>NW_016806836.1:2624166-2661811 GCF_001698545.2 Rhinopithecus bieti
TTTCTTTCTTTCTTTCTTTCTTTCTTTCTTTCTTTCTTTCTTTCTTTCTTTCTTTCTTTCTCTTTATTCCTTCCTTCCTTCCTTCCTTCCTTCCTTCCTTCCTTCCTTCCTTCCTTCCTTTTCTTTCTTTTTCTTTCTTTCTCTTTCTTTCTTTCTTTCTTTCTTTCTCTCTTTCTTTCCCTCCCTTCCTCCCTCCCTCCCTCCCTCCCTTCCTTCCTTCTTTCCTTCCTTCCTTTCGTCCATCCTTCTTTTCTGAGACTGAATCTTGCTCTGTCACCCAAGCTGGAGTGCAATGGCCTGATCTCAGCTCACTGCAACCTCCGCCTCCTGGGTTCAAACGATTCTCCTGCCTCAGCCTCCCGGGTAGCTGGGATTACAGGTGCCGGCCACCACACCCAGATAATTTTTTTTTGTATTTTTAGTAGAGACAGGGTTTCACCATGTTGGCCAGGCTGGTCTCAAACTCCTGGCCTCGTGAGCCTCCTGTCTCAGCCTCCCAAAGTGTTGGGAGTACAGGTGTGAACCATTGGCCCGGCCTGGGATAGCTGATTTCTAAGGGTGTTTTTTCTTGGGATTCCAGAATTCTGTATTTTTTTTTTTAAACTTTGTACAATTCTATGCTCTAACAATCTACAATTTTAATATTCTTTGGGAAGGAATATTGTTCCTTTGGGAAGGAATATTCTTGGGGAAGGAATAATACTTGCTATTTTCCACAAATTATAATTCAATCTCCTAACATTCTATGATAATATTCTTTTGGGAGTACTACTGCTTAATGATAATGATGATTTTCCACATTCTATAATTTCCTACATTCTGTGTCTTTATTTGTGCTTCGAATAGTCTTTTCTCAATAATTCTCTGCTCTCTATTACCTATCATGATTTATATTTACATTCTACAATTTTATATCCCAATTTATTATTATTATTTTTTGAGATGGAGTCTCACTCTTGTCACCCAGGCTGGAGTGCAATGGTGCTCACTGCAACCTCTACCTCCCGGGTTCAAGCGATTCTCCTGCCTCAGCCTCTCGAGTAGCTGAGATTACAGGCGCCCACGACCATGGCCAGCTAATTTTTGTATTTTTAGTAGAGATGGGATTTCACCATGTTGGCCAATCTTAGTCTCAAACTCCTGACCTCAGGTGTTCTGCCCACCTCAGCTTCCCAAAGTGCTGGGATTACAGGCGTGAGCCACTGCGCCTAGCCATATCCCACGATTTTATGACTCTAAAATTCTTTGGGAAGGAATATCACTTCATACTATTACTTATTACTATTTTTCTACATCCTATGATTCTGTTCTGGGGTCTATGATTTTAATGTTCCATGGGAGGCTGCTCAGGAAGTAGCAACCATGGTGAGGATGATGATCTTACATTCTGTGGTTCTCTGCATTCTCACTTTCCAGGACACTTGGTGCTGGTATTCTCTGCTTCTTACCTGAAATTGCACCACCTTCTCTGTGGCAAGGCATAAGTAGGTGCCACCCTCTCCTGGGGGACTGCCAGGAAACTGGAATGCACACTTGTGCAGCTGGGAGATGGGCTCATCCACATCAAGGAGCGCACACTGTTTGGCTACTTTACGAATGATCTGCAATGGAAGGGTGGTAAGAACGGTGGTGGCAAGGAGCCTGGGTATCCAGAGGCTGCCCTCCCAGCCGGCTCTCTGCTACTCCAATAGCCACACAGGCACTAGCAGACTCCCCCTGAGCTTTGACTTCTGTCTGGTCCTAAGTGACACTGGGTGAGAATAGGTGTCTCCATGCCTTGGGGCCTCACTCTCCAGCCCTGCCTGTGTGTGCCACACTCTCTGCATAGATCTGAGGGGACCCCTCCAGGTGTACCCTCCCTTGCTATACCATGGGAGGTAGAGTGATGCCGGTGAGCGTGCAGACGAGCTGCACCAGGGAGCCATAGCGAACGTAGCCCTCTCGCGGTAGGAAGTCTCCTTGGGAAGAATGCCCATCAGCTGGGGGTCAAAAAAAAGCAAGGGACAAGGTTTTCAGCTGCCCCCAAGCTTCTGCCTTAAACCCTGCCTTCTTGCCTCTGGCTCTTCCTCACATCACACATGGGCCCTGCGGGAGGGGGTGGTTCTCAGGGGAGCCGCTAACACTGAAGTTTTTAATTCTGGAGAGGCCATCTGAGGCCATCCTCACAAATGTCTGCTCTGGGGGCAGGGGTTGGGGGCAGGCAGTTTAGCTGATATAAGGGGAAAAGGCATGGATAACAGAGTCAGAATAGCTTGAAACAGTCATCAGCTCATTGGGACTGTGGTCAAGTCTTTTTGTGTTTCTGAGCCTTAATCACATGGGGCAGAGTTTACCTTCCTTAAGGAGTTGTGGTGGAAGTTAAATAAGCTAATGTATGTGAAGTGCCAGCCCCAGGGCCTGCAGATGTCATTACCCAGGTGGAGTGTGAAGGCAGCCCACTGTCGCGCACTGGCCACAAAGGCCCCGTCCTCCACAGAGAGGTATCGTGTGGAGACTGTCTGAGAGCGCAGGCGGTTGAAGAGAGAGACCTTTGAGCCGGAGGATATGCACACTGTGAGGGTGAGGGTGAGGGTTAGGGTGAGGGTTAGGGTGAGGGGACAGGGTTAGGATT
Organism: Rhinopithecus bieti; assembly: GCF_001698545.2. Taxonomy (NCBI): domain Eukaryota; kingdom Metazoa; phylum Chordata; class Mammalia; order Primates; family Cercopithecidae; genus Rhinopithecus; species Rhinopithecus bieti. The sequence continues at coordinate 2,626,778 of NW_016806836.1, forward strand.
AGGGGTTAGGGTTAGGGTGAGGGTGAGGGTGAGGGTTAGGGTGAGGGTGAGGGTGAGGGTGAGGGTAAGGGTTAGGATTAGGGTGAGGGAGGGGGTGAGGGTGAGGGTTAAGGTTAGTTGGTGCTATCAGTGCCCTGGCCTGGTCCCATGGACATTCCAGACAGTTTCCAATCCTCTGTCCTTGTGCTGGCCTGGCTAATGTGCCTACAGGCCTAGACACATTGGGCAATGTGAACTGGGCATTCCCAGTTCACAGCTATTTTTCTAGGGCCTGCTGCAGTCCTGGTTTGGAACCTTTGCCTGCTCCCTCCTTTTCCTGCCTGGACATCTTTCAGTTCAAAACAAAAGTAAAACTTATTTATTATTATTATTTTTTTTTGAGACAGCATCTCACTCTGTCACCCAGGTTGGACTGCCATGGTGCTATCACAGTCCCCTGCAGCCTCGACCTCTTGGGCTCTATTGATCTTCTGATCTCAGCCTCCCAAGTAACTGGGACTGCAGGTGCAGGCCACCATGCCCGGCTAACTTTTTTTTTTGGTAGAGACAAGCTTTGGCCATGTTGCCCTGGCTATCCTTGAACTCCTTGGCTCAAGTGATCCGCCCACCTCGGTCTCCTAAATTGTTGGGATTACAGGCATGAGCCACTGTGCCCCGCCTATGTCACTTTTAGTCTGTTCCTAGTTCAACCCCCCTGCCTAGTTCAACCTCTGCCTAGTTCAACTTTTGTCTGTTCTGGGACCCCAACTCCCAACCTGGAATTTGGTATCTGTCCCTTTCCTCTCTGCTTTCCATCCTCCAACTTTTCTCATCCCCAGGCCTGAGCCGCACCCTCTCATCCAGACTCCTTCCCTTTTCGGCTCCGACTCCACTTTTTCCACTCTGACCCCACCCCTATAGCGCAGCTTATCCCCACCTCCGCGCCCCAATTTAGCTGCTCTGGGCTTGGATGCACCTCCCGCGTCAGGCCCCGCCCTGCTCACGATCGGTGTTTTTGAGTGACTGCTTCTTCTGCGAGGGCTTCGAGATGACCTTGATGAGGCGGCTGTGGAAGGTTCCCAGTTCCCGGCCCCCGCGCAGCACCAGCCGAAGCACCAGCCGGAAGTGCTTCCTCTTGTCTGCATCTGAGATGTACAGGGTCTTGGCGCAGCCGAATTCCTAGGGGGCTCGCGGGGACAGGGCCGTCTCATCCCAGCCCTCCCCTGTCGGATGAACCAACCTCTTCCAGATATCGACGTCCGTCCCGTCGGAGGTGACCAGAAGCTCCACCATCCAGACTCTTAGGCTCTGCCTTAAGGCAAGACCCCGGCCTCCCAGTCTCCCCACCTATCTCTTGGCTTTCGGAAGGGAGTAATAAAGGAGACCTCCTTTCCCAGTAGAGGCAGGGATGGGAGTAGGAATCGGACCCCTTCCCGTGCGCTCTCACCCTGGAGTCCGGCTGCTGCTCGAAATTCAGCTTCTGCGTCTCAGCGGCGCTGCCGGACGCGCTGTCCAGTCCCATGTAACCGCAGACCGTGGGCCCCATCTCCCCGGCCTGGTGAGCTGGAAAGGGACGCGAACTGGCTCTGGAAGGACTCGGGAGGACGCAGGTGCCAGGCAAGCTTAGCGCTCGCCGCCAGAGGGCGCGGGGAAACTGCGCCTGCGAACCGCCCCTCTCTCGGGCCCAACCTCGTGCTTCGCCCTACAGAGCAGGCGGCCGGCAGCCCTTGAGTCCGCCCTCACCTTGGTCCTGCCCTGGCTTCACCCTCCATCCGGGCCCCGAGAGGTAGACACACGGCGGGGGGCAGAAGAACCTGCGGAGATAAGTGAGTGATGGATTCGTGCATCCATCTCCACTCGGCTGTCCTGTAAGCACCGCACGGTAGTAGCATAAACCCAGCAGAATCTTCTTTTCCTCCTCCCGCTCCCACCCCTCTCCCCACGCTTTTTCATGACTGTAAACCCCATTCATATCCAAACCCTTATTGTTTTTACACCCCTCATTCAACTCATCAGAAGGTCGTGTCCACTCCACCTTCAAAATATAATATATTCAGAATCCACTGGCTTCTTACCACCTCACCCTTCATCCCAGCCGCCATTACTTTTTGCCTGGACCACAACATTAGCCTTCAAACTGGTCTATTTCCAGAAAGTTCTGTTTCTATCTCCTTCCCATTTCACACAACAGCCACAGTGCTCCCTCCTTCTCCCCTCCCCTCTCCCTCCCTCTCCCTTTCTCTCTCCCTCTCTCTCTCTCTCTCTCTCTTTCTCTCTTTCTCTCTCTTTCCTTCTTTCTTTTTCTTTTTTTACTTTTTGAGACAGGGTCTTGCTTATTGCCCAGGCTGGAATGCAGTAGCTTGATCTCGGCTGTCTTGGCTCACTGCAACCTCTGCCTCCCCAACTGATCCTCCCACCTCAGCCTCCTGAGTAGCTGAGACTACAGACACGAGCCACCACACTCATCTAATTTTTGTATTTTTTGTACAGACATGGTTTTGTCATGTTGTCCATGCAGATCTGGAACTTCTGGGCTCGAGCAATCTGCCCACCTGGGCCTGCCAAAGTGCTGGGATTATAGGCATGAACCACCAGGCTGGCAAGAATGTTTTGTTAAAAACATGAGTCAAATCATGTTAACTCCTTAAAATCCTCCACTGGTTAAAAATTAAAAGTCCTCCTGCGATCCGACCCCTGCTTCCCTCTCCAACTTGCTTCCTACAACTCCTCTCTCTGATTTCAGCCACTGTGACTTCTTTTGTACCTTAAACAGGCCTAGTTGGTACAGCCTCAAGGTCTTCCCATTTTCTGTTGCTTTTTTTTTTTTTTTTTTTTTTGAGACTGAGTCTTGTTCTGTTGCCAGGCTGGAGTGAAGTGGCATAATCTCGGCTCACTGCAACCTCTGCCTCCTGGGTTCAACCAATTATCCTGCCTCAGCCTCCTGAGTAGCTGGGATTATAGGCGCTCACCACCATGCCCAGCTAATTTGGTATTTTTGGTAGAGAGGGGGTTTCACCATATTGGCCAGGCTGGTCTCGAATTCCTGACCTCAGGTCATCTGCCCACCTTGGCCTCCCAAATTGCTGGGATTACAGGTGTGAGCCATTGCGCCCAGCCCTTCTGTTCCTTCTAACTGTAGCATGCTTTCCCCAGATTTTCTCCTGTCTGGCTCCATTTTAACATTCAAGTTTCAGTTCCAATGTTACCTCCCAAAAGGTCTCTTGACGTCCTTGACCTTTCTAGCTAATGTCTCCCCTGCCTTCAGTTTCTGTCAAATGGCCTTGTCCAGTTTTCCTTTTAGTGCACATCATAATCTGCAAGTGTCTTGTTACTGATTTGTGGGGAGTTTACTGTCTGTCTCTTCCACACTTGAGTGAGAGTGTGGGCTAAGGAGCAGGGGCTGTTTCTGTCTTGTTCAGCTGTATGCCCAGTGCCCAGCAGTACCCACAGTACCTGGTGCATACATGATAAACACTCAGTAAGTAGTTGTTGAATAAATCAATAAGTGAATAAATGGGAGAATGAGTGAATGAATGGAGACAGGAGATTCACAGGAAATCTCCTGCTATAGAACTATAGACCAAAGTGGGGGCTAATGGTGGCTGAGGGTCAAGGCCCTGGTCGACCAATAGTTGAGATTTCAGCCCTGAGGCCTCTTCTGGGTCTAAAAGAGGCCCAATGGGTGGATAGAGGGGTGCATAGGGCTGACAGTTGCAGAGACTTGGGAGGGGCTGCCGAGGCACCTACCGCTTCTCATTTCCGTACGATTTCTGGGCCACCTTGGCATGCACAATCCGCACAGTCTGTTCACACTGTTGCTGCAGGCACCTGCGCACGCCTCCCCTCAGAATGGTGGTGTGCTCTGGGGATGACCTGGGAGTGGGGCAGGCAGGTCGACCGGCCACAGGAAGGAGAAGGGTCAAGGTGGCACAGGGTCCAAGTACTCAGGTTGAGTAAAATGAAGTGGGCAGGGAGTTAGAGTAAGTGGCGGGGGTGGGGGGGACTGCTCTATATTCTGCCCCCGTGGGATCAGGAAGAGGAAGCATTAGGTAAGGAGGAGACTTGGCTGAAAATTGTAGGCTAAATATTTAGGCTGCGAGGTGCTCAATGAGGCCTGCATGGAGCCCACGGGACCACCCAGGTTCCACTCTGCGGGTCTGGCATCATGCCCATTGGAGCCCAGGGCCATAGGGACACGTGGCTGTGACACAAAGGCCACACTTATACTGGCCTTGGGATGGAGAAGAGTATTTTAGGGCTGATGGAATTGGTAGAGATGAAGCTTCCCCATCCTAGGGAGCGGGGAGGGGAAGAGGGAGCCTTTATTGGGCTCCTGGCCTGGAGCGCTCTCTAGCCTCCTGCCTGCAAACAGAAAAGGGCCCAAAACCTTGTCCCCAGGATGGGGGGTGACCTGGGGGAATCTGAGCCTTTCTGAGGCCAAAGTCATATTCTTCCCTTTCTCCCATGAGAAGTGACCTGTTGCTGTGTGGGCTTTCCTTCCCTTGATTACAGAAGTCAAGGCAGATGACATTGGTTCTGCAGAGTTAGCCAGGTTAGAGCCTAGAGGCCTGGTGGCTTCTCAACCTGGGGTTCTTGAGCGATGTGGGTGGGTCGGTCCAAGCAATTGCAGGGAGTAAGTAGAGGAGGGGAGGTGGGAGACATTTGGGGGGTTAGCAGGTTGAGGCCAGGAGAGCCATGAAAACTGAGGCTGTCCTTCTGAGCCCTTTATCCTCTTGGCAGGACCGGAGTCTCTCCTCACTCCTGGAGGGGACAGCGTAGGACCGCACCCTCGAAAGCCAGGCCAGACAGGCAGCAGCCACAGCCAGAACCGCTCCACCCCTTGGGGCTCTCCTTAGGGAAGTGCCTTCTAAGCTTCCAATGAATTCCGGCTGCAGAGTGTGGCTGCCCCAGTCTCCCCAGTCTCCTGCTGTAGCCGAATTCCAGCCTGGCCCGCAGCTAGCCCTGTCTGCAGCTCCAAGGGTGGTAGGAGCAGGGGGTGCTGGGTTTGCCCCGCCTCAGGAGGAAGGAGGGCGATGCCTCCCTACCAGTGGGAGGGGTTGCAGCCTGCGCTTCCCCTCCCCACCCACCAGCCCTGGGTTAAATGCGGCCGCCGCCTCTGCGTGCTCCAGCTGCCTGGCAGTCCCCACCTAGGGCACGCTGCCACACCGTTACCTGGTCCAAGTGCCCGGGAGGCTCCGCCTGTCGGCTTCGCTCTGCAGCTGCATCTCTGATCTGTCCCGCAGGCTCAGGTGAGCCAAAGGGTTGGGAGGCATTGAGGGGTCTGCAGGGGAGTAGGCATCAAGCCAGATCAGGCAACTGCATTTTAGCAGAGGCACCGCCTATGGTGCCCTGTCGGACCTGCAGTGCCCTTCCCCACTTCTGCAGGGTCCTTTCCAAGTCGAGCCCCCACCAGCAAAGCCATCAAAATAGGGTCATCCCTTTTCTACTCTCGTCCCTCCAGGAACCCCCTGAAATGTCCCTGAGGGACATTTGAGAAATTATTTACAGGCCTTTCCTCCCTTGCTGCTCCACTCCCTCAGCCCCACCACAGGGCATCTCTGAATCTTTCTTTTTAATGCAAGGATTAACTCCTCAGAGGAATCCCGAGTTCTAGTGTAAATCCTGCCAGACATCGCTGTGTGCCCTTCAGCAACACACTACCCTCTCTGGACCTAGTTCCTTTCTTTGTAGAATGAGGGGTTTGGAAAGGTGATGAACTTTGAGGCAGTCGCTATTGTGACTTTCTAGGATTCCTGGGGTGGAGGCAGGGTGCCAGGTGAGAAGTTGGCTCAGACCAGGAATGGGATGAGGGGAACCTTAACTAAGATTTGGGGGCCCAGAGGCGTCTCCGGGTGGGAAAGTATGGGAGGTGGCAGAGGCCCCTTGTGCCTTAGCCTCATGCTGCCCAGGGGTGCTGGCCTCGTCTGTGGCCCAAACCAGAGAAGGGTTCCCCGCCCTCCCACTTCCACCAGCGCTGCCACATCTTGCTTGGTCACCCTCCCACGACCGGCCCTGCCAGAGGGATTTCTGTTCTTCTACCAGGCCTGGGAGGGGAAAGGGGAGAAGAATCCGGGATGAGAAGGTCGCCTGGAGTGAGAAGCAGGCACTGGCCTTGCTCAGAATAGGCGCATTCACGGAATTGGGGGGCGGGGGCGGGGCTGCGGTTGGGTTAGGGGCGGCTGGCTCTCTCTGCCAGGAAACAGCAACAGAAAAATGGCTAACACAGCTTCAGCATGGGGCGCGGGGGTGGGGTAGGAACTGGAAGGAAAAGAGATTTAGTGACTTCCAGGCGCCAGGGGGCCTCAAGAGGGAGAAGGGGAACCAGGAGCCCTAGGTTCTAATCCTGCTTTTGCAGCTCGGCGGGCTGCCTTGTTGGGCCTTAGTTTTCCTATTTGTACAGTGGGGCGGGGTGGGGGGGGGTCCTTCGTAGTTCTCACGGGGCGTCTCCGGGCCACGGGAGGGTGAGCGCTCACCTGCTGCCCCTGCAGGGTCCATGGCGGCTCTACGGGGCCCCAGCTGCTCACTCGCTGCCCCTGGACGAGTCCAGTGCTGCTGTGGCTGGAAACCTGCACACCCCTGCTCCCTAGCTCCTGCGCGGGATATATCCTGTCCAGGCCTTATCTCCAAGGCCCCGGGCCCCAGCCCCCTGTTTGCTCCGAGTTGGCGCACCTGCTGGGCAGATGTGAGCTTCCCACGCCCCCTGCCATCTCGGGCGTCCCCTGGCGGTCGCTCCTGAGAGCAGGCGGGAAACAGGCCCCAAGCCGCGCGTTCTTGTGCGCGGTGGGTTTTGGTCCACTGGCTGCCGCGCCACCACGCTCAACCCCCGCAACGGGGCGCAGCCCCTCCCCGCCGCCTGCGGTTGGGCAGTACGTGTCTGTGTTTGTGTGTATGGAGGAGTCTGGCGGGGGGGAGTTGACGAGTTGCAAAGACAGCCACACAGAACCTTGTGTGCGTAGGGGAGTGGGCCGAGGTGGAGAAGGGCTTCTGTCTGCAGAGGTTCGCCTGGCAGGAGGAGAGGCACCAAACGCCCAGAGTGGCTCACAGAAACCAGCAGGCGTGGGATTCTGTCCTGTCGCAGCCATTTTTTGGCCGAATGACTTTAGGTACCAGCGCTTAACTTTTCTGAGCCTCAATTTCCTTGTCTGTATGATAGGGACAATCACAGCCTTACTCTTACAATTGCAGAGAGGATTAAATGCCACAATGCGTGACGAGCGTTTAACACTGTGCCTGACATTTAAGAAAGACCTGTTTTTTTCTGTTTAAATTTTTTATATTTGTATCTACATATCTATTCTTATTTAGTATTCTGCAGTTCCACAAATAATCTCTTGTGGGCTGAGTGCGGTGGCTCATGTCTGTAATCCCAGCACTTTGGGAGGCTGAGGTGGGAGGATCACCTGAGGTCAGGAGTTGGAGACCAGCCTGGCCAGCATGGCAAAAACCCCTCTCTCTACTAAAAATACAAAAAATTAGCCAGCTATGGTGGCAGGAGCCTGTAATCCCAGCTACTCGGGAGGCTGAGGCAGGAGAATCACTTGAACCTGGGAGGCAGAGGTTGCAGTGAGCCAAGATAATACCACTGCACTATAGCCGGGGCAACAGAGCAAGACTCCATCAAAAAGAAAAAAAAAAAGAATCTCTTGCGTTTCCCACCAATTCCACTGTGATGAGAATTTTAAATTCTGAAACATTTCAAACACGCACAAAAATAGAGAGATTAGTAAAATAAACCCCTAACTCTCTTCCCCCTCCAAGTGCCTATCACCCAGAATAAGAGCTCTGTAAATAATGTTTCTTTTCTGTTTTCCTTCCTCCCTTCAGGCTCTGACAGCTCCATTCTCTGTCCCCAAGCGCCATGAGAGGCCTTCTTTGCTGGCTCGTGTTGCTGTTCCTTCTTCAGCCCTGGGAAAGCCAGCTCCAGTTGGCAGGTGAACTGGGGCCCAGATCTCACCAGTGGGAGGAGGGGAGCAGAAGCAGGTCCTCCTTCTGCAGCCAGCTCCTCCTGCTGGGGAGAGAGAAGCTAGGGCTTTGGAACATATGGGACTGGGTTTAAGTTTCCCACTTCAGCTTTCTGGGCCCCAGTTTCTTCATCTGTAGGATGTGGCTTAGTTTTGGGCACATGCAGTAACTGCCCATTGGGTTTTTAATTTGGAAAAATTATTTGAAAACATGAAAAAACCAGGAAATTCTACATAAAAATCCCTGTTTAGTACTTTTCTTGAAAAATCCAGGGATCTGCTAACATCCAATTTGCAGGCGCATGGCAGCATTTGGATGGAGCTTCCTGCCCAATTAGGAGTGATAGGGGCTCTTTGGGTCTCCACCGTCCTAACCCAACCAGTTCATCCACGTTCCCTGCCTGGTCCCTGCAGGCTTTGAGTTTGCGACGCTTCCTTGCCCCCTCGTCAATGGGTAATACCTCCTCAGAATAGCCCTCAGAGCTGTAAGATGAGGGAATTTGTGAAATCTCCTAGCCCAGGTACTAGGCACAGGCCGAGTGAGTGCATCTATCTAATCTGCGTTTGCTGTGCTGGGCGCTGTTATGCCGTCATAGCAGCATTTCCTCTGGGTTTCCCTGGAGTTCTCCTCGGAGGTGAGGCTTTGCTGACCTAGGAGAGTCCTCACTGATCTCCCCGCAGGTCCCAGGTGTCACACTGGGCCCCTGGATCTGGTGTTCGTGATTGACAGCTCCCGCAGCGTGCGCCCTTTCGAATTCGAGACCATGCGGCAGTTCCTCGTGGGCCTCCTCCGAGGCCTGAACGTGGGTCCCAACGCCACGCGCGTTGGCGTGATCCAGTATTCGAGTCAAGTGCAGAGCGTCTTCCCTCTCCGCGCGTTCTCGCGCCGCGAGGACATGGAACGCGCCATCCGCGACCTGGTGCCGCTGGCGCAAGGCACCATGACGGGACTGGCAATCCAGTACGCCATGAACGTGGCTTTCAGCGTGGCCGAGGGCGCGCGCCCGCCGGAGGAGCGCGTGCCGCGCGTCGCTGTCATCGTGACAGACGGGCGGCCCCAGGACCGCGTGGCCGAGGTGGCGGCACAGGCCCGCGCCCGCGGCATTGAAATTTACGCGGTGGGGGTGCAGCGCGCGGACGTGGGCTCCCTGCGCGCCATGGCATCGCCCCCGCTAGACGAGCACGTCTTCCTCGTAGAGTCCTTCGACCTCATCCAGGAGTTCGGCCTGCAGTTCCAGAGCCGGCTGTGTGGTGAGTTAGGAGGGTGCTGGAGTGAAGCTCGAACTCTTAATCCAAATGCTTGGATTCCTTTCCCACCACAGTAAATCCCATCCCGTGGGGTGGCCCCGCACTTTCCAGTTAGAGCTGCTCTGACCTACCGCAGGCTGTGTCAGATTTCAGCTCTGACCACTTCTGCTCAAGCTCCATCAACAAGGAGCAAACTATAGTTTCTTGCCCTGCCCCCCGCCACAGCCTACCACAGGCTTAATGTCAAACTCCAGCACCAACCTCCTGCACACAAGGAACCAGTGATTCTCAAAGCTAAGAGGGATGGGCTGCTCTAAAGAGTCGTGGCCCTCCCACATGGGGATGGCTTCTTCCGTTATCATCTTAGCTCCTCCCACAAATGCTACAAGAGCTGTTCCAGTCACATTTTGAGTTTAGTCCGCCCATCTCGATTTAACACCTCTCCACCTCCTACCCACTCCTGCCCCTGTGTAGTCCTGTCTTAGCCCACTGACATGTCTAATTGGGTGCCTCCTTTTCTGAGCCTACTCACAGGGGCTCCTTAAGCCTTATTCTTTCCCTAAGCCCTCCCATTGGGTATGGCCCCTCTCAAATTAGTTATTTACTTCTGAAAGCCATTTGAAGGTGATGCCTGCCTCGGACCCCATCCCCATCCTTCTCTCTCTTGTTGGAGGCTTCTGCCCATCTGTTCCCTGCTGATTCTAGTCCTGTGTGTCCTCAGGGAAGGACCAGTGTGCTGAGCGGGGACATGGTTGCCAGCACCAATGTGTCAATGCCCCGGGCACGTTCCACTGCACCTGCAACCCGGGCTACAAGCTAGCAGCAGATAACAAGAGCTGTTTGGGTAAGAGCTACCCCTGTCCTGCAATCTCACTGCTCCTGAACATTCTTTAAATCTCCATTGCCCCAACATCAGACCAATGAGTCTGGAAGGGCCTTTGGCAGTAAAAGCACACATCCATCGCTTTACAGACCTAAGAAAGAAAGGTATTGCCTGGGTTCACACAAGTCCCTGGTGGGAGCCCACAGTTCAGTGTGCTTTCTGCCCTCTTTCTGTTTTCAGACTCCAATTCTCCTCCCAAACTTGTTTCTGTTGTCCTCTCCTCTCCTCTCCTCTCCTTTCCTTTTTGAGACAGAGTCTTGCTCTGTTGCCCAAGCTAGAGTGCAATGGTGTGATCTTGGCTCACTGCAACCTCTGCCTCCTGGGTTCAAGCGATTCTTGTACCTCAGCCTCCCAAGTAGCTGGGATCACAGGCGCCCACCACCACACCCAGCTATTTTTTGTATTTTTGGTAGAGACAGGGTTTCACCATGTTGGCCAGGCTGATCTCGAACTCCTGACCTCAAGTAATCTGCCCACCTTGGCCTCCCAAAGTACTGGGATTATAGGCATGAGCCACTGTGCCCGACCGTTTCTGTCTTCTTACAGGCACGTCCTTACAGTTTCTCTTCTTAGATACTGTTGGGGGGTCTTTAGTTAGGTGGGTCTCCCCACTCATGCCGCCCATGAGCTCTTTGTGTGCTGCTCACCCGAGCTGCCCTTGCTGCTCCCCTCTGCCCTTGCAAATCTTTCAAGATTCTCTCTCTTTTAAGAGATAGGGTCTTGCTATGTTGCCCAGGCTGGTCTCACACTCCTGGGCTCAAGAGATCCTCCCGCCTTTGCCTCTCAAAGTGCTGGGATTACAGGTCTGAGCTGGTTCTTCATTTTTGTCTTCTGAAAAGCTATGGCACAGAATACCTTGCTTATGCAATTGGGTTTTTTACTGAGTGCCAGGTTAGTATTAGACATTGTGCTAGGAGCATTACACCCATTATTATCTCTCAGCCTCACAACAACCTGGAAAAAGAAATCATGTAATCCTGATAACCCAGATGTCAGCCAGGGTCTTCTTGTTTCTAGAAACTAAAAGTTGGCTTGAACTCTGATTTGATGACTGTTTAACATTCAAATCCCTCTCCAAGACCTCTGAAACTCCCCCAAGTGCTTATGTTCTGGTGGTCACCTCTTGCTGTGAGCCTCTGCTAAATTCATTTGATTTATGGATCCTCTCTCATTTCTCAACCCCGCACATGCTGTTCTTGTTCCATGCATGTTAATCAACCTCTTCTTTGGTTTGCATACTTGTATGCAGGCGGCACACACAAGTGTGTGTGTGTGCTAAGTAACTCATAGCACACACACACACACACACACACAACTCATTATAATTGAATATTAGACAGCTTTGTTTCTAAAAGTCCTCAGTCAGCCCAGTGCAAGGGATTTTTCACGGGCAGCCTCAACCCGCAGAGTTACTCATCTTCATACTGGCTCTCTTGTTCTTTTTTTTTTTCTCTCTCTCTCTCTCCACTCTCATCTCCTTTCCAGGAACCCCAAATACTCACTTTTTTATACAGGGTAATTATCGTGTCTCCAGTCCAGCTCTCGGCCATCTTTGCCTGTCTAGACCATCAAGATGCTCAACAGGGCAATAGTTCCCCAACTTCCACAGAAGGAAACTGTGAACAGCAATCATTCTTTTCCATTATAGTCTCATTTTGCAAAGAGAAAAATGGAGGCTCAGACAGGTAAAATGGCCAAACCTGTCCTCTGTAAGTCAGAGAGCATCTTGAGGACAGGGCCCCTGACTAATTAGGCCAGGATTGTTGGGGTTGGGGCCCAGGCATAGGTATTTTTACAAATTTCCTCAGGTGGTTGTGCTACCAGAGCTGAGAAGGGCAGCCCTGGGCATAGACTGACCCCATCTCTTCCTCAGCCATTGACCTGTGTGCTGAAGGAACCCATGGATGTGAGCACCACTGCGTCAATTCCCCGGGCTCCTATTTCTGTCGCTGCCAAGTTGGCTTTGTACTCCAGCAGGACCAGAGGAGCTGCAGGGGTGAGCAACACCCCCGCCCTCCCACCACACCCTGGACTGTGGCCTGCGAGGGCTCCAATCAGAGGCAACATCTTGCTGTTTCTTCCCTCCTGCCAGCCATTGACTACTGCAGCTTTAGCAACCATAGCTGTCAGCATGAGTGCGTTAGCACCCCTGGTGGGCCACGGTGCCACTGCAGAGAGGGCCATGACTTGCAGCCCGATGGGAGGAGCTGTCAGGGTGAGACGGCCTCTCCTACATTTGTGGGAGGGGTAAGAGATCTTAGCTGGTGGGGTCCATCCAGACTCATCCTGACCTGTCTCTCTTTTCAGTCCGGGACCTTTGCAATGGCGTGGACCATGGCTGTGAGTTCCAGTGTGTGAGCGAGGGCCTCTCCTACCGCTGCCTGTGCCCCGAGGGGCGGCAACTTCAGGCAGATGGCAAGAGCTGCGACCGTGAGTAACGGGTGGGAGGGCGTTCTATTGGCTTCTGCCCCATTGCCCACATTCAGAGTGTCCTTGACTTTGTCCTTGCTGTGGCCCCCAGGCTGTGGTGTGAATGTGTGTGTGTGGTGGGGGTGACATTGGAGGGTATGCCATTTCCTGCCTCCATCTCTTTTCTACAATCCTCTATTCTGCTGTCAATGTTAATTTAAAAAATACATACTAGATTACATTCCTCCTTCGTGCACAAGCCTTATGTGGCTCACCAATGCCTACAGAAGAAAGATCAAATGATTTACCCCTAAGTGTTTCAAATGGTGAGCAGAACCACATTAATGAATAATGAAATCAAATCTCTGGGTTACAACCAACATTAAAAAAATAAAGAATGGAAGACAATATAGAATTTACTGCCTGTAGAGTTATATTATTTCTGAAACTTTAGTTCTATGTGAAATGTCTCATGATGTATTATCATTATTTTTTTTTTACTGTGGGCTGTGATAAAAATTTTGAAACCACTGCCTTAGGTCATCACGATCTAGCTTCAGCCAACTCCATCTGCCCATCTCCTGTCACGCTTGAACATTTCAGTCTTACTGGCCTGCCCCTCCTTGGATGTGTCAGGAACTCCCTAGATCCCAAGCCTCTGCACATACTGCATCCCACCTTCTAGACTGTCCCTTACTGCCTTGGCAAACTCCTACTGATCTTTCAAGACTGTCTTAGTTTATTCAGGCTGCTATATCAAAGTACCATAGACTAGGTGGCTTAAACAATATTTATTTTTTGCAATTCTGGAGGCTGAGGAATCCAAGACCAAGGTGCCGGCAGATATGGTGTCTAATGAAAGCCTGTTTTCTGATTTTTAGATGGCACACCTTTCAAAGCCTCCCCACGCCAACACACACACACACACACACACACACACACACACACACACACACACCAGTCTTCTTGCTGTGTCCTCACATAGCGAAGACAGGAAGCAAGCCCTCTTCAGACTCTTTTTTTTTTTTTTTTTTTGAGACTGAGTCTCCCTCTGTTTCTCAGGCTGGAGTGCAGTGACAAAATCTCGGCTCACTGCAACCTCCGCCTCTGGGGCTCAACTGATTCTCCTGTTTCAGCCTCCAGAGTAGCTAGGACTACAGGTGCATACCACCATGCTTGGTTAATTTTTGTATTTTTAGTGGAGATGGGGTTTTGCCATCTCAGCCAGGCTGGTCTCGAACTCCTAACCTCAAGTGATCTGCCTGCCTCGGCCTCCCAAAGTCCTGGGAGCCACCAAGCCTGACCTCTTCAGACTCTTATAAGGACAGTAATTTTACTCATGAGTGCTGTACCCTCATGTCCTCATCTAATCCTAATTACCTCCACAGATCTCACCTCCCAAGACTAAAATTAAGGCATAGGGTTTCAACAAATGAATTTTGGAAAACACACTTATTCAGTTTATAACAAAAATCAGATAGAATGCCATCACCTCCAGGCAGCCTTCCTTAACAACTCCAGGAAGAATGCACTGTTCCTACCTTGGGGTCCCTGAATGCTCTTCTCTTCTAGCACTTTCCTTGACCAGAGCATATGGCATGTCTGACTTGCTCTGCTCTGTCCTCATGGATCAGGATTATGTTTTAATTCTTTCAAAACCTTTGAAAACCTCCCCACGCCAACACACACCACATTTTGGTCCTAGCAAATTCCCTGGCTCGGAATAGGGGAGGTGACATTGTAGAGTCATTCAGGAGCATGGGTTTTGGAGTCAGACGGACCTGGTTTCATGTCTTGGCTCAGTCAGTACTAGCTATGAAATCGGGGGCAGTCACTTTATCCATCAGAACCTCAGGTTATAGAAAATGGGGACAATACTCAAGCTTTCTGGGAGGATTGAGAATATATATAAGCACTTCACCCAGTACCTGGCACATCGTAAGCTGTCGGTAAATAATGGTTTTGTTATTATTATTGTTAATACTGGTACGTGCTTAGAAGTGTGCCTGATACATAGTACATGATCAATAAATGGTAGTTATTGTGGTCATTATGATTGTTGTTAAAAAGATGCTTTTAGCAGAGTGTCTGGTTTGTTCTAAGCACTGAATAAATGTCAAGGGCAATGATGATGATAATGTTGATAATTATTATTATTTAGCACACTGCCTGGCACAGGAAGGACTCAGGAAATGTCTGTTGTATAATAAATGTTGGCGAATGAACGACTAGATGTATAGACAGCTGCCGCCAGTCAAGAATCTGGTCCTCAATTCAAGCTCTTCTGGCTGTGCAGGGTGCCGGGAAGGCCACGTGGACCTTGTTCTGCTGGTTGACGGCTCCAAGAGCGTGCGTCCACAAAACTTCGAGCTGGTGAAGCGCTTCGTGAACCAGATTGTGGACTTCCTAGACGTGTCCCCCGAGGGCACGCGCGTGGGACTGGTGCAGTTCTCGAGCCGCGTGCGCACCGAGTTCCCTCTGGGTCGCTACGGCACCGCAGCCGAGGTGAAGCAGGCGGTCCTGGCTGTGGAGTACATGGAACGGGGCACCATGACAGGGCTGGCGTTGCAGCACATGGTGGAGCACAGCTTCTCAGAGGCACAGGGTGCACGGCCCCGTGCTCTCAACGTGCCTCGCGTTGGCCTGGTCTTCACAGATGGCCGCTCCCAGGATGACATCTCGGTGTGGGCAGCGCGTGCCAAGGAGGAAGGTGGGCTTCTCATGGGACACAGTGGGCTGGGGTTGGGTTAGACGTGGGCAGGCAGCTTTCCCGAGGCCTAGGGCACCCTCTGAGTCCCCGGCCCTGTAGGCATCGTCATGTATGCCGTGGGCGTGGGCAAGGCGGTGGAGGCGGAGCTGCGTGAGATCGCCTCGGAGCCAGCTGAATTGCACGTGTCCTATGCCCCGGACTTCGGCACCATGACGCACCTGCTGCAGAACCTCAGAGGCAGCATCTGCCCAGGTGAGCGCACCTCTCTCGGGGCTCCTCCTCTCTCTCATTGCCCGCCCTCTGATATCTCCCCTTCCTATTCAATCCCTACCTCCTCTGTAGTTATATAGCCAGAGGTTAGGCTTACTAGACAGAGCTTTGCTGCTCCAGATGTGGTCCGCAGGCCAGCGGCAGGGCGGTCACCCAGTAGCTTCTTAGAACTGAGGCATTTCTGGTGCTCTCCAGACCAAATGAATCAGAATTTGCACTTCGACAAGATTCTCAGGTGATTTGTAAGCATGTTAAAGTCTAAGAAACCCTAGACTAGGCTACCAGTCCCCCAAATCAGTGGAAGTTCAGAATAACTTGGGAATTTTTTTTGAAGGCACAGCAGACAGCATTTGTAAGTGGAGTCACAGCATATATCCCCTGAACTTGTTAGAATTCAACCTTATGAACTTGGCAAAGTGGCAGGACTGAGTATATTTTAAGTATGCAAAGGCATGTTTTTTCCTTTCCTTTTTTCTTTTTCTTTTCTTTCTTTCTTTTTTTTTTTTAATGTGGACAGCATACCTCATAAGTGCAATCCCTCTACTTCACCATCTGGTGCTCAGCTGAGGAAAAGGAAACTAACTCTACTTGTGGAGGAGAAGGGGGCTCTTGAATCCTGTGTACTGTGCTCTAGGTGATATAGGGAATGTCTCCAGGGTAACTTTTACCCTAGAGACTTTAGACACTAACCCAGGCTTAAGATGTGATTCTTCTTCCAGTTTATCAGGCTCCAGCTCCAGAAACAGACTAAGTAGGGCTGGTCTGGGTCTGGAGAACCTGTTTTTTTTTTTTTTTTTTTTTAATATATGTAGTGGAGCTGGGTGCAGTGGCTCATGCCCGTAATCTCAGCACTCTGGGAGGCCAAGGCAGGTGGATCACTTGAGATCAGGAGTTCGAGACCATCCTTGGTAACATGGTGAAACCCTGTCTTTACCAAAAAATACAAAAATTAGCTGGACAAAGTGGCAGGAACTGAGGCAGGAGAATTGCTTGAACCTGGGAGGTGGAGGTTGCAGTGAGCTGAGATTGCACCACTGCACTCCAGCCTGGTGACAGAGTGAGACCCTGTCTCAAAAAAAAAGTATATATAATATGCTATATGTGCTGTATTATATAATATATATGTGTGTATGTGTGTGCACACACACGTGCATGTATATACATATACAAATATACACACACACTCCTTTCCCCAACTCTCCTCCCTTCCCGCCTCCCAGCTAATTCTAATTATTGTGGCTCTTTCAGATTAGGGGCTCTTTCAGAGCTCTTCCTGTGCTGACTCTTGCAGGCCCTGCAGTGTGACTTTGGACAAGTCACTTACCCCCACACCTACCTTAACTTTTCTGTAACAGGGGAGGCACTAGCTGTCCAAGGTTACCTGTAGCTCTTGAGTTCTAAGAGAAGTCTGGGTTCTGTGGTCAAAGCTCTTTACCAATTGGTGGTATGACTATTCCCTGTCTCCAACCCTTTGTTTCTCTATCTGTGAAGTTAGGGGTCTTTGTGGATTGTTATCAATAGCAAGACTTACAGCAGTTTGTTCATAGTACGTATAAGACTAAGATGAAGACACAACTTTTAAATCATTACAGCAGTGTTTTCAAAGGTTAAATGGCAGGCATTGTGCTTATTATTTCACTACCTGTAATCCTTTTCTTTTTTTTCCTAAGGTACTTTTGTTGTAGCATTTTTTTTTTCTGAGTTATTCCCTGTAATCTCTCTCTCTCTTTTTTTTTTTTCCTTTGAGATGAAGTCTCATTCTGTTGCCCAGGCTGGAGTGCAGTGGTGCGATCTCAGCTTACTGCAAACTCCGCCTCCCAGGTTCAAGTGGTTCTCCTGGCCCAGCCTCTCGAGTAGCTGGGACTACAGGTGCGTGCCACCACACCCAGTTTTTTTTTGTATTTTTAGTAGAGACGGGGTTTCACTGTGTTAGCCAGGATGGTCTCAATCTCCTGACCTCGTAATCCACCCGTCTCGGTCTCCCAAAGTGCTGGGATTTCAGGTGTGAGCCACCGCACTCAGCTTCCCTGTAATCTTAACAATGGCACATGCTTATAGAATTTCAGTAAATCTAAGATACCATTCATTTTAAGATTCACCACTATTTTATGTACTGCTAAGAAAAAAACATGTGCCAATTTTAATTGTAAGACCTCCTGCCCAACCCCCAATATGTTGATGTGTGGGGAGATAGAGTTGGATCAGGGTCAGTGGTTCCTAAAGATTAGGTCACACCAGAATCACCTGGTGGGCCTTTAAAAACAAATTGCAGCTGGGTACAATGACTGACAGCTGTAATCCCGGCACTTTGGGAGGCCGAGGTGGGTGGATCATGAGGTCAGGAGATCAAGACCATCCTAGCTAACACAGTGAAACCCTGTCTCTACTAAAAATACAAAAAATTAGCAGAGCATGGTGGCACGCACCTGTAACCCCAGCTACTCAGGAGTCTGAGGCAGGAGAATCACTTGAACCCAGGAGGTGGAGGTTGCAGTGAGCCGAGATTGCGCTACTGCACTCCAGCCTGGGTGACAGAGCTCAAAAAACAAAACAAAAACAAACACAAATTGCTGGGCTTCAATTCTAGATTTTCTAATTCAGTAAGTCTGGGGTGTTGTCTGGTAATTAGCATTTTTGATAAATTCCTACACGATGCTGATGCTGCTGGTCCAAGGACCACACTTTGAGAATCACTGGTCTAGTTGAAATACACTATAAAGCAGTGGTTCCCAATCTTTCTGGCACCAGAGAGTGGTTTTGTGGAAGACAATTTTTCCATGATGTGGTGGGGAGGATGGTTTTGGGATGATTCAAGCACATTACATTTATTGTGCACTTTATTTCTATTATTACATTGTAATATACAATCATGTAATAAACAGATCATCAGGCATTAGATTTTCATAAGAAGGCTGCATGCACTAGATCCCTCACATGCACAGTTTACAATAGGGTTTGTGCTCCCATGAGAATCTAACAATGCCATTGATCTGACAGGAGAGGAGCTCAGGTTGTAATAGGAGTGATGAGGAGCAGCTATAAATACAGATGAAGCACCCTTGCCTGCTGGCTGCTCGCATCCTGCTGTGTGACCCAGTTCCTAACAAGCCACGGACTGGTACTGGTCCATGTAATGTGCTGGTACTGGTTCATGGCCTGGGGGTTGGGGACCCCTGTTGTAAAGTATTTACTTGAACCAGGCAGTGTTTTAGATCTGTGCTTTTTCACAAAGGTAGGCAGTATCTATTTAATTACAATTGATTAAAATAAAATACATTTTAGTCCTTTAGTAGCACCAGTCACATTTGAAGTGTTAAACAGCCACATGTAGCTTGTGGCTACTGCTTTGGACAGGGCAGGTGTAGAACACTTTCATCGTTGCGTAAAATTTTATTTGGAGAGTGCTACTCAAAGTGTGGTCCGCAGACCAGGAGCATCAGCATCATTTGGGAGCTTGTTAGAAATGTACCTTCTGAGCTCCTTCTCCATTCTGAATCAGAATCTATGTTTTAACAAGCTCTCCTGATGATTCCAGTGAGCATTAAGGTTTGATAAACAGTCTTGTAAGTTTCGCGCGCGCGCACACACACACAAGTGAATGAATCATCGAAGCCATTAATGCATACATTCTTTCATTATATCCATTTTATAGATGAGGAAACTGAGCTTAGAAAGGTTAGTGAGTTTTTCAGTATCTCACAGCTTCTTAGCTTGGGACTCAGCCCAGGTCTCTCTGAATCCAACGCCCATATACTCAACCATAGGCCCAGTGCAGGGAAATCAGAGGGCCAAAGCTAGCGCAATTTCTCATCCCCCTGACCCTCTGTGCCCGGCTTACAGAGGAGGGCATCAGCGCAGGGACAGAGCTTCGGAGCCCATGCGAATGCGAAAGCCTCGTGGAGTTCCAGGGCCGCACGCTGGGGGCGCTCGAGAGCCTGACGCTGAACCATATCCTTTGGGGCTGGTGGCGCGGGCTAGAGGGAAAGTGAAGGGACCTCTGCGAACCCCAACGGCCTCCTTAACCGCTCACTGGCCCAGCTGACGGCGCGCCTGGAGGATCTGGAGAACCAGCTGACCAACCAGAAGTGAGGGCCACGGGCGGCCCAGACCCGGGCTGGGGCGCGGCACCATGGACAGTGCGCCGGGGCCAGGCAGAACCTGGGCCCGTCGGGCTTGGGCTGTCGGGGCGGAGGCGCTGGCGGGCTTCCGACACTGAGCTGAGCTGGCCTCGCCCGGACCATTAGGCGGACTGCTGGGCCAGGGGGATAGCGGGTGGTGGCGGAAGGGGCACGTGCTAGACCAGCATGCCCTCGCCGCGTGCTGCGCTCAGTTCTTTGTTGGATTTATTTGTTTTCTTAAAAAAAAAGAAAAAGAAAAGAAAAAAAAAATCTGATTTCCACAGGGTTCTTTTGGGGCTTGCTGCGCCGCCAGGGGAGGGGAAGCCAGACGGAGCGCACTCTGGCGGCGCCCGGGCGGCGTCTCCTTGGAGAAAGGCGCATTGTGAGGGGTCGGGCTCGGGGCAGGAGATCCGGCGCTGCTTCTTCCCCCTGCTTGTTTATTCAGCCGAGAACAGATGGCTCCTTATGCAGGCTGCAGGAAGGGAGGGGGCTCAACAGGAATCCTTGGGGTCTGAACAAGCCTGCGCCATCCCATTCCCCAGCGGATTGAACGCTTCGCTCTCCGACCAGGCCTATCCCATAGTGCCCCCAAATCTGGCTCAAAAGCTGCTAGGACTGAGTGCTGGTGGGGTGCGGGGTGGGGTGGCATTGGTGGGAAAGTGAGAGGCAGTAATTGAACCCCTAAATGGATGGGGTGGGAGTGGATAGATGAGCTTTGCCCGATTTTAACTCCCTCCTGTACTAGGTAGGAAGAGAAGGAGGTATCAGGACCCCTGTCTGCCCAGCCTGTGGCCTTCCTTCTGTCACCCTGCCAACCCCTCCCAAAACACCTCTATCAGCAAAGAACACAAACCAGTACCATTTCCCAGGTGCATGCAAGAAACCACGAAGTTTAAAATGCTTCCAGTCCTAGAGTGATTGGGGGAAAATTATTTTGTGTTTGTTTCCTCATCTGCAAAGTGGAGATTGAAATTTTTACCCCCAAGGGTGATGGGGAGAATCAAGGACATTCTTCTAAGGCATGTAACATTGTGCCTGGTACCTATCAGGCCCTCAATTAATGGTAGCTATTAACTATTCTTATAGTAACAGCTAACATATTTAGTGTTGGGCGTTATTGTAACTGATTTGCAGGTATTTTCATTTTATGCTTGCAACCACCTTGGGAAATAAGAATTATTGCCTTTATCATCCCCATTTTACAGATGAGGACACCGAGGCATAGAAAGGTTAAGTTTCCAACAGTAAAATAACCAGTACGAAGCTGAACCAGGAGGTTTCCTGTGGCTGCTCTAATAAGTCACCACAAATTGCATGGTTAACAACACACATTTATTACCTTACAGTATTTAGGTCAGAAGTCTAAGATATGTTGGCAAGGCTTTATTCCTTCTGGAGGCTTTTGTTTCCTGGCTTTTTCCAGCTTCTAGAGCCTACCTGAATTCCTTGGGTAATGGCCCTACATCACTTCAGCCTCAGTTTCCATCAGCACATCTCTCTCTGACTCTGAGCTTCCTGTCTCTGTCTAATAAGGACCCTTCTGACTGTATTGGCATGACCTTGATAATCAAGATAATTGTCCCATCTCAAGCAATCTTTTTTTTTTTTTTTGAGATGGAGCTTTTGCTCTTGTTGGCCAGGCGGCTGGAGTGCAATGGCGCGATCTCAGCTCACTGCAACCTCTGCCTCCCTGGTTCAAGCAATTCTCCTGCCTCAGCCTCCTGAGTAGCTGGGATTACAGGCGTGCGCCAACACTCCCGGCTAATTTTTTGTATTTTTAGTAGAGACTGAGTTTCTCCATGTTGGTCAGGCTGGTCTTGAACTTCTGACCTCAGGTGATCTGCCTGCCTCAGCCTCCCAAAGTGCTGGGATTACAGGCGTGAGCCACTGTGCCCGGCCTCAAGCTCTCTATCTTAACCACATCAGCAAAGTCCCTTTTGTCATGAGAGGTGAAATCACAGGTTCCAGGGATTAAAATGTGGACATCTTTGCAGGGAAGGCCATTCTGCCTACCACATGAGGCTTGAAGCCAGGCTGACTGACTTCAGAGCAGCTGCTCTTAATTAAGCACTCTGTGCCGGGCACCTTGCTAGGCTTGGTGAAGAGGGAGAAACTGACGATTGAGAAAAACTCTTGAGCTGAGGGAGCTCCGGGCTAGAAGGGCTGAGGTCCACCTGACTATACCTGTAGCAGAAAGAGGGAACTTCAGATGAGAGGAGGGAGAAATCCTGGAGAGGTGATCCTTAAATGGTGGCTGGAATTTCTGCAGGAGGCCATGGAGGACTTTACAGGTGAGTGAAGCACGAACTATGTGTGGTCAGGAGGGACTGGAGTATAGGGGCATGGGAATGATCATCTTACTTGGTCATGAGGATCAGATGAGGTAAAGACCTATGGACTTGGCATGTGACCTCACCTTGCCTTATCATTCATTTTACAGTTGGGGAAACTGAGGCCTAGAGGCCAGAGTTGCCTGCCCAAGATCACACAGAGAGAAAACATCAGTTGCACCAGGAAGAAACCTGGTGGGGAGGTCAAACTGGAGCAGGGTAGTCAACTGATAGGGGGCACTGAGAGCAAAGGCCAGGCTCCTCTTCCTCCTCCCTCGAGCTGGCCGGCACTGGCTTCTTTGGGGATTCTTTTCTCATGTTCTTTTCTCCTGCAGTCTCGCTAGTGGCCACTGGATGGTGCCTGGAGCTCTGATTTTGAACTGGGTCCTAGAGCCTTTGCAGGCCTTTGGCATCTGGCACTTGGGCTGCAGAGCCTGTCCTTCTTTAATTCCCCTACTCTGGCAGCCCCACCGCCGAAGTCTACAAGCTGCTTCTCTTCCCATGCATTGGCCCCATAGTTCTGGATTTGAAGACCAGCCCTGCTACTTACCAGGTGTGTGTTGGTGTTGACAGGTGCTGGTTCCCTGTCTTGGTTCCTTTCTCTCATTTCCTTTTCCTCCTACCCCCTTTACCCTGCTGGATATAATGGAATTCCTGTTCCCTAACCATGCCCCACATAAGGTCATCTAGCCCTTGCTTCTTTGTTTATACCCCCATCTTACGTCATGGGACAGAAGACTTACAAAGGACTTATGAATTCAGGAAAACAAACATCCACTAACCCAAGAACAGAAAGTGAGAACCCAAGTAACAGTGTGAGGAGAGTAAAACTGCCAAGAAAGCTTAGATGCAGAAGGCACTGAGCCCAAAGAAAGACCCCCGGGCCTGGGTCTCTTGGTGCTCAGGCAAGCAGGGGTTTATGTGACTTTCAGAGCCTATTAAAATCAGGAACAAAGCACATACATGTTGGGGGAGTCCTGAGCCCAGGTGTGTGGAGGGAACTTGGTGCCCTCAGCCCCCTTGGTTCCCTGGAGAGCTTGAATCATTAAAAAAAGGACAATATCTTCCCTAGTGTTTGGCAGAGATGCCACTTCTGAAGCTGTTTCTTAGACTTAATAACATGAACTAGATGTGGCCTTGGGTGGGAAAGTGCAGGGCAGGAAGGGCCCGTAACTTCAGCCAAGTGCTGGACTCCCTTTCTGAATTTCACCTCTGTGTTGTCTGGCTCTGTCTCTCCGTGGTTTTTGGCCTTTCTCTTCTTCTATTCTAGCTCACAGCTCTCTCCATTTCTGCAGCTGGCACAGCTGCTGTCTCCAAGGGCTGTCTACTCTTCTGGCTCTTTGGACCTAGGATAGTGAAACAGGAGAGAAAACTATCCATTACCACACTGGCCCACATGCTGGGGGCCAGGCTGTGCCTTTCATCTGCATTGTCTTACTGAAACCTTTCAACCTACAGGAGGAAAACCGAACTTGAAAGAGGCCAGTTAGTTGCCCAAGGCCCAGAGCTTCCAAGTTAGGGTTTGAACCCAGATGGTCTTGATCCCAGAGTAGGCCCATTTCACATTTCTACCCTTCAGTTATTAGGGACAAATTTGGGCTTTTTCAAAGAAAACTTTTTCAGGAAGCTTATGGAGCAGACCAAAGCAAAGCCCCAAGATACAGTGCAGGTGAATGGCAGGAGCCGCTCTGCCATTCGTCAGCAGCACAGCCTCCACGGGATGCTTTTGCCTCAGTGTTCCCTCTCGTAAAACCTGTGGGGAGGCCAGGCATGGTGGCTCACACCTGTAATTCCCAAGCACTTTGGGAGGTCGAGGCAGGCAGACCACAAAGTCAGGAGTTCAAGACCAGCCTGACCAACATGGTGAAACCCCGTCTCTACTAAAAATACAAAAATTAGCCGGGTGTGGTGGCATGTGCCTGAATCCCAGCTACTCAGGAGGCTGAGGCAGGAGAATCGCTTGAACCCAGGAAGCAGAGGTTGCAGTGAGCCAAAATCGTGGCACTGCACTCCAGCCTGGGTGACAGAGGGAGACTCTGTCTCAAAAACAAACAAACAAAACCCAAAAACAAAACAATAGCAACAACAAAAAACCTGTGGGCAATGCCAACCTCATAGGTTAAAAGGAAAGAGCAAAGTCATTGATGAATGTGAACATGCACAGTGGATGATCAGGAAGGTCCCCCTTCTTTTCAGGCCATTACTTGCCCTTTTTTCACACCCTCCCACTCATTTGAAGTGGTGTGGCTTCAGATCCCCAGGCCCAATGAAGAAGCTGGGCCACATCACACAATGAAAAGCAAATTGCTGTTAAATATACAGAGGAGGGCATGAGCAGCTCAGCTTTATGGATCCCAGGAAGGCTTCCTGGAGGAGGTGGCAAGTGAGCTGCACCAGTGAGGAAGGGTAGACATTCCCCAGATGATAAAGGAGGAGAGGGCTCCTGGGCACAGGGCTTGAGTGGCTTTTCAAGGGCATGTGGGGAGGGTGAGGTTGGAGAAGACAGTCACCCTCAGTCCTCAACGTGGATCATGCTGCATCCCATGACAAGGGCTTGTGCGTTAGTGGTTCTAACCCACAAGACTTCGTGGACTTATGAATCACCTGAGGGTCTGTTAAAAATGCAGCATCCTGCAGTGGGGCCCAGGAATCTTTGTTTGTCCCAGCTCCTGGGTGACACTGTGCAAGTGATCAGAGGAAGAAAGGAGACACAAAGCTTCTGGTGATGGACATGAGAGCTGGGCAAGGGCTCAGTGTCCTCCACCAGGCAGAGGAGCAGACTAGGGTCTTAGGATCTTGAGTGTGGGCGTGTACTAGACCCTGTGCCCCGAATTAGCAGATGTGAGGAGCTAAGCTGAGAAACAGCAAATGGGAAAGCAAATGTGAATGCTAGGGCAAGTATTACAACTTTGTTAGGAGTCCCCAGGGGCTGGGCAGAGAAGACAGGTTCAGTCACAAGGGTTTTAGTCCAGAGACATGTGCTGGAGAGGAAAGGGAAGGCTGGAAGGGGAGGTATAATGAGCAACCGCTGGGAAGCAATTTTTTTTGTTATGGGAGGTGAGTGGCAGCCCTGGGGCTTTGGAAAAGGTGACAAAAAAGAATGTATACCAAGGGCCTGACATTCTAAGGACTTATGAAGAACCCATTTAATTCCCATGACCATCTTAATTAGAAAAATACATTGTTATTTCTTAATTTACAGACAAAGAAATCCAGTCCCAGAAAGTAATTTGCACAGCAAATAAGCCATGGAGCAGAGACTCAAGTCCAGACTGTGTCAGTCCAGAGCTGGGCACTGATTTTTCATTCTAGGGTATCCCAAGCACATTTAAAACTCCCGGATTCATAAGCCACTCCTTCCTTCTGTTCTTCATCCTGCCCTGGACAATCCCATCTCCAGCCCACCTCATCCCTTGCTCTGCTCTTTCCTAGGTCCAAGATGATTCTTTTTCCTGAAGTGGTGAATGGAACTGCTGCTCTTCATCCCTCTCTAGGCAGCCAGGGCATGTGTGTTCTTCCCAGCAGCTGAGATGAGGTTGGAAATTAATAGAGGATATAGACAGAAAGAAACTGACAACTAACTAACTACGCTATGCAGATAATAATTGAGGTGTATTTTCTCCCAGATAAACAAGATAATCTGAGTGACCCCTGTTCCCTATTACAGGACTCCAATTCCTAATCTTGGCAGTTGCTCCCCAAAATACCTTCCCAGTGAATGTTTCTTGAATACCTGTTTTGGGAATATGTTAGGTACTGTCCTAAACACTGGAGATTCAGTGGTGAAAAAGAGTCCTACACTGTCATTAAGAAACTTGTGTTCTAGGAGAGGGCGGGCAGCAAATAAGTAAATGGATAAGGTTTCAACTAGTGAGCATTGCTGGGAAGATGAAGAAGTTGAGTAAGGGTAGAGAGCTGCGCTCTCCGTAGGATTTCCGTGATGGTGGAAAGTTTCTATATCCTTGTTGTCCATCATAGCAGTCAATATGTGGAACGCTTGCAATGTGGCTAATGTGACCAAGGAACTGAATTTTAAGTTCTATTTTAGAGAATTTAAATTTAAATAGCCCCATGTGGTTTGTGGCCACTGTGTCACTCATCACAGGTATAGAGAACACCTGGAAAGGGGAGAGGTGATTAAGTGAGGTGGTCAAGGGAGACTCCCTGAGGGGGCAAAATTTGAACTGAGGGCTGAGAAGGAGGCAGCCTTCCATTGTTCCAGGGGGAGACAGTGCAGATGTGGGGCCTTCGGGGTAAACAAAGCTCAAAGTTCTGGGACGGAGAGAAGTCTTGTGGGCTGGCATTTAGTGGGTGAGGTAGTGCGGTGGGAGCTGATGGTGGAGGGGTGGTGGGGACCGGATAACTGGGGTATGGCAGGCTGTGGTGAAGTGGGCACCCCGCGTTCCCCTTAGCAACACAGCAGGTATGGCTGCCCTGCCCTTGCCTGCCCCCTTTTCTCTCAGGGTTGTGGGGAGGACTAGATGAGAGCAGGTGACATGCACACGCTCTGTAAATTGTACAGAGCTGCTGGGCGCGGTGGCTTATGCCTGTAATCCCAGCACTTTGGGAGGCCAAGGCATGCGGATCACCTGAGGTCAGGAGTTTCAGACCAGTCTGACCAACACGGTGAAACCCCGTCTCTGCTAAAAATACAAAAATTAGCCAAGTGTGGTGGCAGGCGTCTGTAATCCCGGCTACTCGGAAGTCTGAGGCAGGAGAATCGCTTTAACCCAGGAGGTAGAGGTTGCAGTAAGCTGAGATCTTGCCATTGCACTCCATCCTGGGCAACAAGAGTGAAACTCCATCTAAAAAAGAAAAAAAAAATTACAGTGCTGCCAGTAAGAGTAGAGCTGTGGTTCTGAGTGTGATCTTGGACCAGCAGCATGAGCATCATCAGGGAACACGTTAGAAATGAACATTCTTGGGCCACATCCTGGATCTACTAGTTCAAAGCTCTGGGAGTGGGGCCCAGCAATGTTTCCAAAAGCCCTCCGGGTGGCTGTGATGCAGGCTCAAGTTTAAGAGCAACTGCAGAAGACTGGCGGCAATCACCTCCTCCTCCTCCTTCTCATCTCAGGCCCCCAACAAATTGTCCTTCCAACTCCAACCCTGGCAGAATTCCTTAGTGGCTCATTATGCACATTAGCTCTCCTTTCCTCAGAGCTAGCTCAATTTTTGGCTTCACATACACAGACTAAAACAAACGAAAAAAATCATATAGATAAAACCTTTGTATTAAAAGTATTTTCACCATACAAGCCATCCAGGGTCATCATTAAAATAAAACTTAGGCCGGACACAGTGGCTCACGCCTATAATCCT
Organism: Rhinopithecus bieti; assembly: GCF_001698545.2. Taxonomy (NCBI): domain Eukaryota; kingdom Metazoa; phylum Chordata; class Mammalia; order Primates; family Cercopithecidae; genus Rhinopithecus; species Rhinopithecus bieti. Next base: position 2,654,008 of record NW_016806836.1, read on the forward strand.
AGCAGTTTGGAAGGCCAAGGTGGGCAGATTGCTTGAGCTCAGGAGTTTGAGACCAGCCTGGCCAACGTGATGAAACCTCATCTCTGCTAAAAATACAAATATTTGGTGGTCATGGTGGCATGTACCTGTAGTCCCAGCTACTTAGGAGACTGAGGTGGGAGGATAGCTTGAGCCTGGGAGGCGGAGGTTGCAGTGAGCTGAGATTGCACCACTGTACTCCAGCCTGGGTGACAGAGTGAGACTGTCTCAAAAAATAAACAAATAACACCTATGTAGCATAGAACCTATCACGTGAAAAAAAGATCCCCTATTCCTGTTAATCCTATTCCCTAGAGATTACCACAGACTGATTTCTTGTGATTCCTTCTAGATATCTCCTATGCTTATAGAGGCAGCTAGCGTAGTGCTCTGAAACCAGTTTGCTTGGTTTAGAATCCCAGGTTTGCTTATTTGTCAAATAAATTGGACAAGTTGTCTCAGTGTCGTCATTCAGAAAATGAAGTTAATAATAGCACCAACCTCATAGAATTGTTGTGAGGATTAAATTAATTCAAATAAAGCGATCAGGAGACAATCCACTAAACATTCTTACAACAGTGCCTGGTGTATAGTATGTACAAACATGAGTGTCTGTTAATAAATACAATGCATGGCTGAGGTTTAATTATTCTATGCCTTTTCCTCGGGGATATAGTCTTGAGAGAATAAGGCAAAGGTGCAGGAACAGTTGGAAAGTCATTTACGATGGAGGTGATACTGAGAGCCACTGAAAAAATCCTGACCAGTTGATTCTTGGCAGTGATTTTGGCTGAATTTCTTGGTTTCTGATCATTATTTTTTATTTTATTTTATTTTTATTTTTATTTGAGATGGAGTCTCGCTCTGTTGTTCGGCTGGAGTGCAGGGATGCGATCTTGGCCCACTGCAACCTCTGCCTCCTAGGTTTAAGCGATTCTCCTGCCTCAGCCTCCCGAGTAGCTGGAACTACAGGCACACGCCAACACACCCGGCTAATTTTTGTATTTTTAGTAGAGACGGGGTTTCACCATGTTGGCCAGGATGGTCTCGATCTCTTGACCTTGTGGTTCGCCTGCCTCAGCCTCCCAAAGTGCTGGGATTACAGCCATAAGCCACTGCACCCGGCCACTCATCATTATTTCTATAAACTCCTTGGTATCTTTGCAAAGCTTCAAAGTTGCACAGTTTCAAAAAATATAGCAGGAGGGGGGTATTTACATGGAACCCAGTGTGGATGGTGCAACCTGGAGTTATGAAATGGTCTCTCTGATATCAGCCAAGTGTGGCATGTCTGTTGCTTGCAACCAAGAAGTCTGACCATGCCTTGCTCCATTCTTTCTAAGGGCTGCATAGTATTCTACTCTGTGTATGTGTTGTATTTCACTTAATCATTTCTTGTTGATGGATATCTGGATAGTTTAGCTATTCTATTTATTTATTTATTTATTTATTTATTTATTTATTTATTTATTTTTTGAGATGGAGTCTCGCTCTGTCGCCCAGGCTGGAGTGCAGTGGCCGGATCTTAGCTCACTGCAAGCTCCGCCTCCCAGGTTCACGCCATTCTCCTGGCTCAGCCTCCTGAGTAGCTGGGACTACAGGAACCCGCCACATCGCCTGGCTAGTTTTTTTGTATTTTTTAGTAGAGACAGTGTTTCACCGTGTTCGCCAGGATGGTCTCAATCTCCTGACCTCGTGATCCACCCGTCTCGGCCTCCCAAAGTGCTGGGATTACAGGCTTGAGCCACCGCGCCCGGCCTTAGTTTAGCTGTTCTACACTACACAGACAAATGCAATGACAAGCTTCTTAGAGCCTATTGTCCAGCCCCCACCTGCACCCTATCCCCACCGGCTCTTTTTTTTTTGGGAGACAGGGTCTTACTCTGTCACCCAGGCTGGAGTGCAGTGGCAAAATCACAGTTCACTGAAGCCTTGCTCTCGCAGGCTCAAGTGATCTTCCCACCTTAGACTTCTGAGTAGCTAGGACTGCAGGTGCACGCCACCACACCCAGCTATTTTTTTCATTTTTGTAGCGATGAGATCTCACTATGTTGTCCAGGCTGGTCTGAAACTCCTGGGCTCAAGTGATGCTCCCACCTCAGCCTCCCAAAGCACTGGTATTATAGGCATGAGTCACTGCGTCTGGCCTGAAATGGGCTCTTTATCGTACATGATCCTGTGTAGTGCTCATGCCAACACTGTGAGGTTTGCATCAACTTTCCCTCTACAGATGAGGCAGCTGAGGTCAGAGAGAGGATGAGATGTGCCCCAAACCATCAGTGAGCCCCTTGATGGGCAGGGCTCTTTCCACTTCATCAGGGTGGTCAGTAGTGGAGAGAATGTTTGGGGTGAAAGCACGGTCCTTCCCTTGACTCAATACCAGCTGGCAAAAGGTGGAGGTTCTTAGTGGAGAGAGATAAGTCAGGGAAGGACTCGTGGGAGTGCTGGAGAGCCTTCCGCTGTCAACTCAGCCGCATTCCAGAGGGCAAGAGGAGAGAGAGGGTGGAGGACAGTTGGCATGTGGATTGAGGAACAATAATGGTGATGATGCTAATAATCACAGTGACTAATGTTTTGGGCGAGTCACAAAGCAATTTCCTTTTGTGAATAGTTCAGCAGAGCCATACAACCATCCCGTTGGAGGAAGACAAGGCAATGTGGCTATCCACATTTTACAGAAGGGAAAATTCAGGACTGGAGAGGGAGAGTAACTTGCCCAAGTTAACATGTCAAGATAATTGCTGTGCTGGGTGGGGCCAGACCTTTTGGGCCCCAGCCCGGGATCTATGGGCCACAGCTGTGGCTGGCAGAAAGGTGCGGCCTTTGTCAGGGCTGAAGCTCAGCTACACCCTCTCTCCAACCTCAGGTTGGGTGCCAGGCAGAGGGTTTGCCTGAAGGCTGGGGATGTCAGAAGACAGACGGGTCTGCTTCGAGTGGGGCCACCCCCCAAGTCATCCACATGTCCTCCAGATCTCCCTGACCCCTCCCACTGGCTGATTCGTGGCTGGTTCTGCCCCAGGATCTGATTCCATGGGTTTGGCCTGGACTCTGTTCCTTCTCTTGGAGAAAGTGTGTGTGTGTGTTTCCATGTATATGTGTTTGTGTGTGTGTGATGTGCTTCTGTGTATTTGTGTATATACATATGTGTTGTGTATATGTGTTTGTGTGTGTATATGTATTTGTGTGTGTGTACATGTGTATGTATCTGTGTGTTTCCATGTGTATATGTTGGTGTGTGTGTTGTGTTTGTGTTGTATGTTTGTGTGTGTATTGTGTTTGTGTTTGTGTGTTTCCATGTGTATGTGTGTTTTGGTGTGTGTTTGTGTTGTGTGTGTGTTTGTGTGTGTATGTGAGAGAAAGAGACACCTCTCCTGGCAGTGGCCCTCACTCATGCTGGCTCTTCCCCACACCCTTCCTCCTAGCCTGACTCAAGCTTAGCAGTCCCTCTGCTTGAAGAAAACAAGCGTCCTTCATGAATAAGGGCCATGGAACACCTACTATGTGCCAGGATCTGTGCTTGGAGCTTTCACCACTGTTGTTTTCACTTGAGCTGCACCTTAACCCTTCCCAGTGGGTTTCCCTGTTACCCTCCCATCCAGATCTTCAAAACCAACTGCGGCCCAGGATTGAAACTGCTTTCTAATTTCATCAAAGAAGGAAGGCTGTGGGTTTCAGAGAAGAAAGTGGAGCTACATCACTTTCATTTTGCCGTCTTTAATCAGAAGTTCTTGTATTATTTTCTTATAAAAAAATCACTGGCTAACAGGTGTCTGCCTTGCTGTTGGAGGGACCTGCACCTGGGCCCTGGGCATCATGGCCAAGTGCAACAGAAGCCCTAATGCAAACCATCCTTCTTTGACTATGTTTAATTTAAATATTTGTATCAAATATAGAAACAACAGGATGGGAGAGAGAGTAGAAAGGAAAAAACAGTAAGCAAACAACACCTTTAAAATGTGTGAGGTAAATTCAAAGGGGCTGATGTGTTATTGGAAAGAATTCTGGATGATGACATTTTGCAACAGAAATGAGAAAATTAAGACCCTAGTTACTTTCCCCAACAGAGATTGTTCATGTCCCCTCCCCAGAGGGTGTCACATCTATTTCAGAGTCATGTTGCCCCTGGGAGGCATGCAGAGGAGGTGTGGTCTCTTTGTTCCTTGATATCTTGTATACCCATTGTAATTTCTTATGCCATGCAACCCAGAGAAAGGAGTGGTCTTTTATCTTTTTTTTTTTTTTGAGACAGAGTCTCACCCTATTGCCTAGGCTGGAGTGGAGTGGCAAGATCTTGGCTCACTGCAACCTCCACTTCCCAGCCTCAGGTGATCCGCTTACCCGAGTAGCTGGGGCTACAGGTGCACACCACCACACTCAGCTAGTTTTTTTTTTTTTTTTTTTTTTTGGTAGAAATGGGGTTTCACCATGTTGCCCAGACTGATCTTGAACTCCTAGACTCAAGTGATCCACCTGCCTTGGCCTCCCAGAGTGCTGGGATTACAGGAGTGAGCCACTGAGTCTGGCCAGGAGTGGTCTTGAGATAGCAGAAATAGAAATTGACTATAAAACATCACGTGCAGTTCCACAAACAAAAAGAGAAACTAATAATATCTTGTTATACATAACTCCAACCGTTTTATTTAGGCATTTTATAAACTGTACAAGCATCTGTAAGACTTTTTGGTACATATGTCCATATTACTTTCTATTTTTCTTTCTTTTTTTTTTCTTTGAGACAGAGTCTTGCTCTGTTGCCCAGGCTGGAGTGCAGTAGTGCAATTTCGGCTTACTGCAACCTCCGCCTCCGGGGTTCAAGCCATTCTCCCACTTCAATTTCATGAGTAGCTGGGATTACAGGAATGCACCACCATGCCTGGCTAATTTTTGTATTTTTAGTAGAGATGGGGTCTCACTATGTTGGCCAGGCTGGTCTTGAACTCCTGACTTCAAGTGATCCACCCGACTTGGCCTCTCAGAGTGCTGGGATTACAGGAGTGAGCCACCGAGACTGGCCCCTCATTACTTTTTAGAAGGAGTGTGCATGTATGTACATTTTATGGATTTGCTCTTCCCCAGAGAAAGTCATTTTGAGGATACAGTATATCATATAGCAAGGGCTAATACTTTAGGGCCAGGCCCACCCGAGTTTGAATCTCTGCTTTGCCACTTTCTAGCTGCAGCGTGTTGGAAAAAAAATCTCACTTGTAACCCCTCTGAGCCTCAATTTCTTTTTTCAAAAAATCATAGTACATCTTAATTTGTAAATCTCAACCCACAACGCAGGGATTAAATTAGAGCATGCATGTGAATGAAGCGTGGTGCAGAGGGCAGTAGTAACAGCAGGGTAACAATCACGCAAATGCCTATTGCGTGATTGTTATGTGCCAGACATCTTATTTAATCCTCAGAATTGGTGCATGAAGTAGGTGTTGTTATTTTCCCCATTAAACAGCCAGGAAGGCAAAAGCTAGGACCTGAACTCACCTTGGTGCAGCTTTGATAAATGGGAGCCATATAGAAGAGAAGCTGGGACAACCTCATTGGCTTGTAAGGTCTTAGAAAGAGACTTTCTGAGACCTGGCAGTGGCAAAGAATTCAAGGAGGCTTGTCTAGATTGACATAGAATCTGGGATGAGAGGCCAGCTGGGGACACCTCCTATTTCAGAGGTGAAGTATATGGGAAGACGTATGCATTGTGGGGACAGAAGGGAGCCAGGGTAGCCAAGAGCAAAGGAACAGGGAGGAAATGGCAGGAAGGGAGGTGGTAGCCCAGGCTGGGGCAGGAATGAAGGGCACATCAGAGTGAGTACAGGACATAGAAATTAGGTGGGGTAGAGCAAGAACTTCAGAGAGCTGGAGGCTAATGTGTTACAGCCATGTGCTGGGGACAGGCAGCATTCAAGCTGGGAAGGAATCCAGGGTCACTTTGTGTTACATCCTAATATTAAGAGACGGAGGAAAAGGTGGACCCCTTCCCCTACCCCACTGTGTAGGTTAAGAATATTCCAATTTTGGAAATTACAGGTACTTCATATATACTTTTATAATCACATTTTGAAGGTAGGATGAATTAGATTTCCTAATGGATTGGATATGGAGTGTGAAAGTAAGTGAGGAGTCAAAGATGATGTCAGGATTTTTGGTTGGAGTGACTAAAAGGATGATGTCATCATTCTTTGATGTCAGACTCAAAGAAATTGAGGCTCAGGAATGCAGTTTTGGATCTACTAAGTTTGAGATGTATATGAGGCATCTATGTTGAGACATCAGGAAGTCAGCTGGATATATGAGTTTGGAGTTTAGGTGAGAGGGCTGGGCTGGAGATGCAAATGTGGGAGTCATCAGCATTCAGTTGGTACTTGAAGCTATGATACTGGTGAGAAAAGAAAGAATGAGATCATGTCCTTTGCAGGAACATGGATAGAGCTGGAGGCCATTATCCTTAGCAAACTTAACGCAGGGCCAGAAAACCAAATGCCACATGTTCTCACTTATAAGTGGGAGCGAAATGATGAGAACACAGGGACACATAGAGGGAAACAACACACACTGGGGCCTGCCTGAGGATGAAGGGTGAGAGGAGGGGGAGGATTAGGAAATGTAACTAATGGGTATTAGGCTTATCACCTGGGTAACAAAATAACCTGTACAACAAACCCCCATGTCATGAGTTTACTTATACTACAAACCTGCACATGTACCCCTGAACTTAAAGTAATAGTTAAAAAAGGAAAGAAATTAGTATGGATAAAAGGGAAGATCAAGAATTGAGCCCAGGGATTCCCAGAATTTGACCTTTGGGGAGGAGAGGAGGAACCAGCAAAGGAGACCGAGGGAGCAATCCATGAAGAAGGAGTAAAACCAAGACATCATGCTGTCCTGAAGCTAAGTGAAGAAAGTAACTCAAGGAAGAGTGAGCAATCACCCATGGCAAGTGCAGCTGGTGGGCCAGCTAGGACTAGAGATGAGAACTGACCAGGGCTTAGCAAGCTGGAGAACAATGGTAACTTTGACAAAGACATTGGCGGTGGAGTGATGAGAAGATGGTGGTGGGGGCACACTGGTTGGAGTAGGCATAGGCGAGAGAGGATGGGAGTTAATATGGTTTGGATCTGTGTCTCCACCAAATCCTATGTTGAACTATAATCGCCAGTGTTGGAAGTGGGGCCTGATGGGAGGTAGTTGGATCGTGGAGGTGAATTTCTCATGAATGGTTTAGCACCATCCCCTCATGCTGTTCTCGTGATAGCGAGTGAGTTCTCATGAGATCTGGTCGTTAAAAAGTGTGTGGCCAGGTATGGTGGCTCACGCCTGTAATCCCAGCACTTTGAGAGGCCAAGGCGGGCAGATCACCTGAGGTAAGGAGTTCAAGACCAGCCTGACCAACATGGTGAAATCCCGTCTCTGCTAAAAATACAAAATTAGCCAGATGTGGTGGTGGGTGCCTGTAATCTCAGCTACTAGGGAGGCTGAGGCAGGAGAATCGCTTGAACCCAGGAAGCAGAGGTTGCAGTGAGCCAAGAGTGTACCATTGCACTCCAGCCTGGGCAACAAGACTGAAGCTCCGTCTCAAAAAAAAAAAAAAAAAAAAGTGTATAGCACCCCCGCCCCCACACTACTCTCTCTTGCTCCTGCTCCTGTTACGTGAAATGCCTGCTGCTCTTTTGCCTTCCACCATGATTAGAAACTTTCTGAGGCCTCCCCAGAAGCCAAGCAGATGCACTATGCTTCCTGTACAGCCTGCAGAACCGTGAGCCAATTAAACCTCTTTTCTTTGTAAATTACC
>NW_016806836.1:2664196-2697991 GCF_001698545.2 Rhinopithecus bieti
AATATATTATATATTATATATTTATATATATTTTTTAGAATATTTGGATGTAAGAAATGTTTTGTTTGATTTTTTTCCAAATTAAATTAAATCTTGTCTTACCCCACCCCACCTACTAGTGTGGTATATACGTCATTTACATCATTGAGCCTCTCTCCCACTTCCATTGGCTCCTACAAGAATCTCAAGGTTTATTAGGATCCTTCAAATCAGAGCAATAGCCTTTTCCTTAGCCCTTGATGGTCAGTACTGTCTACCATTGTCCTTTGACACACAATGCCACTGTCAAGTGTGTCTCTCCAAGATCTGCTTCAGGAAAACTACAGGCAACACCCCTCCCAACAGTCCTCTCCTTTGACCATGGAAGTGGCCATGGAAGCCTTTGCTTTTGCCTCAAGTCTGAAATATCTCTTGAACTGTGACATAGGAATACATCCTTACATCTCAGTTTTCTTATTGGTATAACAAGACCATAAAAGTAGCTAGTTCGTAAAATTTACTGGGAAAATTAAATGAGAGATAGCATGTGGAATTGGACCTCAGCTCACTCTGACGTCAGAGTCTATCTTCTTTTTGTACCTGGGGCAGACAGCCAGTTGGATGGCCTTGGGAGCTGTTATTTTTCAGGCTGCAGTTGATTTTAGATTTAAAACTTCTGCACTTCAAAAAAAAAAAAACTATTAAGAAAATGAAAGTCAGTCACCAGGACTTGGAGAAAATATTCACAATACATGTACCTGACAATGGGTGATTATATTATGCAAAGGACATGTGTATATTAACATAATATAGATATATAAAGAGCACCTACAACTCAGTCACACAAAGACAAAACACAAAAAAGGGCCAAAGACTTAAATAGGTATTTCACAAAAGAAGATACATGAAAGGTCATTATTGGCACATGAAAAGATGCTTAACATTGTTAATTACCAGAAAATGCAAATGTAATTCACAATGAGACATTACTTTGTACCCACTAAAGTGTCTAAGACAAAATGAACTGACAATATTAAGTGATGGTGAGGATGTGAAGCAGCTAGAATTCTTATGCGTTGCTGCTGAAAATGCAAAATGGTACAACCACTTTGGAAAACTTTGGTAGTTTATGATGAAGTTAAATATATATCTACCCTATGACTTGCAATTTTACTCCTAGGCATTTACTCAAGAAAAACGAAAGCATATGTCCATATAAAGATTTGAAAAGAATATTTAAAAATGCTCTACTCATAATGGCCCTAAACTAGAAAAAATCCAAATGCCTGTCAATAGAAGAATGGATAAAAAGATTGTGGATATCCATATAATGGAATATTACTTAGCAATAAAAAGGAACAGGTTGTCAACACAGGCAACAACATGGATGAATCTCAAAAACATTATGTTTAATCAAAAAAACTAGACAAAAGATTACATACAATATAATTCCATATATCTGATATTCTAGAACAGGCAAAACTAATCAATAGTGACAGAAAGCAGATCAGTGGCTGCCTAGGGCAGGGATTTATTCCCTAGAGGGTAGCAAAGTTAATTATAAAGGAACACAAATAAAATATTCCGGAGTGATGGAAATATTCTGTATCTTGCTGGGGTGGTGGTTACATGTGTGTATACATTTATTAAAACACATTAACCAGTACATTTGAAACCCATGCATTTTATTGAATGTAAATCACATGTATGATAGAACCAAAAATGATTTGTGCTTTAGGGCTTAATAGTTTAGAGAATCCCCCTCTGGTCCCAGGCCTCTCTTGTGGATAGCGTTCAGCTCTGGTTGACAGACTTAATCTCCAATGATCTTTTTTTCAAGGTCTTGTCAGAGCTCCAAACATCAATTCCTCATGACAGATTGCAGCTTCCTTCATTAGCAATTTGCTAAATGGGATGCCTTCCTCTAAACTCTTGAGAGATTACCAGAAACGCCCCAGTATATCTCTGACACAAATCATTTCTGCGGTAACTGTTGGTGGAACTCATTCAAGCTCCCCCATTACCACCCTCTTTCCCTATCTTCTAACACAAACCTTTTCTGCCTTTGCCTCAGGTTCCAGTTCTCATCTTCCCTGAGACCTCAAGCTCCCCTCTGTAGGGATTTCATCTCTGAGGAGAAGCACCCTCTTACCAGCCTACATAGAATTTTATTCTGGGAAATCATTGAGGGCGGGGGGAAATTTAACAAGTACAAGTCAGGAAGGGTTTAGGTGGGAAAACCCCAGCTGGGGAGTGGTTGGACCACACGATTGTCATCTGTGTAGGAGGAGATGTTGCAGTCCCATCTGTCATCTGTCACCCATTGATTATCAGGGAGGATTTGAATGATCTGATCTTTCCTTATTTTTCCTCATTTCCCAATCTTTCTCTTTGTCATCCAGCTTAGCAGAGATTTTTTTCACTGTGGCCAACACTACCATGAGGGCATCTGGCCACCAACCCAGTCGCCTGACCCCAGACTGGGGATGATATGCCAGTGCCTTTATCCCAACTTGGTATAAGTTATCATTTTTAAAGGACCCTTGTAATTAAGAACAAAGAAAACCATAAATGTCCAAACACTGTTTAGGGGCCCCAGGGATAGGCAAAGATGGAGAGCGAAGTGGCTTCTTTCTGAATGTATTCATTTGTTCATTCCACAAGTTATTGTCTGCATCTAATGTTTATTGAGCACTGACTATGTGTCAGGTCCTATGCCTTGCATCTAAGATAAAGATATGAACCAAACACAAAACGTTCCTACATTCATGGAGCTAGCATCCCTAGTTATTCAGTACTGGGTATGTGTTACTTTGCTATGAATACAGAGGTGAAAAAGATTGATACAGTCCCTACTCTCAAAGGGCTCTCAGTCCAGTCCAGGGAGATACAGATTAACAGGAAGATGTAATGTAGAGCAAAAAAGGAGAAGATTGGGGAACATCAGAGGAGCAGCCAACAGACAAGGAAATCAGAAGTTAAGTGATAGAGGGATGAACTAGACTTCCAGCAATGGGTCTTAATTTTTTGGCATCTAAGCCATTTTGAGAAGCTGATGAACTCACTCCTCTGAAAAATGCACATGACAGTGGCATATCATTTCCTGGGATTTATGGATCCCAGAAGGGATGTATGGACCTTAGATAAAAAAAGCCCTGATAGAGAAATAAGGCCTCAGAGTGGAGTCAGGGGACAGCCAGAAGGGCCCCATTTAAGAAAGAAACCCCTGCCCTTCCCAAAGAAACCTGCTTGGAGCTAGGAGCTGGCTAAGGGTTCACCTCTACTGGGGCTGGGGGGATGGAGAGAGCATGGCATTTCCTGGAGGCCCAGGAGTGTCAGTGCTAAGAGGGGTCTTCACCTTGACCTAATCCAACTCAACACACTCTTCATGCAGATGGGAAAATTAAGGCTTGGGAGGGGCAATACCTTACCCCTCCCAAGCCATTCAAGATTATGCATTGAATCAGAAACAAGGTCCCAAGAATTCCTGTCTCTGAGCTTCCATTCAGAGAGAATGGGGCACAGAGTAGAGGGACTCTAGCCAAAATTAAAGATAGCAAAGTTAAGTCAGTGAAGAGAGAACTGCAGTCTTAGACAGAGGAGACAGAACCAGATTGGGCTGGTGGTAAACTAGTCTGAACAAGATCTCCCCAGAGATGAGCATCTGAAGTGACAGAAGAGCCTGGCATTCCCTCTGAGATCCAACCTGGCAGGAAGGACATTGTAATGATAATAATAATAACCACTCTTTTAGACTTACTGCAAGCCAGACACCGAGCTGGGTGCTTGATGACTGTTCTGTCATTTACTCATCCCAGTAACCCTAGGAATGCATGAATAAGTCTGCTTCACATAGGTTAATGAAAACAGCAGAAGTCTCTTCACTTGCCCAAGATCACACAGGAAACAAATTGCGGAGCCAGTCTTTGAACTCAGGTCATTCTAATCCCACAGTCTACCTCTTAGTCTTAATTGTATCTATGTGTTTCTTATTCCCATTTGTACTCCCAGTAGGCATTTGTGAGGGATTGAATGAGTAAACAAGAGTTAGGAAGAAGTATTGGATGCTGGCTGGAGAAGGCTCAGTTGGATTTGAGAAGCCAGATTGAGTCAAGAGGCATGTGGCAGCAGGGAACTGGCCCCAGGGGGTGCCCATGGGGGTAACTCCACCTGGCAGGTTACTTGAGCAGGGCTCCTCCTCTCAGGTCTCAATTTTCTTCTCCTGAGAAATGGTTGATTTGGCCTAGATGATCTTCGGGACGCATTCCAGTGCTAACATACTATGGTTTCGGGATTTAGAACTAATAACCAGGTCAGGATGGCTCAGAGTTAGTAATATAAAACCTGAATCTGCCCAGAGGGTACTTGGGGACTGGTCGGAGGTGACCACAAAATTATAGGTGGACCAGGAAGACTGGGCACAGAGAAGGGAAACAAAAACCTTCCATTCTAAGTAAGTCTGCCAACAAAAATAGGAAAGTATATGCATAAAAATAATGCTGGGAAAGCAAGCTATTTCAGACAGGTGACAAAACCAAGAGATAACCTTTTCTTGAGTTAGAGCTAATTTTGGTTACTTTAATACGAGCCACAAGGCTGAAGTTTTAGAAAACCAAGATACCTAGAAACCAATCAAATAGTTTTTCTGTTGTCCTAAAGTCTGTTTCCAAAACAGTATTCGGCCATCACCACATTGATTCCAGTCCTAGTAATAGTAGGATAGTAATGGTGGGAAGGAGCATAGAAGGTTTTTATCACAACTTTATTTATTTATTTTGAGACAGAGTCTTGCTCTGTTGCCCAGAGTGCAGTAGTTTTGCCAGGCTGATCTTGAACTCTGGGACTCAAGCAATCTGCCTGCCTTGGCCTCCCAAAGTGCTGGGATTACAGGCATGAGCCACCGCACCCAGTTGTCATTTTATTTTTGAGAAAGGAAGTGTTCTTTTGTCCTTTCCAATCTCTCTTGATGCACAAATGCTTGGCTGTAGCAAAATCTACGTTAATTCTACTACTCCCCTTGGGGCAGGCTCCATAGGCACATCCTACTCTGCTTTGAAACTAAACAAAACAGCCAGCTGGCACAATGTTTGCACAGAAAGAAACTTCTCACAGGTACTTTGTCATCATTTCATGTCCTGTTTGTTGCAACACATAAATTTTGTTTCTGAGAAATATACACCAATCTTGGTATAACTTGCTTAATTGTGATACTCAATTTAATTTCGCTTTTAAACCAATACTGAGAAAAATAGTTCTTAGTGTTAGGAGGTTCCAGGATTATAAAAGACATTTTGATTAGGGACCTCTTGAAACAGCAAGAAACTTAACAATTAGGAGATAGGCTAGTTCACTCGAGACAAAATGTAAATAACATCCTAACCCCAAAAATCACCTTGAAATAAGAATTTTAAGACTCTTAAGGGAGATAAAAGGAATAAGATCCATAAAAAGAGAAGAGGTTCCATAAACATCCATCCATCTATGTTGTCTTAACATCCATAAAAGACATTAGGAAATAAAACCAGGTAGATATGAATCAAGAATAGATGGATATGGAAAAAATAAGAGTGTGTAAACACACCCCATTCAGATTTTAGAATGAGGGAAAAGAAAGTGAGAGGAGGATATTTAGAGAAGTAATAGGAGATACTTTTTTATTTAAATTTTTTTTAATTTAAATTTTTATTTTTGAAGTGGGATCTCACTCTGTCACCTGGGCTGGAGTGTAGTGGCATAATCTTGGTTCACTGTAACCTCCACCTCCTGGGCTCAGGTGACCCTGTCACCTCAGCCTTTGGAGTAGCTGGAACTACAGATGCACACCATCATGCTCAGCTAATTTTTGTATCTTTTGTAGACACAGGATTTTACTATGTTGCCCAGGCTAGTCTTGAACTCCTGGACTCAAACAATCCACTCACCTTGGCCTCCCAGAAGGCTGGGATTACAGGCACGAGCCACTGTGCCCAGCCAAAATTTTTTTAAAGAATTAAAGAAAGATGTGAGTGATCGCCTCTAAAGCATACATGAAATATGGAGCATAATGAATTAATTAACATCTATAGAACAAGATACTTGGCTTTGGTTACAAGTCCATGGAAGCAAATAGACCAGAAGCTGACTAACATTATGGGTTGTATTGCCAAGGAAAGTTCAACATTGGCCAACAGGGTGGTTGCTTGTTCCTGAAGGCAATCCTCAGGCTTGATAGCACCCACAGAAAATGGTGAGGCAGAATCCTACGGACAGGGATGACATATAGTCTTGCTCTCTCTTGTTATGCTGAAGGTCTGAAAGTACCAGAGGCCAGTATGTGATGCCCAAATCCCCAAACAACTATGAGAAGAAAGGTCAGTGCTAAGATGAATTCTAGTACTGTAAGGGCATGTTTGGAAAAGCATGTATTCACATTGTGAAAAATCCAGGAGAGGCTGACTTCATGTAACTCACTTATGACCACAACTGCTGGTGCTCTGGGCCATCCATAAGAGAGGTCACCTGCTTATTTATCCCTTAGAGGGAGTATCTGCCTGGCACTGCAACCTTCAACACTGTTTTTTCTCATCATCTCAACAATTTTGTTCAAGGAGATGTGGTCCAAAATTTAAAATTCAAATTCAATCTTATCTGCTGCTGTGACATCTGATAAAATCAGGAGGGACCTGGAATTTACTAACCTCAAGTTTCCCTCTTTACTGTACTCCCATGGGAAAAGTCTCCTAGCTAAACAACCTCCTTATTAAGGGAGCAGCTACAGGTCCTGCTTATTCCTGATGAATGGGTTTCAGTTTCCTGACAGGCCGCAGAATTATTCAAGCTAGACAGTCATATCCTCCTGTGGGAGGCAGAGAACATCCCACCCTTGTGACACTATAAACCTTGCCTCTCACAGCCCTTGGTGGCACACTGGGTTCCCAAGTGCAATCTCCGTGTGGCCATGGATGGCATGCAGTGTCCTTGTCCCCCAGGCTGGCATGTGAATAATAAACGGCTATGGATCTCATCTGTTCAGTGTTGGGTGTCATGTGGTTGGCCATCCTTATAACCCTAGGTCAGAAATTCCTCCTTCACCAATGGGGTGAAGAGGAGTCAGCTAAAACTGGGACCACAGGATCTCCCTAAGAATTCCTTTTACCCCAGCTCCTCTGATCGGTGTCCTGAGAGTGCAGGTTACTTGGGGATTGGGAGCAGAAGGCCACATCCTAAGATTCTTGAGTTTGAATCTCAGCTCTGCCATCAACTGGCTGATTGACCTTATCAAACTCCTCTATCTCTCTTATCTTCTATATTAGTTAAGCATCAGTTACAAAACCAGGAACTACTCTAGCTAGTTTAAACAGAAAGTGATTTATTATTAGGATTAGGTGTCCTACAAAATCACTTGGAGGACTGAAGGAGAAACCTGAGTATCAGGAAAATTTCCTCCCCCTGAGTCATGGTGCCTTGGCCGCAATTCAGGAAACTCTCGGCTGGAGAACCATTCTGCTTCGGCCATGGTCTCTACCAGCAAAATATGTGTCCTACACTCTGCTTTCCTCCAACTTAGTCTTGGTTCAACCCTTTTGAGTGTGCATCTGATTGGTGAAACGTAAATCACAGCCAGACCCTAGCTTCAGGGAGTCTGGAGAATGTAGCCTTTAACATTCTAGCCTCTGCTAGAATAGAGAGGTCTCTGCATTATAGAGAGGTACACAAAACATTGTTGAAATGGATGTAGAGTGCATCAGTCTGTAGATTCTGCCATAGTCTCTGCTCTTCACTTAAAAAATGGTTTGCTAGGATCTCCCAGATTTGCTGGGATCTCTGGGTGGGTTGGGAATGGACATGAGATGACTGCTGAGTCAAGCCTAGACTTGTGTCATAGTCAGAGTCTCTAGAGATTATCTAAGTGTTTTTCCACCCTGTTAGAACCAACATCTTTATTTATTTATTTACCTGTTTATTTTTAAGAGACAGAGTCTTACTCTGTTGCCCAGGCTGAAGTGCAATGGTGCAGTCACAGTTCCCTGTAACCTTGAACTCCTGGACTCAAGGGAGCCTTCTGCCTCAGCCTCCCAAGTAGCTAGGACTACAGGTGCATATCATCACACCTGACCTTCCTTCTTTCCTTCCTTCCTTCCTTCCTTCCTTATTTCCCTCCCTCCCTCCCTCCCTCTCTCTCTCTCTCTCTCTTTCTTTCTTTCTTTCTCTCTCTGTCTCTTTCTCTTTCTTTCTTTCTTTTTCTTTCTTCTTTCTCTTTCTTCTTTTTCTTTCTCTTTCTTTCTTTTCTTTTCTTTCTTTCTTTTCTTTCTCTCTCTTTCATTCTCCTTCCTTCCTTCCTTCCTTCCTTCCTTCCTTCCTTCCTTCCTTCCTTCCTTCTTTTCTTCTTCTCTTTCTTTATTTCTTTTTTCTTTCTTTCTTATCTTTCTTTCGAGATAGGGTCTCATAGGCTGGTTCAAGACCAGCCTATGTTGCCCGGGATGATCTTCAACTCCCGGCCTCAAGTGATTGTCCTGCCTCGGCCTCCCAAAGCATTGGGATTACAGACATGAGTCACCGCACCTGGCCCATGGTCTAGGATATGGGGGATGATGGGGGGAAAGGAGAGAAGTGAGAGAGGCAGTGGGATCTGTGGCCTTGCTCTCAGCATGTGGAGTGGAAACAATAGTGGGTTCTGAGTGAGACAGATCATATCTTGAATCATAATTGTGTGAGTTATGTCTGAATTGCTGGGGAATTCATCTTTCTGAGCATCAGTTTTATCATGTATGTATGGGGTTAATAATAATTCCTTTCTTGTATGGTGGTGAGAATTAAAGGCATTGTTTGTGAGACAAGTGCACAGTGACATAGGTCAACAACTAGTAGATATTTATTTTCCTTTAGGATCAGCTCCCAGTTCCTTGTGGCACCAATCCTCACTCCACCTCCTATTGAGAATGTTGCTATTGTTGGTCAGGTTTAGCACTTTCTTTTGGGAACTATTTGGAAATTACTGTAGTGGGTGTGATCCTCTTTGATTTTAGTTATCAGGAGTTGTAACACAGATCAGAAATGAATTGCTTCAGTGGTTACCAGGCATGACAAGTTTCCTCTTCTTTGTTCTTTCTGGTTTCAGAAGAAATTTAAAACCTGAATAAATGTCTAATCATTAAATTTCTCCTTTTACAAAAGAAAACAGATTAAGAGGCTTTTATTTGGTAATTAAATCTCTCATTTTAAAATGGGAAATATTATGAAATGTATTCATTTTTTACCAAACTTACAAGAAATTTCCATCCCAAATGATTTCAGAGACTAAAAAAAGGGAAAGCACAGGTGGAAACTTTGTGGTGCTTATCTTTGATATTGTGTGTTTGATATCATAATCAGAGTTTAAGAAACTAGACATGTTTTTCTTATGAGAATACATGGGAAAATCCTAAATGTTAGGGAATTGTCAGTGTTGAATTTCCTGAAGTTGATAACTGTACTGTGGTTATATAAAAGTGTCCTTATTCATAGGGAATACACACTGAAGTATTCATGGATAGAGGAGCATGATGTATACAGCTTACTCTCAATGGTTGGAATAAAACATTCTATTCTCTCACACACACAGAAGAGAAAGAATGACAAAACAAACGTGGCAAAATGTTAACATTTAGTGAATCTAGGTGAAGAGAATATGGTAGTTCTTTGTACTGTTCTTCCCATTTTTTTCCATACATTTGAAATATTTCAAAGTGTCAAGTATAATACATGCTAGGATATTTATTACAATAGTAGGGGATCCCTTTAATAAATATAATAAATAAATAAATAGATATGCAAAGGTAGTTCAAGAACAGAAAAATCTATCAAGGGGATTAAGCAAATTAAAAGTTTAAAGATGACCCAAATGAGTCTCTAAATTGTTTCATAAAAATCATTCTATGTTGTGTTCTACATTCATGCACAATAAAAATAGAAACACCCTAGACTAGGAACAAAAGTGAACATAACTAACCTGATAAAGAGTATTTACCAACTGTTGCAACAAATATACTCAGTGATGGCATCCTTGGCCTGGCGCAGTGGCTCACGCCTGTAATCCCAGCACTTTGGGAGGCCCAGTCGGGCAGATCACGAGGTCAGGAAATCAAGACCATCCTGGCTAAAACGGTGAAACCCCATCTCTACTAAAAATTCAAAAAAAATTAGCTGGGCGTGGTGGTGGGCGCCTGTATTCCCAGGTACTCGGGAGGCTGAGGTAGAAGAATGGCGTGAATCCGGGACGCGGAGCTTGCAGTGAGCCGAGATTGCGCCATTGCACTCCAGCCTGGGCGACAAGAGCCAGACTCCGTCTCAAAAAAAAAAGTAAGTGGCATCCTTAAAGACAGTTACAAGGGCAGAATTTCTCCATCTCCATTCTCAGTCAATCTCATATTAGTGATCTTAGGCCAATGCAATACAATTGGACTTAAAAATAAAGAGGTGTAAGGATTGGAAAGGGAGAGATAAAATTGTGAGTGTTTACAAATGATATGATTGTCTTAGGATGAAATCCAAGAGATTCAATGGGTAAACTATTCACAACAGCCATAAAATTTATGAGTACCTGGAAATGAACCAAGGAAAACTTGCAAAATTATATGATGAAAATGAAATTTTATTAAATGACTTGAAGAGGCCTTGAATAAATAGAGTGATACTTATTTTTTTTTTTATACTTGGGAAGACTTACTGTGGTAAATATTTTGGCTCTTCCAGGTAATTTATAACATTGATGCCATCATAGTAAAAATTCAACAGAGTATTTAAGGACCTTGTCAAATTGATCCTAAAGTTTATATGGTAGAGTAATAGCACAGGGATAGTCAAAACAATTCTAAATAAGTAAAACAGAAAAGACTTCTATTGTGAAGCACCAGGTTATAAAAACTATAGATGCAAGTTAAAAGAGCATGGTATTGGTCTGGGAATGAGCAAATTGAGTAAGAAAACCTAGCAGAGTGCATCCATCCACATATGAAAACTGGTACAAGATAAATACAGTTTTATGATCAATAGGGGGAATCAATGATATAGGGAATAATTGGCATTCCATATTGGAAAAAAAATGAAACAATGTCTCTACTTAAACCTTTCACAAAAATAAATTCCAGATGGATTAGTGACTTAAATGTGGAAAATACAACTTAAAAATGTGTTTATAAAATTGGAGATTGTCCTATTTTTAATCAAGATGACACCAGAGACAGTTTATGCTAACTGATGCTTCTATCTGGAGCTCACGCACCATCTGTACAGCAGGCACATCAATTGCATGAACTGCAGAGGTGACCCTCACTCAGTGGTTCTCTCTCCTTATCCCAGCTTTGGGCACAGGGAATCCTCTTGGCTGCTCTTCAGGCCTGGGTAAGAAGCATTATTCCTTAGACAGCCCCTGTCAAATTCACCCAAAGCATTCCTTCCTCCTGTCACTTTGTATAGGTGTCCGACTCTGAGCCTTATTTTTCCTGTTTGTAAAATTGGATACTGTAGTACCTGCTTTATTCATTGTCTTAAAGTTTAAATGTGAAAAAGCATGCAAAGCCTTTAGCACAGTGCCTAGCCCATAACAGACGCTCAGTAATTATTACGTGTAAGTATCAGAATTACCAAAGAGAGCATATTTATTAAGTGGGAAAGACAGGATTTAAAAGCTGTTCAGTCTGATTCCAAAGTCTGTGATCTTTTAATGAATGTCACTGAGATCAAGCAAAAGGATATAGGATAATTTGGGAGATGTTTGTCCAGGCTGTGGAGCTTGGGGTCTGCATCCTCCTTGTTCTAGAGTTTGATAAGTCATTTTTATTTCTCCTCTTGGCCTCCCCTGTAGGTTCCAGCATTGCTGACAATTGCCTAATTTCCAATACTCATTCTTTCTCCCAAAACTTGAAAATTGTAAAACAAAACATGCGTTACGAAAAGCACATAAAATAAGAGTAAGATTTAATGAACAATTACAAAGCAAACACATGTTCAACCACCACAGAGGCCGTGTTCTTTTTTTACGTCTTATCAAGGCCCACACCACTTCCTTATTGACGAGTGACAGCTTCTTTTCTGTTGGTCATTGAGTAAACGGATGTCTTCCTTTGGGGAGACATGCCAGCCCGTGAGGGAAAAATGTGAGAAATATCCTGGTCTTCAATCCAACACTGTCACAAATCATTTCTTGGGCGGGGAGGTTTCAAATTCTCCTGCGACCATTGAATTACGTTGGCTTCTACTTCTGGTTCAGACATTCCCTGCTGTTGCCCCAGATCCCAGCTCTCCCCATCCCTGAGTTCTCTAACTCTTCTTTGTACTGATTTTTTTTCTCTGAGGGCAACCACCTTTCTCAGTCTCTACAGAATTGCTAAGAAGAATCCAACCTGGACAAATGGCAAAATTCGAGCCAAGGGAATTCAAGCCTTCTGGTAAAAGAGAAGGAGGTGGACACCCAGCCTCTCCCTTGAAGTGCATTGCTGCTCTTAGACCAACAGGGATGACTGGCCGTGCGGCCCCTCCCATGTTTTTATTCTTTTCTCAGCTTCTTCTTGTCCTGTCTCCACAAATGATTTTTTTATTTTATTTTTCTTTAGAGATGGGGTTTCGCTGTTTTGCTCAGGCTGGTCTTGAGATCCTGGGCTCAAGCAATCCTCCCTCCTTGGCCTCCCAAAGTGCTAGGATTACAGACACCAGAAGAGAGATATAATTGCCTCCTTTCTATGGGAAAATCTTAAGGCACACTCTAGGTTTGCAAATCATACTAATTTCCTTCCTTTCCAGCCTGCACCAATTTATAACTTGTATGTCTTCTTTTGTAGGGGATGACCTTGGTTAGCTGTCTAATTGAGGAGGTCCTTAAAAATAAATGCACATAGAGGCATTGCTGATTGATAATTTGATTTATGTTCACAGGAGGAAGAACAAGATCAAACAAGAGAGCTATGGTTATGTGCTTATTGTTTATTGATACTAAGTCTCTTTCTATTTCTTTTAAAACAAGCATTGACGCTGAATTTTCAGGGAATGCAGATACCTAGCGATTGGCCAAAGGGTTGTCCTGCCTAATTTGGTAAAAAGGTGGCAGACAACTGCACATTATTTAGATTTACCCGACGAACATATATAAAAAAAAGAACCAAGTGGAAATCCTGGAAATAAATGATTATTGAAATAAAAATTCATTACTCACTACATAGAACTGCCATTTGACCCCAGCAATCTCATTACTGGATATATACCCAAAGGAATAGAAATTGTTCTACCATGAAGATACATGCATTCATATATTCATTGCAGCAGTATTCAAAATAGCAAAGACATGGAATTAATCTAGATGTCCATCAATGGTGGACTGGATAAAGAAACTGTGGTACATAAATACCATGGAATACTATGCAGGCATAAGAAAGAATGAAATAATGTCCTTTGCAGCAACATGGATGGAGCTGGAGGCCATTATCCTAAGTGAATTAAAGCAGCAACAGAAAACCCAGAAAAGCCGAAAACAGAATATCACATCATCTCACTTATAAGTGTGAACTAAACACTGAATACATGTGGACACAAAGAATAGAACAACAGTCATTGGGGCTTACTTGAGGGTGCAGGGTTGGAGGAGGGTTAGGACTGAAAGAGTCCTTATTGGGTATTATGCTGATTACTTGGGTGACAAAGTTATCTGTACACCAAATATTAACATGCAATTTACCCATGTTAACAAGCTGCGCATGTACCCTTGAACCTAAAATAAAAGTTGGAAAAACATGAGATAAAATAGAGTTTAGACTGGATACAGCTGAAAGAAAACTTGGTGAATTGTTAGCTAGTACTGAGAAATTCACCCAGAGCCCAGCACAGAGAGATGAAGAGGAAAATATAAGAGAAAGGCAAAACAACGATAATAAAGATAGAAAGTCTAGTAAATATCCAGTGGAAATTCCAGAAAGGAGTGGAGAGAATGGCACAGAAGTAATATTCAAAGAGATAAAGGACTTTTTTTTTTTAGAATTAAGACATGCATCTTCAGATTAAAAGTGCATATTTGGAGTAAAGCAGAATAAATAAAAGGCAAACATGACTCGGCAAGATTTCTGACAATAATTTCTAGTTCATGCTTTTATTTGAAGCAAATGGACCAGGAGCCAACTAAACATGAAAACCAAGCCTTATAATGGCCACTGATTGCTCATGTCAATCCCCAGGTCCTATTGCACCTGTATAAAGTGAATTCTTGAAAAGGCGCAGATGCCCTTCCTTCCCCAGCAAAAGGGCATCCTCTGAAATACTTCTCTGAGATGTAGCCATGGAAGGCAACAGGCAAGGGAGAGGCTCCCAGACAGCAGAACTGAATTCTTCGGATTTATCGAATAAGGAAGCCACTCCATCATTAGGTAGGAAGTCCCCACATCCCTGTCTTACGGGATGTACAATCTATATTATGGGCCTGTGACAATTTGTATATATCTTCCTATGTTTCCCTTTTGCAAATAGGACTTTTTATTGCAGTCATTCCACCCTCACTCTACCATTTTATATTGGGTGCATTTGAAGTGGTTAAATTTACTTAAGCTTATTAAACTTAATCTGTAAAGACTATAAATTTAACTGACAGAACTGCTTTCACCCACATTTCAGAACTGGAGATGAATATAGTACCCAGAGATACATTTTGTTGTCTTTCTTTGGGAGAGAGGTTGAGTGCATTTTATGTAGATGTTTGTTTAGAAAGTATTTGAAAAAATTTACAGCTATGTAGATTTCAGTAACCAAAAGGGGGAGACTTTAGAGAACACTCACTACTATTTTTACCACTGAGCATCCTTTTGCCCTTCTTCTGGTAGCTATATCCTAATTTACTCCAGGAGGATCATTCCTTCTCCCACTCTGAAAATTCTACTGGATTTGGGGCATTCAGTGGTGATGAGTATTGTGGCCTTGGCTTATACCAATCGGTACATCCCATTTCCCTGGTCCCGATCATTGGTTTAAAGATTTAATTCTAGCCACTCCTAGTTAGTTGAGTTGCCCAGAAAAAGCCCTTACTAGACATGAATGTGGGAAGACGGGAGGAGATGCTACAGCCATATTATAAATGCTAAGAGGAGTCTGACTAAGAATGAAGGCAACATGAAGAGAACTGTCGTGGAGAGAATCTTGTGGGAGCTATAGTTTGAGCTCTTGCTCAAATTGCACCTGAAAATAACACCTATTTTTCTTGGTTTTCAGCACTCTCACTTCTTGCATCTTTAAGATCATTTTTTAACTTTCCTCTGCAGGATTATCTGGACAGTGCTAGTATCCCAGGCACCTCCAACTCTGAGTCTAGGACTAAAGACGTCTTGGAGGGACCATAATGAAGCAGTATGTGGCTGAATTCTGAAGACTTGGGTTTGAATCTTACTGTACCTCTGACTTGCTGTGTCATCTTGGGCAAGCGGGCTTACTCTCTGAGGTTCCATTTCCTTTTCTTTAAAATGGGATATAAAAGTGCTTGGACCACTGTGAAGTTCGGGGTCATGCATCTTGTCTATTCCTAGGCTTTTTCTTCAGGAAGGTAAACTCTCTGGGTCCTGAGAGTCCTCTATAAGGTAAACACCCAGCTAGAATCTAAGACTTGGGGCCTCTAAACAGCATCTGTTCCAATGGACTGATCTTACAAATAGGGAAACTGAGGCCCAGAGAAAGGAAGATTCTACATCAAATTGGACAGAGCTGGGATTCCAGCACAGTCTCCCAAGTCCAGTGTCATCGTCACGCCTCTCTAGCTGACCACAGGGCCCCGGAGGCCAGAAGTGATGCTGTCAAGTGTGAGTCTTTCATGATTTTTCTGGCGCTCTGCTCTGTTTGGGCCACAGAGGGGTCCTCATAGTGGTGCTCTCCACTGACCCCAGGGTTGGATGCCAAACTCTCCCACAGTAATGATCAACCAGGCATCGTCCCATAGTAATGATCAACCAGGCATCATCTGCCATGTCCACCCAAGATCCTGCCGTCTCCTGATCTGCAACAGGAAAGTTTCTCTGAGACTCATTTTTTCTCATCTGTAAACTGACTTGACATTAGTATCTACCAAGTTTTGTGTGACGCTTAAATGTAATAAAACATGCTAAACCAAAGGAGATGGATTCCAGTGATTTGGGGAAATCTTTTCCCAAGCTGCTTCTAACTCTGTTCTACAGTTTGATAATCCAGCTTTTCTTTTCCCTGTTTTCTTCCATGGGTAGTCATGATGGCAGTTTCTTCTTCTTTTTTTTTTTTCTGAGACGGGGACTTGCTCAGTCGCCCAGGCTGGAGTGCAGTGACTCGATCTTGGCTCCCTGCAAGCTCCGCCTCCCGGGTTCATGCCATTCTCCTGCCTCAGCCCCCGGAGTAGCTGGGACTACAAGTGCCCGCCAGCATGCCCAGCTAATTTTTTTTGTGTGTTCTTAATGCCTAGCACTTGTTTCTCTTTTTGTTTTACCAGGTCCCCAAAGCATTTCCTCATGACATACCACAGACTTTCTTTCTTTAACCTTAGGTTAACTGGATCTTTTCCTCTAGGGAGACAGACATGCAGCTTTTGAAGGAATAAAGTGCAGAGCCCTGATCTGTACACGACCCATCTCTTGCATGGCAATAAGTAGGAAGACACTTGAGATCCACCGTTGTTGGTTAATTTCTCCTGCTAATTCTTTGATGGATGGATGGATGTTTTTCACCCTTGCCCAGATTCTGTTTTACTGCCCCTCACCCATTCACTTGTGGGCCTGAAAGGACAGCTCACATTTCCAGGTTTTATTAAGACTATGGGGCCGGGCATGGTGGCTCAAGCCTGTAATCCCAGCACTTTGGGAGGCCAAGACGGGCGGATAACGAGGTCAGGAGATCGAGACCATCCTGGCTAACACAGTGAAACCCCGTCTCTACTAAAATACAAAAAATTAGCCGGGCAAGGTGGCGGGCGCCTGTAGTCCCAGCTACTCTGGAGGCCGAGGCAGGAGAATGGCGTAAACCCGGGAGGCGGAGCTTGCAGTGAGCTGAGATCCGGCCACTGTACTCCAGCCTGGGTAACAGAGCAAGACTCTGTCTCAAAAAAAAAAAAAAAAAAAAAAAAAAAGAAAGACTATGATGAGCAGCAGGGGAGGAAGTACGAACCTTGCAGAATTAAAACTTTCTTGGGTGGGGAAATGCTAAGGAGTGGCTAAGCCATCTGTTTCTCTGAAAAGTCTGGGGAGATCCGGCTACCATGTCCACCACCTGTGGATGACACCTCCAGAGGTGATTGAAATGACCCCACCTCCCTTGCAGTCATCTCTTTCTCATCTGCTCTTCCTGTCCCAGCTCGGAGTTTTTTTCCCCAATACTCTCCCCACCACACCTGTTACTTCTCCATACTCCCTGGCTCGGTGTCTCCATTCCCATTTGGTTATTATTGAACATTTTGTGTATTTTGTTTAAGACAACATTTTAAGCTAAGTTATAAAGGCAACTATGAAAGTCAGAAAATTGGCTGAGGCTCTTGGGGTGAGTTTATGGCCTCAGAGGAAGCAGGATGAAACTGCTTCTTAGAGTCACAGTTACCGTCTTGGGACAGGTAGAGGAACTGAGGCCCAGGGAAAGGTAGTGGCTGCCTTACTCACACAGGAATGAGCTGTGAAAACATGGTCGTCTGCCAGATTCCGAAAGAGTTTTTTGTTCTGTGCTGTTTTTTGGTTTTGAGACTTGGAAACGTAGTGAATTTTAGGTAAGAACATAGTGACTTTTAGCTAAGGGTGAAGGCGGCATCTGCTATCAGAATGGGGAGACCCAAAACACGTCTCCCTTAGGCCTGAGCAATGGGGCTCCTGCCTGCAACTCACACTTCAGGGCGCCTTGTGCCTTGGGGTATCTTCCTCAAAATTGTCTATGTTCCCCTCTAGTGCCTGAAACCAGCCAGGATCAATGGTGCCACTGGGGCAGAGAATCCCAGCTTGGACTGAGAACTGCATGGGTTCTAGTCCAAGCGGGTGCTTCCCATTCTGTACTCCTTCTCCCATTGCTAGAATCTAGGGCAGTCATTCTACCGCCTTGGATGGCTCCTGTTGGTAGCCTGTGGCTTCTCCTGTCTCTTCCTCAGGGCTTTCCAGGCCATCTCTGTGCAACTCCAAAGGGTCTTTTCAGTTGATGTCTTTTTTTTTTTTTTTGCCTCTGATTGACCTGTGCTCTCTCAGGTCGGTCTTGAGCCATGATGGATTAGGGAGAGACATTTCTTGTGCCAATGAGATGCTCCCCTCACTTCACCCATGAGCCCCTCCAGGGCCAGCTATATAATTTACAAGACTTAATGCAAAGTGAAAATGTGGAGTCCCTTGTTCAAAAGCAGGAAAAAAGTGTTAAAGGTACTAAAATTAATTTTTAAATTTTCTTTGGCAGTTTCTCTCTAGATCTGCCATGGTGTTAAAAAACGTATTTACTGTTGCTCCTTCACAAGTATGTGGATACTCACAGGGAGAATGCAGACTCTCAGAGACGCGCAGGGTCCCTGTCCCGCTACTTGGTGTGTGCAGGACCCACCAGCTAGCAGGTTCCCTCTGTCACCAGCACCCTGGTAGTCAGGGACAAGGGGCCACACTAACAGCATTTGAGACAGTAATTGGAAACCAGTATTCAGAAGAGGCGTAAAAGATGATGCAGCCTCACAAGTAATGATGTAACCAACTTTAATAAATGGCATTGGGAAGTGCAGAGGCAAGTAGGTTCCATCAACCAGGGTTCTCCAGAGAAACAGAACCAATAGCTGATTATCTGGCTATCTATCTATCTATCTATCTATCTATCTATCTATCTAATCTATATCTATCTGTCAGTTAAGATCTATCTATCTACCTACTTACCAATAGGTCCAATCAGGTCTATTTTGTCAAGAAATGAGACCACGTTTTGTCAAACATTTAATGGGGCAGAGCCAGATGGGTCCAGACCCAAGGACTAAGCTATTCAGTTAAAGACTGACCACTCCCTGTGTGCTTAATGTGTGCAGGGACACACCGGTAATAAAAACAATGTGTACTGTACTGAGAGGACCAGACACTGTGCCTAGTGCTTTCCAAATACTCCTCACAACAGCTGTACGACTCCAGAGGCAGCAACACTCTCATTTTACAGCGGAGGTAGCTGAAGTTCAAAGAGGTTCAGTGATTTGCTTCCAGCCTGTAAGTCTGACTTTGAAGTTCAGGTTCTCAAAACCATGTGGTGTCGACTCTGTGCGTGCTCTTTTCTGTAGCCCTAGGCCTAGTGCAATACCTGACATGTGGTAAGAAATGTTAAATAACTTTTGTGGGAATGGATTGTATAAATGAATGAAGGAATCTGTAGGATTCAGGTAGAACGCAATAAAGGGTGTGTGAAGTAGATTTTTATTTTTTTATTTTTTTTTTGAGATGGAGTCTCACTCTCATAGTCCAGTACTGTGATTTCAGCTCACTGCAACTCTACCTCCCGGGTTGAAGTGATTCTCCTGCTTCAACCTCCTGATTATTATAGGCACACACCACCATGCCCAGCTAAATTTTGTAGTTTTAGTAGAGATGGGATTTTACCATATTGGCTGGGCTGTTCTCAAACTCTGAACCTCAAGTGATCCACCCGCCTCAGTTTCCCAAAGTTCTGGGATCACAGGCATGAGCCACCGCTCCTGGCCTTGAAATAGATTTAATGAGTCAATCTCAGGTTAAGATTGGGTTAGGAGCGGAAGTGTCCTCCACCAAACAGGTTCTGGGGATCAGCATGTGAGTAACCTGTTTTAGAAAAGCTCAATCTTGTGTGTGTCATTAATCCACTATGCAGCTTTGGGCCTGGATCTTCTTCTAAGGGATTCAGTCTCTTTTATGCAAGCTGCGAGTTTGGTCTAGGGGTTAGCACTTTCTGTAAAGGACCAGACAATAAGTATTTTAGGCTTGGCAGTAAATATTTTAGGTCCCTGTTGCCATTGTAGTGGAAAAATAGCCTTAGACAGTATATAAATTAATGGATGTATGGCTATGTGCCACTAAAACTTTATAAAAACAGGTGACTAGGTGGAAATTTGGTCCAAGGACTGTAGTTTGCTGATCTAGAAAACCCTTGAAGTCCTCTTTAGTCTTAACATTCTATGATGTAAAGATTTAGAACCAATTATGTCAAAGATAATAATGATTATATATTATTATCCTCCTCTGACACCCATGGAAGACATTGCTAATTGGGCACAGGGTTCTTTTCTGATAAGAAAGGAGTTGGCTCTAATCGGTCAATCACACATTAAGCAATCAGCCAATCGGAGATTAAAAAAAAAAAAAACCTTAAACTGTAGCATTCTCCTTTTAATTAATTAATTAATTTTTTTGAGATGGAGTCTCACTCTGTTGCCCAGGCTAGAGTACAATGGCTCGATCTCGGCTCACTGCAACCTCTACCTCCAGGGTTCAAGTGATTCTCCTGCCTCAGCCTCCTGAGTAGCTGGGGTTACAGGTGCATTTCACCGTTTCGCCATGCCTGGCTAATTTTTGTATTTTTAGTGGAGATAGGGTTTCACCATGTTGGCCAGGCTGCTCTCGAACTCCTGACCTCAAGTGATCCGCCCACCTTGGTTTCCCAAAGTGCTAGGACTACAGGCATAAGCCACCGTGCCCAGCTCCTTTTCATTCTTTAAGAAACAAATATTTAGAAAACTCCAGATAATTTCTTGAGTGTGGCACTGAGGAAAATAGGAACAAACAGAGAGACAGAGAGAACAGAAACTATGTGAGAGAAATCAAATTGTCCCCTGTGTGGTGCAGGTAAGAACAAAAATCTTGACTTGAGAGTGTCGTTACCCATTGGTGGAAATCATATCCTCCATTTCTCTCTTACCTGCCCTACTAAATACCAACTAGGACTGAATGTACCTGGTTCATAGTAGTTACCCCGTGCATATTAATTTTCGTCCTTTTCTTTTTCCACCAAAATTTGATTGATGATTGATTATGTCCAAGTCTTCTGATCCACCAAATTTAAACCATGGAGTGACTTTCATATAAACAGATCTGCTGCCAGCTGACTGTCTGGTTGTGGAATACTTAAATACTTCATGTGGGGCTGTCACTACTTGATAATGAGTGGGTCTTTCATGTCTGTGGAAAGTTCCACAAACCTTCACTTTAGGAATGAATGGGAGAATTCTAAGCATGAAGATAATGAGTCAAGAGCTTAGAGTTTGCAGCCAGATGAGCTTTGGTTGAATTTTATTTTATTTTATTTTTTTAAGACAGCATATCGCTCTGTTCCCCAAGCTGGAATGCAGTGGTATAATCAAGGTTCACTGCAGCCTCAAACTCCTGGACTAAAGCCATTCTCCTGGCTCAACCTCCCAAGTAGCTGGGACTACAGGCATACATCATCATGCCTGGCTAATTTTTAAAATTTTTTTGTAGAGATAGGGTCTCAATATCTGGCAAGGGCTGGTCTCAAACTCCTAGTCTCAAGGAATCCACACACCTCAGCCTCATGAGCAGCTGAGACTGTATGTATGTGACCCTACACTCAGCTATGGGCTGAATTTTAGAGATAATGATGACTCTCTTTATAATTAGAAGCAATCTATGCAGACTGGGTAGCATATAGAATGGGTTTAATTTTTTGCTGTCATGTGAGATCTGTAAGGGATTTTGGGGAATTTTAGGAAGCAGTCCTCTAAGATCTCAAATTATCTCATAGCTAAAACGTTGATTACAGTGACTGATGAGTTGCTTCCCCCCTTCATCTCAGATTCATTTCAATTCTCTTTAGTGGGAAGGGATACAATTCATTTATTCTTTTCAGAGTCCCTTCATGCCCTTAATTTCATAACCCTCTGAGAAGGGCTGACTTGTTAGTATCATTTCATTTCACAGCTGAGAAAACTGAGCTCTGAAGAGATTTGCTGAGAGCAGAGTTCTTCTTCAGCTTTCATTTGTTGAGTGAGTGCTTTTCCTGTGATAGGCACTGGGGAGAAACGGTGTAAATATTTCAGGGAACTAAGTATCGGTTGGTTGAATGAGCTGAACTTTTGAGAAAGAAACTGCATTGAGCATTCAGCAGAGTTTCACAATGCCTTAGAGTCCAATAATGTGAAAATCAGAATTAGTAATGTGAGAATAGGATGTATTGCACGAAGTCTCAGCTGGGGATCTGGTTTCAGTTCCAGGTCCAGGTAGCACCTTTGCCATTGACCACTTCTTCCCCTCTCCACCTATGAGGCTAATGGCCTGGGGTCTCGTGATGTTTAGGGCTCAGATGGACACTGAGATGGCCTCTTTAATCAGCCAACCTCTCAGGCCAACCTCTTCCCTTTCTTTTCTGGTAATTACTGTGTTGGCCTCAAAGCCTTACTTGGCATAGGAAAGATAAACCGTCTCCTTGGTGTCAGGATTTCTGGTCTCTGGCTAAGCTTCCTGCTTGTGCAATAGTAGCTGGGAGAGGCCAAAAGAATTCTGGTGGGGCCACACCCACTGGTGAAAGAATAAATAGCGAGGTTTGGCATTGGCCATTAGAGTCACTCCTGCCTTTACCATGAAGTCCAGTGGCCTCTTCCCCTTCATGATGCTTCTTGCCCTGGGAACCCTGGCATCTTGGGCTGTGGAAGGCTCTGGAAAGTGTGAGTTGGGAGTCACTCTGGTCTAATCTGGGCTGCAGGGTCAGAGGTTGGGTCTCCTGGTGATGTGGGTGTGTCCCCTTCTGTAGGCTCTGATCTGTCAGCTTAGTTTCAGGAGACCTCCCTGAGAGTGGAATACATGTCTGGCTGAGCTCCAAGGTTTCTGTGAGGGTTTCTGAGCTTCTGGAAATGCTTTTTCTATGCAGCCATGCTGTCGGCCCAGATCCCACTCTCTCTCTCTCTCTGTCTCTCTCTCTCTCTCTCTTATCCTCTGCCTTCTTCACCTGTCTGCGACTCTCAAATCATTAGTGTCTGACTCTGCTTCTTCTTTGTGTCTTCGCTTCTGCTAGTTTGTCTCTGTGTTTCTGCCTTGGGCTTTAGCTCTCAACTTCTCTCACACTGGTTCTATTTATTTTTGTTTATCTGTCTCCGTCTCCATCACTCCCAGCCTTCCTCTCTGCCTTTGTGTAGCCCTGTTTTGCTCTGGGGTGGGAGCTCTTGACTAGAAGCCTGCTGCCCTTTTCTTGGGTCTGAAACATCCCCTGTCCATTTGTCCAATTTAATCAAGCCCATCAATCCACCCAGAGATCAGGCAGGCATGACCCTTTGGGCTTTGTGGATAGCTCCTGAGGTAAGGGTCTCTCCCCCTCAAAAGTGGTGCTTTGTTCAGCAGGCATGATGACTTCTCAGTGCCCAGCCTACTCCTGACCTCTTGACTTTCTATTCAAAAGCCTTCAAAGCCGGAGTCTGTCCTCCTAAGGAATCTGCCCAGTGCCTTAGATATGAGAAACCTGAGTGCCAGAGTGACTGGCAGTGTCTAGGGAAGAAGAGATGCTGTCCTGACATTTGTGGCATCAAATGCCTGGATCCTGTTGACACCCCAAGCCCAAGTAAGCAGATCGGGGAACTGGGTAGAGAGGAGTGAGCCTGAGGACACAGCATTAGGGAGATGGCACTGGGTGATGGGTCCTGCCAGGCCTCCTTGTCAGTCAGTGAGTCACACTGCCCTAAGCAGGAAGGTAGCCAGCAGGTGGTGAAGCAGTGGGCATTTAGATAGCCAGGTAGTTGGAAGCCTCCCACCTAGTCAGCACTGGACGACTGGCCCCTGCATCAATGGGGGCCTGATGTTCTAGGACAGCGAGGTGCTAAGTTTGGGGGGTGCCTTACGGAGAAAGTGGTGGTGATAGAGATGGGGAGGGGATGATCCGACCTGCTCAGGTTGGAGCAGGGGCTCACTCTAAAAAAGTGGAGATAGGAGGGGTTGTGTAAAGTACAAGGCCTCTGACTGGTAGCCTCACTCTCACCCAGCAAGCAGGAAGCCTGGGCGTTGTCCACCGGCTTATGGCCAATGTTTGATGCTTAACCCCCCCAATTACTGTGAGATGGATGGCCAGTGCGAGCGTGACTTGAAGTGCTGCGTGGGCATGTGTGGGAAATCCTGTGTTTCCCCTGTGAAAGGTAAGCAGGGGCCGAGGGCACACTGAGCTCCCTCCAGCCCTCTCAGCCTCAACCCTCTGGAGGCCCAGGCATACGGGCAGGGGGACTCCTGACCCCTATTCCAAGCAGAGCCTCTGTCTGACTCCCTTGTCCTTCAAGAGAACTGTTCTCTAGGTCTCAGGGTCAGGATTTCCATAGGATCACCTGTGGCTTTGATTCTATTCTAGTGTCTCTGGGTGGGGGTCCTGGGCAAGTGACTTTCTGAGTCTCAGTTTCTTTATCGGTAAAAAGGACATAATGAGATTGAAAGTGCTCTGCAAAGCACTATGTGCACTAAGAATTTAATATTCAGGTTGTTTCTGTCATGTTTTCTGAGGTTAAATCCCAAAAGAGTTTGAGGATTATCTAGTTCAATGCTTTCAATTTAGAGTTTTACGGTGAAAATGAGACTTGTCTCCTGACACTAAGTCTCTCTCAACTATAGCACTATCTTGCTATTTTCTTTATCTCAGGAGGATCCTTGGGCAGGAGGAAGGATGTGGATATGATTTGGCTGGTTTCTATGCTGAAGCTCTTATCTGATTTTCTCTCACAGCTTGATTCCTGCCATTTGGAGGAGGCTCTGGAGTCCTGCTCTGTATGGTCCAGGTCCTTTCCACCCCCAGACTTGGCTCCACCACTGATATCCTCCTTTGGGGAAAGGCTTGGCACACAGCAGGATTTCAGGAAGTGCCAGTTGATCAATGAATAAATAAACGAGCCTATTTCTCTTTGTACATCCTGCTTCTGTGATTCATTGGGGGTATGAGTGGGGTGGGAGGCTATGAGGGAAGATCTAGCTATGAGGCCTTCCTCCTATGGATATGTAGTGGGAGAAAGAGGCTTAGGGACTGGGGGGACTTGAATTTATATCATGAGTCTAAAAGTGCTGGCTCTGTGATTTTGGACAAGTGATTTTTATCTCCTAAATTTCAATTCTTTTGTCTGTGAAGTGGCAATAAAAGTCAACTTCTCACAGCATTTGGAACATTGGAGGAGGCATTGTATGTGTAACAAATAGCAATGTTACTAGGCCACAGCAAGTTCTCAAAAAATAGGGGCTACCTGTGGCCTACTGGAGTGATTTTGAGTCTCTTTCATTTCCTCTCTCCCCCAAGACACTATTTCTTCTATTTTATGATGAGAACGTTATCATAATGGGTAACATTTATGGCACACTATTGGCCACACCATGCAAGAGTGGTGGTGTCCTTGACTCCACCGAGCAGGAGTAACAGAAACTGGGACTGCTAAGAGCTAAGGAGCAGGCAAAGGGCCTTGCTCCACATTGCTCTGCTCTGTGGACTCCAGAGGAAAGAGACAACTTGATTAGATAAGATTTTTAAAAATATTGTAATTCAATCCTTTCCTAGAAAAAATCAGTAAACTAAAAATTCTTCCTTACTACTTTCAAACAATGCTCTAAGAACAGCAAGGGAATACATTAAATTAACAATTCAATGAAGAGGAAAAGAGGGAGAACCATTTTATTTGATGAGGGTGGCAGTCACCCTTCACGTTGGCCCCAGTGATCTCGCCTGTTGGTATTCACACCTTTGTGTAGCCCCTCCTGCATTTTCCACAGTTGGTTTGTGTGACCAATAAAACATTACGAAAGTGAGAGATAGTTATGTCCTCACGAAATTAGATGATAAATGTTTGCAGCTTCCATTGTGGAGGCATTCTCTCTCTCCTCAATCACTTACTCTGGGGGCATTCTTTTGCCAGGTCATGAGGAAACTCAGGCCATCTGTGCGGATCCAACAGGGTGAGGATCCAACACCTCTGACCAAGAGCCCATGAGGAACGGAGGCCCATCCATAAACACATGAGTGAGTGTGGAGTCGGTTTTTCAGTCTTGTTCTAGTCTTTTTTTTTTTTCTGATAGAATCTCACTCTGTTGCCCAGGCTGGAGTGCAGTGGCATGATCACGGCTCACTGCAGCCTTGAATTCCTGGGCTCAAGTGATGATTCTGCCTTGATTTCCTGAATAGCTAGGACTACAAGTGCACGTCACCACATCCAGCTAATTTTTTAAAAACTTGTTTAGAGACAGGGTCTTGCCATGTTGGCCAAGTTGGTCTAGAACTCCTGGGCTCAAGCAATCCTCCTGCCTTGGCCTCCCAAAGTGTTGGGATTACAGGCCTGAGCTACTGCACCTGGCTCGCTCTAGTCTTGAAAAGACTGCAGTCCCAGCCGATAGCTTGACTGTTATCTCACGAGGGCCCTGAACCACAACTACCTAGCTAAGCTAATCTAAGAGGATTCCTGACTCTCAAATTGTGAGTTGATGTTAATGGTTTTAAGATGCTAAGTTTTGGGGAAAGTTGTTATACAGCAATTGATAAGCAATACAATGAATTTAGCAAAAATTTGATACTACAACCAAATATGGACAGTAAAAGAAAATTATGAGCCAATGTCATCTTCTACAAACATAAGTATGAAGATCCCAAGTAAAATGCTAAAAATTAGAATTCATCAGGGTTTTAAAAGCTTTCATAGAGTTCAATGTGAATGTGAATTGTTTAAATTAAAATTAAAAATAGAAATAAATCCAGAAAAGGTAACATACCTGAAATTCTGTAGCAAAATCTACATTAAGTTAATTTTTCAGAGGCATTGTCACTGAAGTAAGACAATAAGGATCATCAGTATTTTCAACAATGTATGAAATATTTAAAACTGTGCAGCTAAATGAGATAAAGGAAAAGATTGGGAAGAAAGATACAAAATGGTCATTATTTGCAGACAGTATCATTTCCTGTATAACAATTTGAGACATTCAATAAGATTGATAAAATAAGATTTACCAACATTGCTGGGTATAAGGCCTACACAAAATTCTATAGCATTTCTACACATTGTTTATAACCAATCAGAAATAATAGAAGTAGACATAATAGTCAAAGAAAGTAGACAGAAGTAGTCAAAGAAACAAATGCTACAAAATACCTAGGAATAAGACCTCAAATTGTGCCAGACCTTCATGGATTAAAAACAAATTTTAGAAATAAAGGTCTAAAATATGAACTCAGTAGATAAAAAAATAATGCTTGTGTTTGGGAAGACTTAATAAGGTAAAGATAATGATTTCTTTAAAATTATTTCTAAATCCAATGTGATTACAATAAAAAACCTAACATAATTTTTGAGAAGAACTTGACGAAGTGATCCTAGAGTTAATGTATTATGATAAAGGTTGCAGTTGAGCCCCTAAAGTTTTTTAAAAGTACAAGAATGGAGGGTACCTAGATTAGGTATCAAAACGTGCTGATGATATAATAATTAGTGTAGTATGATGTTGGTACAGGAATAAACAAATAGTCCAGTGGAATGGAATAGCTACAAGGACATCATGAGAGTGACACTATATGAAAAAAAGTGACACTATATGAAAAAAAGACTGTCTACAAGGAGACTTGTATATTTGTGGACATTTATTATAAGAAAGAGAGGAATTTTTACAGCTGGGTAGAGCAAAGCTCATACTAGTAATGACAGCAATTGGCTTTTTTTCTTTTAAAGTTCAAACTAATAACTTTTATGGAGTTTAACAACAATCTCTAACATGGTTATTTGATTTCCGTTTATTCTTTTCAGCCACTACATTTTAAATTCGTTTTTAAGTTTTAATTGACAAATTATAATTGTATATGCTTATGGGGTACAATGTCTTGAAATATGCATACAATATAGAATGATTAAATAAAGCTAATTAACATTTCCATTACCTTCTGCACTTTTTTGTGCTAAAATCATTAGAAATTTACTCTTTTGCAGTTTTAAATAGATAACACATTGTTGTAAACTATATTCACCATGCTGTGCAATAGATCTCAAAAACTTATTCCTTTTGTCTGCTTAAAACTTGAAATTTTGACCAACATCTTCTCTCCCCAATCCCAGCCTCTGGCAACTACCATTCTACTCTACTTCTATGGGTTCAACTGTTTTTCATGCAAGTGAGATCACCCACTACTTGTCTTTCTGTGCCTGATGTTTCATTTAGCATCACGTCCTCTAGGATGTTCATGTTGTCACAAGAGACAGGATTTCCTTCTTTTTAAAGGCTGAATAGTATTCCATTGGACATATATGCCACATTTTCTTTATGCATTAATCCGTTGATGGACACCTGGGTTGATTTCACATCTTGGTAATTGTGAATAATGATGTAATGAACATGAAAGTGCAGCTATCTCTTCACCATGCTGATTTCATTCTGTTTGGATACATATCCAGAAGTGGAATTGCTGCATCATACAGTAGTTCTATTTTTAATTT
Source organism: Rhinopithecus bieti (assembly GCF_001698545.2). Classification (NCBI taxonomy): domain Eukaryota; kingdom Metazoa; phylum Chordata; class Mammalia; order Primates; family Cercopithecidae; genus Rhinopithecus; species Rhinopithecus bieti. The sequence goes on from NW_016806836.1 coordinate 2,692,521, forward strand.
TTTGAGGAACCTTTATACAGTTTTCCATAATGGCTGTACTAATTTACATTTCCACCAACAGTGTGCAAAGTGTGCAAGGGTTCCCCTTTCTCTGCATCTTCTCCAACACTTATCATTTGTCTTTTTGATGGTAGCTGTTACAAGAGGCATGAGGTGGTATCTCATAGTGTTTTTCTCATTGTAGTTTTAATTTGCATTTCCCTAAGAATTAGTGGTGTTGAACTTTTTAAAAAGCATACCTGTTGGCCATTTGTATGTCTTCCACTTGTATACTTCCTTTGAGAAATGTCTATTTAGGTCCTTTGCTCATTTAAAAAATCACATTTTCCTGATATGGAGTTGCTTGAGTTTCTTATATATATTTTGAATATTAATGCCTTATTGGATATACAGTTTATGAATATTTTCTCCCAATCTGTGGGTTGTCTTTTTACTCTACTAATTGTTTTCTTTGCTACGCAGAAGTTTTTAATTTGTCACAATCCCGTTTGTCTATTTTTGCTTTTGTTGCCTGTGCTTTTGGGGTCAAATGCAAAAAATCATCAACCAGACCAGTGTCATGGAGTTATTCCTCTACTATTTCTTCCAGTAGTTTTACAGTTTTAGGTCCTACATTTAAGTCTTTAATCCATTTTGAGTTGATTTTGCATATAATTTGAATTTGATTTTGAGATAAGGGACCAATTTCATTCTGCATATGGATATCCAGTTTCTCCAACACCATTTATTGAAGAGACTGTCCTTTTCCCATTGTCTGTTCTTGGCACCTTTGTCAAAAATTAATTTTGACAATACATGTGTGGATTCATTTCTGGGTTCTCTATTCCATCACATTGATTGATGTGTTTGTTTTTATGCCAGTACCACACCTTTTTGATTACTATAGCTTTGTAATATAGGTTGAAACAAGGTAGTATGATGTCTCCAGTTTTGTTCTTTTTGCCCAAGAATGCCATACTGAGTTGTATTTGTGGTCCTTGGTACATTACATGTGCCGTTTCTTTTGTTGCTTTCAGAATTCTTTGTCTTTAATTTTTTTGTTTTTGAGACAGAGTTTCGCTCTTGTTGCCCAGGCTGAAGTGCAATGGAACAATCTCCGCTCACTGCAACCTCTGCCTTCCAGGTTCAAGTGATTCTCCTGCCTCAGCCTCCCAAGTAGTTGGGATTACAGGCACCCGCCACCATGCCTGGCTAATTTTTTGTGTTTTTAGTAGAGACGGGGTTTCACTATGTTGGCCAGGCTGGTCTCAAACTCCTGACTTCAGGTGATCCACCTGTCTCAGCCTTATTGGGCATACAGTTTACAAATATTTTTGTAAAAAGTGCTGGGTTTACAGGTGTGAGTCACCGCATCTGGCTGTCTTTAATTTTTGATAATTCGAATATAATGTGTCTTGGTGAACTCTTCTTTGGGTTGAATTTGGAGACCTCTGAGCTTCCTGTACCAGGATATGTCTACCTGCCCAGGTTTGGAAAATTTTTAGTGATAATATCTTTAAACTTTCTCTCCCCTTCTCTCTTTCTCTTTTTGTAATATTGAAAATTGGCTCTCTTCACGTTGTCCCATAGATTCAGTAGGCTTTATTCTTTTCCATTCTTTTAAAATTTTTTCTCCTCTGACTGGATGATTTCAAATGATCTGTCTTTGACTTTGCTTATTCTTTCTTCAGCATTATCTACTCTGCTATTGAAACTCTCTATTGCATTTTTTATATCATTCATTGTAGTCTTCAGCTCAAATTTTGTTTGGTTTTAAAATATGTTTTAAATCTCTCTGTTTAACTTCTAGTTTTGTTCTTGTTTTCATGATTTCATTAAAATGTTTATCCATGTTCTCTTGTAATTTGCTGCACTGCTTTAGAACAATTATTTTGAATTCTTTGCCAGGCAATTTGTGTATTTCCAATTCTTTGTGTCAGTTACTGGAAGTTTGTGTTCATTTGATGGTGTCAAGTTTTCCCAATTCTTTCATGATTTTTATATTCTTGCAAATATGTCCGTACATTTGAAGGAGGAGTCACCTCTTCCAGACTTTTTGGACTGGCTTATGTAAAGAAAGACTTTCACCTGCAGGGAGATGGGAAGGAAAAGAGGCATATTGGAGTGTGCTGTGGCACCAGGTCTAGTGAGTAGGGCAGCAAGTGTACTGGGTGTGGTGGTTCCAAATCCAGAGGGTGCTGAGTCTCTTTGGTTTAAGCAGCTGGGGTCTGCAATGTTGGTATCTGCATGGTCCTTGGTAACAAAGAATGCCTACAGAGGCTGAGACAGCTGTTGGGTCCTCAGTTGTGCCTCTGCATCCAGTGGTGAGGGGCTGGGCCAGCAGCGACGAAGACCAGAGCCAGCAGTGTGCATACACTTTGCTGCAGAGGCTGGCTATAGGCATGTGTGTGGCAGAAGAGGCCAGTTGCTGGCTCATGCATGGCTAGGGTCAGAGGCAGAAACTGGGGATGGCAAACAAGCCATCATTAATTTTTAGGGAAACACAAATAAAAACTTTAATGAGATACAACTATATATTTATTAGATGACCAAAAGCTAAAACCACAATCCCCCATTAATACCAATTCCTATCAATAATGTAGAGCAATAAGAACTCTCATACATTGCAGTGAGAATGCGAAATGGTATAGCCACTCTAAAAATAATTTGGTAGTTTCTTATAGTTGTATACTTACCATGCTACCTAGCAATTCCACTCTTAAGAACTTATCCAAGAGAAATATAAACCATATCCACCCAAAAACCCCCGCCTACATACTTATAGCAGTTTTATTCACAATTACCAAAAACTGGAAGCACCCCAAACATCTTTCCACTTGGGGATGTGTAAACAAACTGTGGCATTTCCATACAATGGAGTACATTTAGCATTGAAAAGGAACAAACTGGCCAGGCATGGTGGCTCACGCCTGTAATCCCAGCACTTTCGGAGGCCAAGGCCGGTGGATCACCCGAGGTCAGGAGTTCGAGACCAGCATGACCAACAGGGAGAAACCCCATCTCTACTAAAAAATAAAAAATAAAAAAAAAAAGGAAAAAACCACGGACAACATAGGTGAATCTTAAATACGACATGCTGAGTGAAAGAAGATGGACTCAAACGACTAAATATCATTTGATTCCATTTATATGACATCCCCCAAAAGGCAAAACTACAGGGACAGAAAGCACATCAGTGGTTGCCAAGGGATACAAGTGGAGGAAGGTATTAGCTACAAAGGGTGCAAGAGAATGTTGGAGGTGATGGAACTATCCTGATCGTGTGGTGGTTATGGCTGCATGTGTTTGTTCAAATTCATAGGACTGTGTAAATTGGGTACATTTTACAATTAACAAGACAGACACAGTCCTTTCCCTTTAGGATCTTATATTCTCAAAGAGATGTCTCCCAGTAAACCGGCATTGATGATCCTCGGTGATCACCATTAAGAAAGTGGCAAGTGCAGGGGGAGGTGGGGAGCAGATGAGGGGCTCTCAACCAAATCAGAGACAGAGAGAGGCGGAATAAAAGTTGTGTGGTGCCTACACTAGGGAGGGCACCAATCAGATGTGTGACCTAGAATGTCAGAGTCTCACAGCCACACAGCGGCCACATGAAGTTTTGGGCAGCCTTACTTCAGGAGCTGCACCCCACCCAGCCTTAAGAGCTTAGTCTGGTGAGGTGATCCATGTCTATAATCCCAGTTCATGGCTAAGGGAGGCTGAGGTAGGTGTATTGCTTGAGCCCAGGAATTCATGACTAGCCTGGGCAACATAATGAAACCCTGTCTCTACCAAAAATACAAAAATTAGCTGGGTGTGGTGGCATGTGTCTGTAGTCCCAGCTTCTTGGGAGGCTGAGTGGGGAAGATTGCTTGAGCCTAGGAGGTCGAGGCTGCAGTAAACCATGTTCATGCCACTGCACTCCAGCCTGGGAGACAGAGTAAGACCTCGTCTCAAAAAAAAAAAAAAAAAAAAAAAAATAGAACTTAGTCTGAGAGGTCTGAGAGCTTGACGAGAAGGGATCATGGGACCAGAGGGGCCAGCTGCCCTGAGGGGATGGGGGTACTGAGGATGTATTTGTGGCTTGTGACCTGTGAGGAGGCTGACTCAATAGTTATGCTGACAGGGTCAAGATATGTAATTCCTTTTAGCAGGTTCACCCTCATCTTTGCACATAGGGAAACTGAGGCCCAGAGAGGGGCAGTGGCTTGTCCAAGGACAAACACAAAGGCATTTTTTAATGGTTCATGACTGCAAAGAGGAATTTCTGAGGATGACAACTCGGGAGAACTCCAGCCAAGGGCAATTAGGGCATCAACTGAAGATGATGAACTGCAGGCTCAGTTAGTTACTGAACCAGGAAGGTCAGGACCTGGCTGGAGCAAGACACGAAAATCTGAGGCTGTGGTTAGAAGATGACACCTTTCAAGTGGTAGGCTCATAGGAACTTCATTGTAAGAAGAATAATGTTATTAACACATCTTTCTCAGAGCTTTACCTGGGTGATTGCATATCTTCCCGGTCAGCTATATGAGATAATAGGCTTTTGTAAAATATTTTTCTTTATTTGTAAGAAGTTACATATGCACATAGACTAAAGAATCACACAGTGATAGGTAGTGTCTCAGGAGGCAGCAATACTGTCTAACATTTGTCACCTTTTATGCTAGGTGAGGCATAAAGAATGCAGGTGAGGAGATCCAGACCTGTAGGAGCAGTTTTGGGCTTCAGGGTGGAAGTGGCTCTTGACGCCCACTTGACTTAGGTCAAGGAGTGCTCCATATGCTTCTGACTGGCTCCTTCCAGTTCTGCACTGAGGGTAGGGCCAAAATGTCACTGGAATAAAGCATTTCTTGTTTGTAGGAGGAGGATTGGAGTACCTCAGACCTAAAGTCTTCTTTACTTTGTGACAAGATACTTACAGCATAGGAGCACTGTCTCTCACCTGATTGAGTGTCCTGGGGAAGGTATCAGGGTACCTGGGACAGCTGTATTTCCTCCCCACCTGACATTATTAAAATGGCTATTATCAAAAAGACAAAAGATAAAAGTGTTGGCTAGGATGTGGAGAAAAGGGGACCCCTACACAATGTTGGTGGGAATGTAAATTAGTACAGCATTATGGAAAACAACATGAGAATTTTTCAAAGAATTAAAAATAGAACTACCATATGATTCAGCAGTCCCGTTACTGTGTATATATCCCAAGGAAATAAAGTCAATATGTTGAAGAGACATGTGTTCTCCCATGGTTATTGCAACACTATTCACAAGATTGAGAGACTGACATCTGGTGAGGACCTTCTTGCTGTATCATCCATGGTGGAATGGCAAAGTGGGAGAGAGAAAGAGATAGGAAGAGGGACAGGAGGGGGCCAAACTCATTCTTTTATAAGGAAACCACTCCCGTGATAACAGCATTAATCTATGCATGAGGACAGAGCCCTCATGTCTTAAAGGTCTTTTTTTTTTTTTTTTTTTTTTTTTTT
>NW_016806836.1:2698261-2705797 GCF_001698545.2 Rhinopithecus bieti
TTGATGGAGTTTCTCTCGTTTCCCAGGCTGGAGTGCAATGGCACAATATTGGCTCACTGCAACCTCTGCCTCCTGGGTTCAAGCGATTCTCCTGCCTCAGCCTCCCAAGTAGCTGGGACTACAGGCGTGCACCACCATGCCCAGCTAATTTTGTATTTTTAGTAGAGATGGGATTTCTCCATGTTGTTCAGGTTGGTCTCGAACTCCCGACCTCAGGTGATCCATCTACCTCGGCCTCCCAAAGTGCTGGGATTACAGGTGTGAGCCACGGTGCCCGGCCAGGTCTCATCTTTTAATACTGTAACAATGATGATTAAGTTTCTAACACATGCTTTTTGAATGACACATTCAAACCATAGCAAGCACTTTGGATTGGCAGCTCTGGTTCTGCTCCTACTCTTGATGTTCAGTAAACATGTGGGCAAGACTCTTCACTGTTCTGAGCCTCAGTCTTTCCGTCTTTGCATTAGGGGTGCAAACCATCATCACTTGTAATTTCTCCTTATCTTTCTTTCTGCCACCTGCAACTCAGACATTCTGTACTTCTACGTTTTGTTCCATTTGTATTCCAGAGATCATGCAACCCAGCCTTCACAATGTATAAATAGAGAAGCCGAGGCCCTTAAAGGAGAAAGCATTAGCATGCATATTTTGGAATCTGCATCAGATCTTGCAGTGCCCCCAGATAGTGAATTCTCCTAATGTTAGTTGGCCTAATAAAGAAGCCAGCTATAAGCTGTACCTATGACGCTTGGATTATCTCACAGGATAGCCAGCCTTCAGCCATTTGAGAAAATGTTTGCATTTTCTTTGTGTGTGTGTGTATGCCTACTTTTGAGATTTCAAGATATTTTGGTCAGTTTTTTTCACTGTCTTATATAATTTCGTACTTCTGATATTTATTTATCTAATGTGCAGACATTGATATATAATTTTCTGTATGTTCATGTATGCACATTTTAATCTATTATAAATATGACACAGGGGAAAATGTCCCTAAAACATAAATATGCAATTTAATGAACAGTTACAAAGCAAACCCCATGTAACCACTGCTCAGATCAAGATAAAAAATGTTTCTGGTGACTTAGAAGTCCCTGTGTGTCCTTTCCCAGCCATAATCCCCTTCCTCAACCAAAGGAAACCAGTAAGCTGATTTTTGTAGTAATCACTTCCTTGCATTCAGTTATAGTTTGATTACATAAGTATCAAATACATGAAGTCTCATGAAAACGGAAATGCAAATGTTCATTTCCTTAAATCCTATACTTTCAACTGCTTTTAAACTTTATATAAATGCTATAAAACAGTTTGTATGCTTTTACTCATTAATATAGTTTTAAGTTCATCCAAGTTGTTATATGTAATCGTATATTATTCATTTACATCAATTGTACTCAGTTGTATAAATATACCATACCTTTCATGTCATTTTAGTACTGATGGACAATTGGGTTGTTTCCAGATTTTGGCTCATTTGCATAAAGCTGCTATGAACATTTCTGTACATGTCTCTTGGACACATGTTGATGCATTTTTTCCAGGATCTTACCACAGTGATCCTAAACCTTTTTGGCACCAGGAACTGATTTCGTGGAAGACAATTTTTCCATGGATGGCAGGGGAGGGAGAGGGTGGTGGGGCAGGGCAGTGGGGGCCATGAGGGGCATTAGAGTCTCATAAGGAGCATGCAACCTAGATCCCTTGCCTGCACAGTTCACAATAGGGTTCCTGCTCCTATGAGAATCTAATGCCACCCCTGATCTGACAGGAGGCAGAGCTCAGGTGGTAATGCTCACTCACCCTCTGCTCACCTCCTGCTATATGGGCTTGGTGAGGGGGCGGATGGGGACCCCTTTCTTACAAGAAAAGCTAAAGAAAGTTCTAAGATGAAAGAAAGAGCACTCATGTGTAACAACAAAAAAATTAAAAGTATAGAACTCATTAGTAGGAGTAATTACACAAATTCAGAATGCTCTAATACTATAATGGCGGTATGCAAATCACATCTTTAGCATGAAGATTAAGAATAAAATTATTAAAATAAAATGACTCCAATAATTCAGGATGGGATATACAGTATAAAGAAATTTAGCTCAGTGATGTCACCAAGATGGCTGACTAGAGAAGACAGGCACGCATTCTCCCCACAAGAAAAGACCAAAGCAATGAATAAACGGATCAAACTCAACTAGAGAGTCCAAGGAAGAGTGTTCGAGTATAGCAGGGGAGTGGAGATGTACCTGTGGAGATTGGAAATCTAGGAGGGCAGAATGGAAGCATCCAGCCTCTGCTGCCCTGTCTTCCACACCTGGATCCGATCTGTCTGGAGTCAGGAGGACATCCTATTGTGGGGAAAAGGTAAGCAAAAGAACTGCACTAGTCTCCACTGCCACCACAAACACGTAAAATCCTTACTACGGAGAATCCTGCAGTCCTCACACACAAGCCCTGAGCCATTTGAAATGCTGCTAGGAATTCATGCAGGTGCATTGCTCTGAACTGAAAGCACAAGGGGTGCAGTCCCCATACTCCACCTACCCACTGTCCTCCAAGATGCTGCAGCAGGGTGCTATCTTGAGACCAGAGCCACCTGTGGAGGCCAGTAGCCACTGCACTTCTCCCTCAACAGGGCTAGGTCTTCATTCCACCAGGCCCACACCAGTGGCTGAATGCCATAATCCCAGCAGCATCAAGTGTGGATACAGGATAGGCTGTGACTCCGGTCCTGCAGAACAAACAACCCCCGCTGCCCTGACTTCCATCTGGAGGAATGGTGTGACAGTCCCGCACATGGTAAAACTGCCCTCGAACCAGTCAAATTGCTGCACACCCTCCTCTGAGTGAAAGTGGTGCTCAGGCTTCTGAGAAATGGACATATTCCAAGACCTGAGAAGCAGGTACACAACCACGTCTAAGGATTAGAAATATTTCCATGGTGCCCCACCCACTCAGACAAGCCTCTGGCCTACCCAATGGCCCTGCACCCACAGTCAGGGCCTGAGATACAGCCCTGTGGGTTGCCCCTGGCAAACATGGCCTAGGCTGCCTAAGTAGCTGTGCAGCCATGCCCTGGGACTGAGAAACAACAACACAGTTGTTCTCCCTTGTGGGAAAGCCTCCAGGCAGCTGAGCAGCCATTAATTCACATCTGGGGCTGAGAAACAGTAAACCCCAGCAGACATGCACTCAGTCCAGCCAAGCAGCCTTGCACCTGTAATCCAAGCTTGAGAAGCAGCCCTGTGGTCAACCCCTGGCAGACATGCCCCCAGGAGGGTCAAGCAGCTGTGTGCCCTGCATCCTAGACCTAAGAAGCAGCCCTGTGGGGCCACCTCCAGCAGACAGACTCCCGAGTCTAGCTGGGCAGCCTTGTGCTTGCATTCCAGGACAGAGAAGCAGTCTTTCAGGTTGCCCCTGGCTGACATACACCCGGGTCAGCCAAGCAGCTGTGTGGCCACATCCTGAACCTGAGAAACAGCCTCATGGGCTACCCCTGGCAGGAACACTCCCAGGCTGGTCACGAAGGTGTGTCCCAAACAAAAATTCTAGAGTTGAAGAATTCAATGAATAAAATAAAAAAATATAAAAAATATAACTGTGAGCTTTAACAACAGAGTAGAAATAATTTCTACACTAGAGGACCGGATACTTGAAATAATATCAACAGACCAAAAGAGAAAAAAGAATAAAAATGAAGAAAGCCTACAGGATTCTGGGGACACCATTTGTTCAAAATCAAGTGAACAAATATTCACATTATGGACATTCCAGAAGAAAAGAGAACAGAAAATGTATAAATAACATATTAAAAATAGCTGAAAACTTGCCAAGTATTGGCAGCAAGATGGACATACAGGTCCAGGAAGCTCAAAACACCCCATTTAGGTTCAAACCCAAACAGGTCCTTTCTGAGGCACACTATTGTCAAATTGTCAAAAGTCAAAGGCAAAGAAAGAATTCTTAAAACAACAAGAGAAAAGCATCATGTCACATATAATGAAATCCCCATCAGACTAACAGGGGATTTCTTAGCAGAAGCCTTATAGTCCAGAAGAGAATGGAATAATATATTCAAATTACTAAAAGTAAAAAGAAACTAGTGGAAAAGAATACTCAGCAAAATTATCTTTCAGAAATGAAAGAGAAACAAAATCCTTCATAGATAAGCAATAACTAAGGGGATTCATCACCATTAGACAGGCCTTACAAAATATTTTCAAGAGAATCATGTCTGGAAGTGAAAAGACACATGCCACCATCATGAAAGTTTAAGAAACTCTAAAACTCACTGGCAGAGCTGATACACAAAGGAGGAAGAGAAAAGAATCAAGAATTGTCACCACAGAAAACAACCCAGCCCAAAACATACAATAAGAGAAGAAGTAAGGAGCAAAAGATATATAAAACAATCATAAAACAACCAATAAAATAACAGAATTAAGCCCTCACCTTTCAACAATAGCCCTGAATATAAATGGATTAAATTCACCATTTAAACTATGTAGACAGGCTGAATGGGTAAAAAGCCTAAACTCAACTGTGTCCTGCCCACAAGAAACTCACATCACCTGTAAGGACACATAGGGGGTTGAAGTGAAGGTATGGAAAAGATATTCCATGCAAACAGAAACCAAAAACAAGCAGAAATAGCTATACTAATATCAGACAAAACAGACTTCAAGTCAAAATCTGGAAACAGGGACAGATAAGAACATTATATAATAATAAAGGGACTCATTCAGCAAGAGAACATAACAACTATACATATATATGCACCCAACACTGGAGCATCCAGATATATAAGGTGAATATTATTAGATCTGAAGGGAGAATAGACCCTAACACAATAATACGTGAGGACTTTAACATCCTACTCTCAGTATTGGAAAGATAATCAAGATAGAAGATTAACACACGAAGTATCAAGTTTAAACTGTACTATAGATTAAATGAACTTAACAGACATTTGCAAAACATTTCACCCAGCAGCTATGAAATACACTTTTGTTGTATTTGCACATGAAACATTCTCCAGGATTGACCAAAGGCTAAAATAGAGAAGTCTCAAAAAATTTAAAAAAATCAAAATCATATCAGGAATCTTATATGACCACAAGAAAATAAAACTAGACATCAATAACAACAGGAACATTCAAAACTATACAAAATATATGGAAATCAAACAACATGCTCTTGAATGACCAGTGGATGAAAAAATAAATTAAGAATAAAATTAAAAATTCCTCAAAAAAAATCAAAAGTAGAAATACAACAAAACTTATGGAGCATGGCAAAAATAGTATTAAGAGGCAAGTTTATAGCAATAAACCCCTATATAAAAAAACTGGAAAGATAACAAATAAATAACCTAAAAAAGCATCTCAAAAAACTAGAAAAGCAAGAACAAGTCAAACCCAAATTAGTAGAAGTGTTACATGATCTTTGGGGTGTTCATTTTCTTCCCAGAAACCTGTGTGGCTGGTGACACCTTTGCCTGAGTTTTTGTTCTGCATCCAGAAAGAATAAGGTACACAGACAAGTGAAGGGTGAAGACGATGAAGAAGAGCTTTATTTAGTGTTAGAACAGCTCAGAGGAGACCCGTAGTGGGTAGTTACTCTCTGTAGGCAGATCATCCCTTGACTGTTCAGCTCTCAGCAGAGAGGAGGCCATGGAGAGGGTGGCTCCTCTCTGCAGGCAGCATGTTCGGATGTCTCTGCAGGTCTTTGAAGCTCTTACAGAGAGGGTAGCTTCTCTCTTTGAAGCTCTCGCAGAGAGGGTAGCTCCTCTCTGATGTGACAGATAGACAGATGATGAGGAAAAAGGACATGTTTTTTCCTTCCCTAATAGATGTTACTAACAAATGAACACTGTAGTTAGATTCTATTAGAAACCACATAGAGTAAGATACATATTTGATTTAAAAGACAACATTTATCATATACATAAATTTTTATCTCTTGAAACTATGTGTACAGAGGGGGTAGTTCCAAGATGGCTGAATAGGAACAGCTCCAGGCTACAGCTCCCAGCGTGAACGACACAGAAGATGGGTGATTTCTGCATTTCCAACTGAGGTACTGGGTTCATCTCACTGGGGCATGTCAGACACTGGGTGCAGGACAGTGGTTGCAGCCCACCAAGCAAGAACTGAAGCAGGGTGAGGCATCACCTCACCCGGGACGTGCACGGGGTAAGGGAATTCCCTTTCCTAGTAAAGGGAAACCGTGACATACAGCACCTGGAAAATAGGGTCACTCCCACCCTAATACTACGCTTTTCGAAGGGTCTTAGCAAATGGCACACCAGGAGATTATATCCTGTGCCTGGCTTGGAGGGTCCCAGGCCCATGTGGCCTTCCTCATTGCTAGCACAGCAGTCTGAGATCTAACTGCAAGGCAGCAGCAAGGCTGGGGGAAAGGCGCCCACCATTGCTGAGGCTAGAGTAGGTAAACAAAGCAGCTGGGAAGCTTGACCTGGGTGGAGCCCACCGCAGCTCAAGGAGGCCTGCCTGCCTTTGTAGATTCCACCTCTGGGGACAAGGCATAGCCAAACAAAAGGCAGTAGAAACCTCTGCAGATTTAAATGTCCCTGTCTGACAGCTTTGAAGAGAGTAGTGGTTCTCCCAGCATGGAGTATGAGATCTGAGAAAGGACAGACTGCCTCCTCAAGTGGGTCCCTGACCCCCAAGTAGCCTAACTGGGAAGCACCACCCAGTAGGGGCATGGCCAGGTACCACTCTGAGATGAAGTTTCCAGAGGAATGATCAGGCAGCAACATTTGCTGTTCAGCAATACTCACTCTTCTACAGCCTCCGCTGCTGATACCCAGGCAAACAGGGTCTGGAGTGGACCTACAGCAAAACTCCAACAGACCTGCAGCTGAGGGTCCTGACTGTTAGAAGAAAATTGACAAACAGAAAGGACATCCACACCAAAACCCCATCTGTATGTCACCATCATCAAAGACCAAAGGTAGATAAAACCACAGAGATGAGGAAAAACAGAGCAGAAAAGCTGAAAATTCTAAAAGTTGGAGTGCCTCTCCCCCTCCAAAGGAATGCAGCTCCTCGCTAGCAATGAAACAAGGCTGGACAGAGAATGACTGACGAGTTGAGAGAAGAAGGCTTCAGATGATCAAAATTCTCCAAGCTAAAGGAGGAAGTTCAAACCCATTGCAAAGAAGCTAAAAACCTTGAAAAAAGATTAGACGAATGGCTAACTAGAATAACCAATGTAGAAAAGTCCTTAAATGACCTGATAGAGCTGAAAACCATGACATGAGAACTACGTGACAAATGCACAAGCTTCAGTAACCGATTTGATCAACTGGAAGAAAGGGTGTCAGTGATTGAAGATCAAATGAACGAAATGAAGCGAGAAGAGAAGTTTAGAGAAAAAACAGTAAAAGAAATGAACAAAGCCTGCAAGAAATATGGGACTATGTGAATAGACCAAATCTACATCTGATTGGTGTACCTGAAAGTGACGGGGAGAATGGAACCAAGTTGGAAAACATTCTGCAGGATATTAGCCAGA
>NW_016806836.1:2708283-2716348 GCF_001698545.2 Rhinopithecus bieti
GTCATAAAATCATAAAATCTCCAGAGTTTTTGTTTGTTCATTTATCATTTAGTTTTTAAATCTATCTGGCCACTGCTTGGTCAGATCTCATCAGTACTATGCAGTACTCATTAGTACTCAGTACTGCACCTGAACCCTCTCTCAGGTATTAATTTCTCTCTTAGGAATTAATGCTGAAATCCAGAAGTTGAGTAACTTTTTCTATTTAGAGCTACACAGTAAATTTTGCCAGCTTTGTGGGTCATGTGGCCCCCTGTGACAATTATTTAACTTTGCCAGCATAGAATGAAAACGTACATAGACAGTGTGTAAACAAATGAACGTGTCTGTGTTCCAATAAAATTATTTTTATAGAAAAAAAGAAACTATGCAATGATCATAAAATATTAGATGTCAATTTAAAATATTAGATGTCAATTTAAAACATGCTTGGGAAAAGTAGTTTTTTAAAATTGTTAAGATATTTGTCAGAGATAAATAAAATTTTGGAAAATCACTTTCCCAGACCTTCGAAACCTTTATGGGAGTTAGGGAAGCACAGAGTTATAAATTTGGAAAACTGATGGCTAATTACACTTCATTATTAGGTAGACTTAGGGCCCAACCCCCAACCAAAGACTCAAGAGAGGTAGGCTGAACCATAAGGATTTTGTTCTCCTAATTGAGGGTGGCTCAATTTTTAGGAATGAAAGTACCTAGAACTAAAGTACATCTTGCTCAATTTCCATCCTGAAGTTCCAAATCCAATTGCAGATCATATTACTCCAACACGTGGAAAGACCACCAGCAGTAGTATCAGAACAACTGAAGCAAAAATGGCTTGCTCTTCCATTACAGGATTAATTGGCATGCCATTCATAGGATGCAAACACAGAGAATTTAACTCCAAAATGCACCTGCAATCTGACCAACAGAGAATCTGAGTGTCAGGAGATATTGAAAGAGACAAACATATCAGAAAAACACAAGTGCAGGAATTGATGAAACTAAATGTGAAAGAGTAACTCCGTCCTTTTTACAGTTCCTGAGGGATTATGCAACACGGCTGAGTAGAGAGAGAGAGAGAGCAAGAGATCAATCCAGCAGACTTACAGATTTTCATGGAGTTTTAAATATACAACGCTTTATTTCTTTGTCTTGTCATCATAGTATGAAACATTTAACTCTTGCTGAAAGGAAGTACTGGGCCTGAGCGATCATGGACAACATGGAGACCAGTTATCCCAGTCTGAGCCTGTAGCACCTGTGTCTCCTCAGTCCTGGTAAAGAAGGGCTTTCCACCTTGGGAGAGAACAGGAAACCAGAGATATAGGAAGATGCAAAATGTACAGGGCACATGGTTTTGTGTCCCAGGGGCACTGAGGCATGATTTCTGTGAGGTATGCTCCTCACAAGAACACTGGCAGGTGCTGCCAAAGACTCAGAGACTGGGGATCAGGGACCCTAGGCAAGCCATCCTAAGGAATTGTGAAATTATAAACTTACCTCACAATGTAAATGTAAAGAGGAAACTGTTTCATGATTGTAAACTAAGTAAAAGGATTTGAAAATAAATAACAAAATCCAGTAACTATTGAATACCTTAAAGATCATCTTGTTGAAATGTCGACATTATAGAGATTTATAGAGAGGAGAACCATGATGCCCATTATGTGAAGTGGAAGGTGCATATCTGAGCAAAGAGGTCTGTTGAGCCTCCCCCTTCACGTTAGAGAGGCAAATCCGTGGACCGACCCAACTTAAAAGCCCTGCTCACAACAGTTGCTAAACGCATGAGCAGTTCTCAACTCCCTCTAAGACAAACACTTCTGAGGGAAGGAGTTAGGGGCAGCAAGGAGAACAGCAGATCTGGGGCTCCTCACCTCAATCCAGAGTCCACCAGGGCTCCATACACTGATGCCGACAGTTGTAGTAGCAACACTTCTTGACTCCCTTGCAACTCTTATCGCGCCGGCACATAGGTAAGAGGGTGAAAGGGCAGGCAAGATCAAACTCTGGGCAATATCCCGGTTTCCGTGCAGCTGGAAAAAACGCCATAGGTCAGGAGGCTGAGGCAGGAGAATTGCTTAAATCCAGGAGGCGGACGATGCAGTGAGCCGAGATCGCGCCACTACACTCCAGCCTGGGTGACAGAACGAGACTCAAGAAAAAGAAGAAAGAAAAAAAAGCCATAGGATGAGTGGGCACCAATGTGTGATTTCCAGGCCAGGTCACCTCATGGACTCCTCAGAGGAAACGTTCCCCCCCAGCCACATCCAGAGTCGCCAGGCCCTACCTGCACTCCTAAAGACTCCAGACTGGGTCATGTGGAGGCAAAGGAGGACGATCACAGAGAGTAGAGTGAAACCACTCAGCTTCATAATGCAAGAAAACGATGTGGGGGCACCTGCAGCCTGGACCTGTCTATGTCAGATTTGGTGGGGCCTCATCAACAGACGGCGTTTTAACTCCCGGGGCTGGAGGTCAGAGGTGCCTCCGCTTAACCCGGAAGCACCATCTGTTTCCTTTCACCTCCAGGAAGAGACAACGTGAAACAGCTGGGGTGTAACTTCTGAGAGCCCTCATGGACTGCCTCTTTTCAGGGTGTTGCAGGACTGTCCTGGCTCTTCATTATTCTTACTTTATCTAGCAGATTTTGAGGCAATAGGACGCCATTGTCTGGATCCTCTTACGTATTCTCCTCCTAAGAACACTGGCTTGTGCTATCCAGGAATCAAGGACTGGGATCTGGGATTCTAGGCAAGCCATCCTAAAGAACTGTGAAATTATATAAACACTCACAATATAAATATGAACAGGAAAGTGTTTCATTATTATAAGCTGTAGAAAATAGGAATAAAAAATAATAAAAACCCGGTAACTGTTGAGGATCTTAATGAGTCTTGCTGAAATGTCCTCTTTACAGGGAGGAGAAGGGTGAAGTCCATTGTGTGAAATGGAAGGTGCATAATCTAAGCAAGGAAGTCTGTTGAGCTTCTCCCTTCATTGTCCAGAGGCAGATCTATGGGCCGACCTAATTTAAAACCTCTGATCACAGTGATTTTCTACGGAAATAGGCAGTTCTCAACTCCTTCTAAGACAATGCTTCTGCAGGAAGCTTTCACGGGCAGCAGATCTGGGGCTCCTCACCTCAATTCAAAGTCCAGCAGGGCTCCATATACTGATGCCGACGTTTGTAGTAGCAACACTATTTGACCCCCTTGCAGCTTTTATCCGGCCAACACATAGGTAACAGGAGGAAAGGGCAGTCAAGAGAAAACTCTGGGCAACTTCCAGGTTTCTGTGCAGCTGGAGAAAAATGCCACAGGGTGAGTCGAGGACACCAAGTGGCTTCCAGGCATGAAAGCCAGGTCGTCGCACGGACTCCTCAGAGGAAAGGTTCCCCAACTCCAGCCACATTACGGGTCGCCACGCCCTACCCGCCACTTTTCAGGACTCCAGGCTGGGCCATGTGGAGGAGGCAAAGGGGGACGGTCACAGTGAATAGAGAGAGGCTGCTTAGCTTCATATGCAAGAAAAGGGCTTGGGCGCACCTGGAGGCTGGACCTGTCTATGTCAGCTCTGGCGGGGCCCCACCAGCAGGTGGTGCTGTGGCTCCGGGGGCTGGAGATCAGAGGCGCTTCAACTTGACCGGGAAGCACCAGCTGTTTTCTTTCACTTCCAGGAAACAACCACGTGAAACAACTTCTGGGGTGTAATTTTCAGAGCCCCATGGATTTTCCTTTTTTCAGGGCGTTGCAGAACTGTCTTGGCTCTTCCTCATTCTTACTTTATACTGTGGAATTTTTAGGTAATAGGAGGGCATTGTTTTTCCCAGGGACGGCATCAGGACTGACCAATTTCCCTCTTCCCACTGTGTATCCAGAACATTTGAAACCGACTCCTCACAGCCATGTTCAGATAAGGGTGCATTTGAAGTGTTTACTTTTACTACATTAACATTGAAACACAGACAGAAAGTCAAAGCCAGATATTGATCTATTAGCAAGACAATTTCTGGATTTATGAAAAATCTAGTTCCTTGTGCACCATGGACTTTAAGTTTAATTCGTGAAAAAATTTTCTCATTTAATTCATGTCTTAATGTTTTCATGACTGTGTGAAAACTTCACTAGTTGATAAAGTCGAAACACCAACTTATGGGCTTACAGGATTTAAGGTCATTAGTGTCCATTATCTGACTAGTAAGCAAACAAAACAGGGAATTTAGTGGCTGCACACGATGTATAACACAGACCTTACAAAATTAGTCCAGGAATGCTACTAAGCAAGTATTCAGCAATAAAAACCACACAAACAAATGCTGAAGATAGAGTCTTATTTCCAAAGCTGCCAAATTATATTATGTGGAAAGTCCAATTTTATTTAAAAATTATGAGATGTTTAAAGAAACATGAAATACCACCCATACACAAAAAAGAGGGGAAACAATAAATAGAAATGATCCTTTAGGAATCCCAGACAATGGCCTAGTGGTCAAAGACATCAGCTATTATACTCAAAGAACCAAACAAAATCATGGGCAAAAAGATTAACAGAAAGTATAAAAATCAGTCTCACATCATAAAAAGAATTCATGATGAATGATGAGGTTGTAAAGTAAAATTGCTAATATAGAAATTCATAAGAGGGTCTTACCAGCAGATAGGAATAGACAGAAGAGAGGAACAACTAATATAATTATAGGTCAATTGAGATTATACGCTCTGAGGAACGACAAAGAACAGAACAAACAAAAATAAATAGAGCTTCAGAGACCTGTGTAATACAATCTAATGGAAAAACATGTGCATAATGGGAATCCCAGAAGAGAGGAGACACAAAGAAAGAGGCAGATGGATATTTGAAGATATAATGGCTACAAACATTTGATTTTGCTTTAAAACACAAATCTCCATGTATAAAAATCTCAATGAACACTAAGAAAAACTCTTAGAGATCCACACCTAAACAATTTATAATGGAAATATCAATGACAAAGACAAAGATACATTCTTTTTTCTTTGAAACAGAGTCTTGTCCTGTCACTCAGGCTGGAGTGCAATGGCACAATCTCGGCTCACTGCAGCCTCCGCCTCCTGGGTTCAAGAGATTCTCCTGCTCCAGCTTCTCTAGTGGCTGGGATTACACGTGCGCACCACCATGCCCAGCTAATTTTTTGTATCTTTAGTTAGAAACCGGGTTTCACCATGTTGACCAGGCTGGTCTCGAACTCCTGACCTTGTGATCTGCCCACCTTGGCCTCCCAAAGTGCTGGGATTATAGGCATGAGCCACCGCGCTTGACTGAGAAATTCTTGAAAGCAGCAAGAGATAAGTAATTCAAAATGACTATTAAATAAGCTTTACAGCTGATTTATCATTAGAACCATGCAAGCCAGAAGATAGAGAACGTATTAAAAGTGGTGAAAGAAATATCAGTCTACCAAGAATTCTATATCTTGGCAAATCTATCCTTCACAAATTAGGGAAAAATTAAGATACTCCTAGGTATATGAATACTTCATATTTTTCACCATTAGATTTCCCATACATGAAACACTGACATGATGGCATATGTAGAAAACTTTTAAGAATCCACATAACCCCAAAATATTATTAGAGCTAATAAACAAACTCATCAAGGTGCAGGACAAAATATCAACCTATACCTCTCAATTGCATCATGAAAAAAATCCATTTACAGTAGCATCAAAAAGAATGAAACACATAGGAATTTATTTAAGAAAATAATGGCAAGACTTCTACACTGAAAACAACAAATCATGATCAAAGAAATTAAAGAAGACATAAAAATAGACAGCCATTCCATGTTTGTGGATTGAAGACTTAATATTGTTAGGCAGACAATTTTCCATATTTTTTCTGAAAACTAAATGGAATTCTTATAAAATTCCAGATGACTTTTTGTAGAAATTGACATGTTAATCCTAAAGTTTATGTGTAAATGCAAGGATCCAGAATAGCTGCCACAATCTTGAAAAAGAGTGTAAATTTAGAAGACTCATACTTTCCTATTTCAACACTTACTACAAAGCTACAATGTCAAGACAGTGTGGTACTAGCATAAGCGTAGACACATATATCAAAGGAATAGAATTGAGAGTCCAAAAATCAACCGTTACGTTGTCAATTCACTTATCTCCAACAAGGGTAGAAAAACCATTCAGTAGAAAAAGTCGTCTTTTCAGCAAATCATACTGGGAAAACTGGATATCCACGTGCAAAAGAAAATAGTTAGAACCTTATAGCACACCAGATACAAAAATTCCACTTCCATAATTATACCCAAGAGAACTGAAAATGTATTCATGGAAATATTTGCACATGAGTGCCCATAGCAGCATTATTAATAATTAATAAAAACAAGAGCATCTGGGAAAAAGGAATCTGGAGCTGCACCTTGAGTGGAATGCAAATATTAATCAAGTTGGACCATAAACCTTAGTATAGATGCTAAACCTATGAAGCTTCTAGGGAAGGACATCACAGACAGAACATTTTTGCAGCCTTGGGGAAGGCAAAAGTTCTTAGATACCATAATATTATATTAAAAGGAAAATGAATATGTTTGATTTCATCACATTTTAAAACTTTAGCTCTTCTGAATACATCATCATTAAGAAAAAAACAAAACAAAACAAAACAAGCCACACACTGGGAGAAAATTCTACTCCTAGTTATTTACCACAGATATTTAAAAATATATATTACTGTGCCTTGTACAAGAACTTATGTGATATCCTAATTCACAATGACCCAAACTGGGAACACCAAATGTTTATCAGCAGATAAATAGGAAACAAATGTGGAGAGTCAAACAATGGAATGCTATTCAGCAATAAAATGAATGAACTGTGATACAACAAAACAGAATGAATCCCAACACTGAATAACAGTGATACACAAAAGGTAATGTTATTACATAATTTCATTATATAAGAATTAAAAACAGTGAGTTATGAGTTTCTAGAAGTCAGTATAATATTTGCCCCTGAAGAACTGGGACTGAATTTGAAAGGAGCATAAGGCAAGATGAATGTTCGATATGTTCATCTATGTGTTGTGCAATCACATGTATGTGTTTGTCAAATCTCATTCAAGCAAATACACAAGATCTGTGCTTTTCTTTATATGTATTTTACCTCCCTTTCAAAGAAGGCATAATAAAAAATTATTTTATTATTATTACTTCCAAATTTGTTGTCCTGGCACTTTTTTTTGAGCACTAGGGTTGAGATCATCTCACTCAATATCTCTAAGCACCTCTGTGAGATGGTTATTATTATCCCCACATTAAGATGAAGGAACTCTGCATCAGAGACCCCACTTTCCCAGACTATGCAAGCGGTGGGATCCACAGTTCAAGCTAATTGTAACACAGCACACAGCATTTATGACTCTGGTTGTCTTGGTTATTTGCATGCTAATTTAGTTTTCCCTCCTTGCACAATCAGCAACATGTCAGGGAAACTGTTGAATGTATGTCTCTCCACATATAGAGAAGAGAGTCTGTTCAGTAGACTGTAGCAGGTAATTGTAGCTTCCCTGATGCTAAGGTCCCTAAGCCCAACACAGCTTCTCTTCTTTAACTGGTGGGCTGGTAAAATAAGGCAGGTGGCTGAACACAGGGCCTTTGTGCTTTTGGGAAGGATGCAGTGAAGAGAGACAGGATTCTCATAACACTATGACCAAGTCTCTTATCACACATCTACAAGCAATATGAGACCTCATAGAGAAGATTCTTTCTTTCTTTTTCCTTCCTTTCTTTCTTTCTCTTTCTTTCTTTCTTTCTTTCTTTCTTTCTTTCTTTCTTTCTTTCTTTCTTTCTTTCTTTCTTTCTTTCCCTTCCTTTCTTTTCTTTCTTTCTTTCTTTTCTTTCTTTCTTTTCTTTCTCTCTCTCTCTTTCTTTCTTTCTTCTTCTTCCCTTCCTTTCTTTTCCTTCCTTCCTTTTTCCTTCACTCCTTTTTCCTTCTCTTTCTTTCTTTTCTTTCTTTCTTTCTTTCTTTCTTTCTTTCTTTCTTTCTTTCTTTCTTTCTTTCTTTCTTTCTTTCTTTCTCTTCCTT
>NW_016806836.1:2716406-2733598 GCF_001698545.2 Rhinopithecus bieti
TTCTTTCTTTCTTTTTTCTTCCTTTCTTTCTTTCTCTTTCTTTCTTTTTCTTTCTTTCTCTTTCTTTCTTTCTTTTCTTACTTTCTTTTCTTTCTCTCTCTCTCTTTCTTTCTTTCTTCTTCTTTCTTCCCTTCCTTTCTTTTCCTTCCTTCCTTTTCCTTCACTCCTTTTCCTTCTCTTTCTTTCTTTTCTTTCTTTCTTTCTTTCTTTCTTTCTTTCTTTCTCTTTCTTGCTTCTCTTTCTCTCTCTTTCTTTCTTTTTCTTTCTTTCTCTTTCTTTCCTTTCTTTCTCTCTCTTTGTCTTCTCTCTTTCTCTCTTCTCCTTCTCCCTCCATCTCTCTCTCTCTTTCTTTTTAAGGAAACTCTACAATATTTAGTCAGCATGCACTATGAAGTTAAGTGTGTCAAAGTTTTTCATGTGCAGATGTGGGACTTAAACTTGCAGGAAAGAAAAGATTTAATTAAAGATGTACTAGTTCTTAAAACAGAGCTAGAAAGGAATCCAGATCTCTTATTCCCAGGCTAGTGATTTTTCTTATTCCTCTATGCTGGCTTCTTCTCCTGGATGTTTGGCTTTCCCTGGAAGCATCTTTAGAATAGAGGGTGAAAGGGCATAAAAAGAGTAGAATTTATATTATTAACACACCAGCTGCCCCAAGACTCTGGCCTGGTCCTCTGGTCTTTCCATCCACAGATGACATTTTTAAATCCACTCACTCTTGCTGAAGTGGTGGAGACTTGACATACCACTCTTTGGTGTAACTGTATCTAAATGTATGCTGTAGGAGTAGGACAATTCTTAAGCTAAGTGAAGGGATGTGCTGCTGTGGACTTGGGGAATACTCATGGCACTAGTAGATCAGGGACTTTCCTAGGGCTTGTTGCAATACATTTTCTCTGTTCTTTCTGGGAGACTGTTAGATCCTGGGGTCCTATTAGTACAGAGGTCACGAGAGACTTTAGAGTTGGCATCAGAGTGTGCCTGGCAGAGTAATAGCATCTTGTTTTTAGTGTTGGATTTCTATCAATACATCTAGAAATGTGGCTTTGATTACTATTTTCCCTAATACTTCAAAAATATCCCATTCTTTTCTTCCAAAACCATTTTTATCAGAAATGCCCTCAGCCCCTTGAACTACTAGGAATTCAGAGATCACTGGAGCCAAAAGCAGATAAAGCAGAAAATGATCCCTTTATTGGAAATTTGAAGGTGGTGTCATCCAAGGGCCAAGAATCTGAGACCACATGGGAGTCTGCATCTCAGAAACATCAAAGACTTCGCTGAGGTCTGGTGACACCTAGAGAGAGAAAAGATAACCAGATATGTGAGGATAGTGGAGAGTGGGGGTGAGGATGGGAGAGCTGGGACCCCTGTCCCCTTTAGCACCAACTGCACCAACCCCCTGATCATTAGGACACCAGGTCACTAGTTATCAGCTGGGACCATTGCTTCTGCTGCTTACCCTCTCTTCAGGTAGTGTTACTTATTGCAAAGGGGCATGGAAGAACCATTTCCCCAATCCAGGTTAAAATTTTCCTCTCCTGACATTGCAAGTGTCCAATTAGCATCTGAGATCTCTCACCATCTCCTGCACCTCCCTTTCCACTTCCTTTTTCACAACCTGAACAGGAATCCTTCTTTCTACTCCTATCTTTCCTATATTTGGAGAGAGTGGACTGCTAGTCTTTGGGCTTGTGGTCTCTGAAGGAGCATAGATGAACTCTAACAGGGATGCAAGAACATTCATGTACATGCAGAAAGAAAATATTAACTGCTGTAATATTTCATACTATATGAGAAAGAATTTGAGGTTTACTAATCTAAAGTATAAGAATTGACAAGAGTATACCATAAACTCATAAATATGCATATATAGTCAGTGCATGTTCAAAAAAACTTTTAGCAGGTAGGCATGTATAAAAATATTATTGAAGAATATTCAATTAAGAATAGGAATTCTAGGACCCAGTGATAGCCCAAGCATCCTTCCCTGCCACTACCAGGTCCTCTACTCAACCAGGAAATGATGTTCATCTTCCCACCACTTGTAATACAGCACTTCTATTGATGTGAACAATGGTTATCAGTCCTACCATGTTCCTCAAGAGTCCCCAACTTTGGGACAGGCACCTCTCCTACTTGGTAAGAAAAGAAAACTTACCTTGCTATTGGTCCAGCTTTTCAAGTGGTTTCTAAGCAATAGGGCTATGTAGATATTGGATTTCTGTCTTCATTATACTGTTGTGTCAAAAGATCATCATAGGCAACTTCGTGCTCTATATTTACAGTATTATGTGCCCCACTGGATTCCTGTTGGTATCTGCCTTCTTGTTCATGACTGAGTAGGTCTTGTTCTCCATCTGCAGATTTACCAGAATTTCCTTTTGCATTTTGGCCAGACCACTGATCTTGATTAGGATTTGGTGTCTGGATTTGAGACTTGCCTTCTACTAGCTTTTCAGTTTGGAAAGAAAGACTGCTTTGGGATACGTCTTTCTTAATGCTCTTTCCTCCATAGTTGAGTTGTCTTTCTTCTGTACTTGAAGATTGGTATGATATTTTATTTTTCTTATGGCCGTGCTCTTGATCTTATTGGTATGATACTTTATGTGCCTTCCGGCCATGCTCTTGATCTTGATTGAGATTTTTTGTCTGGTGTTGATTCTTGTTATATACTAGGAGCTCATCTTGGGTAGTAAAAATGTCTTTGGATCCATGTTGGAGTCTGTGTTGACGTGCAGGACGGAGTGAAGTTTGTAGTTTACTTGAATGTTCCTCTCTCACTTCAACCACATTTTGGTAATGCCCTTTATTTCGATGAGAATTTTGAGTCTCACGTTGTTGTTTGTTAGCTACTAGCTCTTCAGTTTGGAGAACATAACTGCTTTGGGATCCACCTTGTGTTCTACCTTTTTGTGCACCAGAGGCTGAAGCTTGTTCTTTACTTAGTCCACGAACCCATAGCCTTTCTTCTGTGTTTGAATATTGGCTGGATATTCCCTTTCCAGATGGGCTATTCCCGTGATCTTGGGAAGGATTTTGTGTCCCATGATGAACTTGGCCTCCTTTACGACGTATAACTATCAGACGAAAATGACGTTTTGGTTTAACATGGTCTCTGCCTTTTTGTTTATAATTGAGCAGTCTTTGACTTCTACCGAGATGCTGTTCTGATTTTGTTGTTTTATGTTGGGCATTCAAATCATACTGCTGACTTTTTCGGGTCCGGTCATGATCATTGGCGTCTACATGATATGTGTGTTGAATAGAAAAACTGCCTTTGGATTCAGTATGTTGTTTGTCTTTTTGTCCAGAATAGTGCTGGCTCCTTTGTCTATGTGGAAATCGGGAAGATCCACTTGGTAATTGGCCTTTTGATCCACCTGGTAATTAATAATAGAAATATATACATTCATTACCTCCAAAGCTCTCTTGCAACTCTTACCTCCCACCTTTTCCTAACAAATTACTGATATTTCCAAAAGCCTACAGCGTAGGGTGGAGAAAAATCAATTCTCATCAAGGAGAAGAATCTGTGCCTGAACAGGTTACTGTTTGCACCCTGAATACCCTTAGAGGCCATTCTTTCTGAGTAGCTTTCCCAAGGCTTACCCTCTCCACTCACCTTTTTGTCCCATCACAGCTGCTTGCTTCTCCAAGATAAGGAGGAGGGAAAGGACAAAGAGGATGATGGACTTCATCTTGCTTGAAAAATCTTGTCTGAGAACTGAGTGGATCTCTTCATTTATATGTTCCTTGAGTGGGTGTGCCATGGGTGGAGCTGAAATGTCAAAAGGCACTGCCCTTTCATAGCTTATTAGTAAATGCCAACTTCCTTGCCACTGCTCAGTGGGGGATAATGTCAAAGTCCCCAGGGACTTAGCATGGGGACATAATGTCAAAGGCAATTTTTTTTACTTCCAGAATCCCCAGCAAAATTTTATCGGTCCTTGTATATCATCAAGCCAGATCGCTTGCATTACACAGAAGACATTCAGTCCGGAGTAGGAAGGAGACTAGCTTCAGGTTACAAAAGTAACTGGTGGCTGACTATGCCTTCATATTCTAAATGGGTTTCCTTTCTGATGCCATCACTTAAATACTCAATTTTAGGTATAACTCTGTACTTCACCTTGTTTTAAAATAATCCTGAGATGCATTCTGTTTTACTTGAAAAGGAGCAGTCATAGAAGTAGAATGACACAGAAGAGAAAGAAACTTTATGGAAGGCAAAGAAAAAAAGTTTCAACAAATAAATGAGGCACACCAATGTCAAATGTATCTGTGAAGTTCATCACAATCAAGACTGACATGTGTCAAAAACTTTCTAATGTCACTCACTGCTAGTAATGTTAACGAGAGATGAATACACTTGTGTTAGGTTGTCAGTTGAAGGATGGAGTCCAGCTGAAACCATCTCAAGAAGTCTGATTTCATGGTGGAATGAGAGCTGAGGCTGGATCTGGAGGGTGAGGTAAGCTCCAGAGATTTTTTGAAAGGATAAGAAAAATTTAACATGTTTTTATGATGATAGGAACAACTGTTGGAAAAGAAGTAAGAATGTTGGTTTCCAAATTGGATTATTTGATGATATCTACCTAAACGGCAAAATATATTTTTTAAATTAAAGCATTTCATACTTTTGTAATAAACTGCTGCACCCTCCAACAGGCTGTGAGAAATATTTGCCACCTTCAATGGATTAAATAATGTATTGAGAGTGGAGCTAAAGCTAAAATTTTTACCTTGGGTGGAAGCATAGGATTTTTTGCTTTTGTTTTGTTGTGGTGTGTTGTTTTGTTTTGTTTTTTGCAATTGTGAAAACTTCCTGAAAAATCCAAGGAAGGTTTTTTTTACTTTGACTGAAAAAGTCCTTGTTATGAGCAGACCACAGGAGAAGCAGTAACATTTGAACAGTGACCCTGTATGCATTCAGAACACTGTGGAGGGTAGTTCTGGAGAAAGGATGGCTTGAAAACTTTTTTTCAATTATTCTCTCTTAAAATCCTAACCTTCCTGTAAGCAATGCTATATGGAAGGGGAGAAGGGAAAGGCCAACCACAGAGAAAAATGCTATGCCATCAAACATAAAGCATGTGAGCTACATGGTTTCTCTATGAGCCACTCTGAGATCTTACCAGTTTTATCTGTTTGCCCTAAGGACAGTAAGTATTTCCTTATGGCAGGGACCCCAAAAGAGAAGAGTAAAGTTTTCCTGGACACAAATTTGTTGCTGTATCTGCTAATCACTATAATCTTCCTTACACTTCCCTTAAGGAAATACCAGGAACTGTTCTGTTGCAAGATTACCAGAACAAAGTAGACTTTGAAATATTAATCTTACTTATAGATCAAAAACAAAACTTTCAACTAATCTAGTGTCCAAAAGATACAGATAAAACAAATGTGCACAAGATTTTCAAAAACAAAGCAGGAAAATGCAAACCGGGCATAACATGTGATTATGATACTCATATCATGATTGGGTTTAATGAAATTTGAAAAAAAAAAGCATTTCAAAATCAAAAATAAATCTATTGATAAAGATGAAAGCAGAAATCAGTAATTTGGAAAGCAGAAACATGGTATAGTGCTGCATACATCTTAGATGTGGTATCATGATTGGGAAAATATCAAATGATAAAAAAAACAAGGAAAAAATAGTAGAATATTTTAAAGTTCACCAAGTAGGAGAGAGGCCACTGACCTTGACACAGCTTATATGCCCCTGCGGCAGCAGAGTAGCTATATGTCCACACTGAGTACCTGAGAAATAGCCCTGTAACACCCTCTCCCTCCACAGACACAACTGTGGCCTGCCCATTGGCCCTGTGCTCCCAATAAGGGCTTGAGAAACAGACTCACAAGCTCCCGTGCTGGATGTGACACCACGCTGGCCCAGCTGCCAAAAGCCCATTTCCCAAACCTGAGAAACAGCCCATGGGCCACCCCTAGTGGGCATACCCAAGCCAGCTGAGCAGCTAGGTGGTCATGTCCCAGGTCTGAGAAACAGTCTCACAGACTGCTCTGGTGGTCACACCTGAAGGACAACCAAGAAGCTCCGTGCCTGCACCCTAAGCCTACAAAACATCTTCTTGGGCCACCCCTTACAGAAATGCTCAAAGCCTAGCCACGCGGCCATTCAGCTGTGTCAAGTGCCTGAGAAATAGCCCTCTTTCCCCTCTTATCCCCTTCCTCTCATAGGCCATCCAATCAGCCTTACACCCACATCTTGGGCCTGAGAAAAAGCCCAGTAGACTGACCCTGGTAGACATGTCTTCAGACCAGTTGAGCTTCTGTACTTCCATGTCCTGAGACCAAGAAACAGCTTCACAGGCCACCCCTCACCTGTAGTCACGCACACTGACTGAATAAACATGAGCCCATACTTCCAGCCAGGATAACAGCACTCTGGCCCCAATGCCGTTGAGTCATACCTTAGTTGAATCACCTACCACGTGGATGCACACACCCCTGACCTGAGAATTAGCACTGGAACCACAGCACTGGTAAAGCCATGCCACTGTAGCAGCACACTCTCTCAACTACAGCGCTGAAAAGCTCTCAATTGGCACAAGTGTGGATTATAGGTGAAGAAACTATGTGGAAATAATACTGCTACATACACCTACAACAAAACCCAACAAACCCAAATGAACTAATACCTAAAGACCCATTCATAAAAATAAGCTTTCACTTATGAAATCTACTCCATAAAATTGGAAGAGGCAACTTTTCCATCAGATGCATAAAATAATAGCAGAAAAGTTCTTGCATCTTGGGAGAGAGATAGAAATCCAGGTCCAGGAAGCTATAAGAACCCTAAATAATTCAACCTAAACAGGTTCTCTCCAAGGCACATTTTAATTGCATTGCTAAAAGTCAAAGACAAAGATTTTTAAAAGCAGCAAGATAAAAATGTCAAGTCACATATAAGGTAATTCCCATTTGACTAACAGAATTTCTCAGCAGAAACCTTACAGGCCGGGAAAGAATGGTATAATATACTCAAATTACCAAAAGAAAAAAATTGTCAGCCAGGAACATCACACTCAGCAAAGATATCCTTTAGAGATGAAGGAGAAATAAAATCTTTCGGAGAGAACAAAAATTAAGGGAGGAGGGTGGCAGAACAAGATGGTGGAATACAAGGCTCCAATGATCCCTCCGCCCCCAACAAGGTCGCCAATTTAACAAGTATCTGCAGAGAAAGAGCACCTTTATAAGAACCAAAAAATCAGGTGAGCACTCACAGTGACTGATTTTAACTTTATGTCACTGAAAGAGGCACTGAAGGGGTAGGAAAAACACTTGTATCATGATGCCACCCCTCCTTCATCTCCCGGTTGCAGGTATAGGGCACAGAGCATTTCTGTGCACGGGGTGAGAGAAACCACAGCAATTATAAGTTAAAAAGTGGCAGGAATGAAGTTAAAGTAGAGAGTCTTTACTAGTTTTCTTTCTAGTTTGTTTGTTTATGGAAGCAGTATTAAGTTGTTATCAGTTTAAATAATGGGTTATAAGATAGTATTTGTGAAGTGTGAGTCTTCCAACTGTGTTCTTCTTAGTCAAGATTGTATGGCTATTTGGGATCCCTTGAAATTCCAAATGAATGTTAGAACCCGCTTTTCCATTTCTACAAGAAAGCCATAAAATTTTTTTATGAGAATTGTATTGATTTGGGCCTGGCGCGGTGGCTGTAATCCTAGCACTTTGGGAGGCCGAGGCAGGTGGATTGCCTGAGCTCAGGAGTTCGAGACCAGCTTGGGCAACACGGTGAAACCCCTTCTCTAGTAAAATACAAAAAATTAGCTGGACATGGCAGCGTGCGCCTGTAATCCCAGCTACTCGGGAGGCTGAGACAGGAGAATCGCTTGAACCTGGGAGGCGGAGGTTGCAGTGAGCTGAGATCGTGCCAATGCACTTCAGCCTGGGCGACAGAGCAAGACTGTCTCAAAAAAAAAAAAAAAAAAAAAAAGAGAATTGCAGTGATTTCATGATCACTTTGGGTAGCATGCCATCTTAACAATATTAAGGCCTCTATTTCACAAATACAGGATCTACATCCATTTATTTAGGTCTTTACTTTCTTGGGGAAATGTTTTGTAGCCTTTAGTGTATAAGACTTACATGTCATGGATAATTTATATTTCTAAGCATTTTGTTTTTTATGGCATTCTAAATAGAATCGTTTACTGAATTTTAATTTTGAATTTTGCATTATCAATGTATAGAAATACAACCGATTGTTATCTTTTAATCATGGATTCAGCAACATTGGTGATTTCGTTTGTTAGGTC
The DNA here is from genome assembly GCF_001698545.2 of Rhinopithecus bieti. NCBI lineage: Eukaryota > Metazoa > Chordata > Mammalia > Primates > Cercopithecidae > Rhinopithecus > Rhinopithecus bieti. The sequence goes on from NW_016806836.1 coordinate 2,724,707, forward strand.
CCATGGTTTCTTAGTTGGTGCTTTGGAAATTTTTGCATATGTATTGTCTGCTAATGAAGGTAGTTTCCCTGTTCCTTTATTTTTTTAATTTTATTTTTCTATAAGTTGTTGGGGTACAGGTGTTATTTGGTTGTATGAGTTAAGTTCTTTAGTGGAGATTTGTGAGAACCTGGTGCACCCATCACTCGAGCAGTATACACTGCACCATATTTGTTGTCTTTTTTCCCTCACCCCCCTCCCACTCTTCCCCCCAAGTCCCCAAAATCCACTCTATCATTCTTATTCCTTTGTGTCCTCATAGGTTAGCTCCCACATATCAATGAGAACATACGATGTTTAATTTTCCATTCCTGAGTTACTTCACTTGGAATAATAATCTCTAATCTCACCCAGATCATTGAAAATGCTGTTAATTCATTCCTTTTTATGGCTGAGTAGTAGTCCATCATATATACATATATGGGCAACACGATGAGATATATATATATATTCTATGATATGTGCTGCCCATATTGGAATAATGAAACTGGACCCCGTCTCTATCCATATACAAATGTCAACTCAAGATGGATTACAGACTTAAATGCAAGACCCGAAACTATAAAAATCCTAGAAGAAAACTTAAGTAAAATCTCGGCATTGGTCTAGGCTAAGAGTTCATCCCTCATAAGCACAAGAAACAAGACCAAAAATAGACAAATGGGACTTAATTAAACTAAAAATCTTCTTTACAGCAAAAGAAACAATCAACAAGTAAACAGACAACCTGAAGGGCGGGAGAAAATATTTGCAAACTCTACCCCAACAGAGGACTGATATCAGAATTTATAGTGTATGCAAAAAACTCACCAACAACAAAAATCAAATATTTCCTTAAAAACTGGGCAAAGGACATGAATATACATTTTTCAAAAGAAGACATACAGATGGCCAACAAGCATCTGAAATAATGCTCAACATCACTAATCATCAGAAAAATGCAAATTAAAACCACAAGAAGATATCATCTAACACTAGTCAGAATGGCTATTATTGAAAAGTAACAAAATAACAAGATGTTGTGAGGATGCAGAGAAAAAAGAATGCTTATACATTGTTGGAGGGAATGTACATTAGTATACGCTCAATGGAAAACAATTTGGTGATTTCTCGAAGAACTAAAAATAGCACTACCATTTGATTCAGCAGTCTCAATACTGGGTATTTACCCAAAGTGAAATAAATTATTATATCAAATAGATAACTGCACTTATGTGATTATTGCAGCACTGTTCACAATAGCAAAGAGATGTAATTAACCTAAGTGTCCATCAGCAGAGGACTGGATAATGAAAATGTCATATATATATATATATATATAATATATATATGGAAAATAGTATTGGAATGTATAATATGGAATTATACCTTATGGAATACATAATGGAATATGTATATGGAATATGTATATGGAATATATAATGGAAAATAATATATGGAATATTAGAATATGGAATACAGATATGGAATATAGATATGGAATATATATGGAATATAAATATAGAATATAGATATATGGAATATGTATGGACTATATAGATATGGAATATGTAGATGAATATATATATATAGAATTATATATGGAATACTATTTAGCCCTAAGTAAGAATGAGTCATGGTCTTTTACAGCAACATGGATGGAACTGGAGGGCCATTATCCTTAAAGGTAAACCATGCCAGAAACAGAAAAGTCAAGTACCATATATTCCTCACTTATAAGTGAGAGCTAAGTAATATGGACACAAAGTGTGAATAATAGACACGGAGACTCAGAATCATGAAGGATGGGGAAGCAGAGGAATGAGAAATTACTTACTGAGTTCATTGTACATTATTTGGATGGTGGTTACACTAAAAGCCCATACTTCACACTGTGCAATGTATCAGTGCCACAAACCTGCACTTGTACCCCTTAATTTATACAAATTTAAAAGGAATTCCAACCCAAGGCTACAACAATTCAGGAGTGGTTTTATTAAGAAAACCAAGTGAAGCTCAGCAAAAAGAGACAGTTTTGTGACAGTGTAACTTGTTCTTTTCCCATATTTTTGCCCAGCTGTGGTGGTATCCTGGAAAGTCAGTAAGTCCTTGCACTGCATATTGTGAAAACCAACAGCTTAAGCATTCACTGAAGAGAGAAGGATTTCTCTTTCTGCCTTCCAAAATCTTTCATCCCTAGGAAATTATCTACAAATTTACCCATGTGCCAACTCTTTTAAAAAGCTTTTTTTCTTTAAAAACATACATTTATCTCATCTAACTCAGAGTGTGGTCCTGTGTGGCCAATGCTGTCCCAGAGGCAATTATTTTATGTGTATAAAGTAATTGGTACAAGTGCAGTTTGTTAATGGATAATATTATATAGTGGTGAAGTCTGGTGTTTTAGTGAAACCATCACTTGAATAATGTACATTGTATTATTAATAATTCTTCATCCGTCCTTGTCATCCACCCTCTCACACTTCGAAGTCATCAGTAATCTATTATAGCACACTCTATGTCCATGTGTAGACATTATTTAGTTACCACTTATATAAGTGAGAACATGCAGTTTTTGACTTTCTGTTTCTGAGTTCTTTCACTGAAAATAAGACTCCAGTTCTATCCATGTTGCTTGTAAAGAACATGATTTCCAATTTTTTTTTTTTTTTTTTTTTCCTTTTGGGGGGGGGGGAAGTTTTTTGACCTCATAGCTACTTCAGACGCAAGACTAACTAGAGCTAAAAAGAGCATGACCCAAAAAACAAAAAATGAAAACGTAGGAAAGAGGTGGTCCAGTGTGTCTTGAAACTCTTTGTGTTACTTTTGGAATTTAAAAGGCTATATCATGTGTAGCATTTGTATGTTTCCCCAGTGCTGTGAACATGCCTCAGGAAAGGCCTAAGAGAGCCCTAATAGTTTACCTCTGGCTGAATTCCATGCTCTGTGTGAGTAGGATAGTGAAGTCCAAGTAGAGTTGTAAACTACTTGCTGCAACAATGAAGTATATGACTCATCATAATACACACACAACCCCTTGGAAAAAGTCCAGGTGATTACATAATTTAAGATCATGGCTGTCCCACTCATTACCGACTAGTAAGCTAAAAAACAAAGATTTAGTGGCTGCACATGAATGTAACTGTAAACTTCACAAAATTAGTTCCAAGAGGTTACCCAAGTGAGTAATCCAGCAATGAAAACCTCACAAACAAATGGTGAAGAGATAATCTGTTTCCAAAGCTGCCAAATTATTATTAAGGTAAAAAGTCCCAGTTTTATTCAAAAAAATTTATGAGACATGCAAAGAACAGGAATATTGCCCCATACACAGAAAGAGGGAAACAATAAAATAGAAATATTCCTTTAAGGCTGGGCACAGTGGCTCACGCCTGTAATCCCAGCACTTTGGGAGGCCCAAGGCAGGCGGATCACCGAGGTCAGGAGATCGAGGACCATCCTGGCTAACATGGTGAATCCCTGTCTCCGTACTAAAAACACAAACAAGTATCTGGGCGTGGTGACAGGTGCCTGTAGCCTCAGCTAGTCGGGAGGCTGAGGCCAAGAGAATGGCTTGAACCCGGGAGGCAGAGCTTGCAGTGAGCCAAGATCGTGGCCACTGCACTCAGCCCTGGCGACAATGCCAAGATCCTGTTAAAAAAAAAAAAAAAAAATGTTCCTCTAAGGAGCCCCAGACAATGGCCTAGTGACAAAGACATCCAGCTAGTATACCTCAACGAACTAAAGGAAATCATGGACACAAAGACTAAAGAAAAGTATGAAAATCATATCTCACAATATTGAAATAATTCAAGATAAGTGATGAAGTTGTAAAGTACAATCGCTAAAATAGAAATTCACCAGATGGGCTCACCAGCAGGTAGGAATGGACAGAAGAAAAACCCGACATAAGTATAGATCAGTCGAGATTATACACTCTGAGGAACAGTAAAAAAAAAAAAAGAAAGAAAAAAAGAAAAAAAATGAACAGAGTTTCAAAGACTTATGGCGCATAATCTAGTGTAAAAACGTATGCATAATGGGGATTTCAGAAGAAAGAGAGAATGGCACAGGACATTTGACGATGTAATGGCTAAAAACATTTTGATTTTGCTTAACACTATTAATCTCCACATCTAAGAAACTCAGTGAATGCCAAGTAAGAAAAAATCTAAGAGATCCACACCTAGACAATTTATAATCAAAATATCAATGACAAAGATGACTAATCAATAAGCTTAGCAGATTATTTCTCATGAAAACCATTCAAGCCAGAAGATAGTGAGAGAACATGCCAAAAGTGGTGAAAGAAATATTTGTCCAGCAAGAATTCTATATCGTGGCAAATCTATCTTTAAAGTCAGGGAAAAATTAAGATACTCCCAGATATATAAATACTTCAAGTTCATCACCATTAGACTTGCCATACATAAAATACTCATTGACCTGATGGTATATAAAGAAAAGCCTTAAGAATACATACTACCCCAAAATATTATTAGAGTTAATAAATGAATTCAGGAAGGTGGAAGACATAATGTCAATGTATTACACATATGAAATTGCGTGTGCATTATGAAAAAACCCATTTACAATAGCCTCAGAAGAATGAAATACATAGTAGTTCACTTAAGCAAAAAAATGGCAACACCTGTACACTGAAAAACAACAAATCATTGTTCAGAAACATTTAAAAAAAAAGACAGAGAGAGCCATTCCATGTTTGTGAATCGAAGACTTGATATTACTAGGCTGGCTATTTCCATATTTGATCTATAAATTGAATAGAATTCTTATAAAATTCCAGATGACTTTTTGCAGAAATTGACATGTTAATCCTAAAATTCATGTGTAAATACAAGACACCCAGAATAGCCATCACAATCTTGGAAAAGGCTGAAAATTTGGAGGACTCACACCTCCCTATTTCAACACCTACTACAAAGCTACAGTATCAGGGCAGTGTGGTAGTAGCATAAGGATAGACACATACATCTAAGGAATAGATAATAAACCATTACATTGTAAGCTCACTTATCTTCACCAAGGGTAGTAAAACCATTCAGTGGGGAAAGTCTCACCTTATCAGCAACACATCCTAGGAAAACTGGATATCCACATGCTAAAGAATACAGTTGGAACCTTACATAACACCACATACAAAAAATGGACTCAAAATTTAAGAAAACCTAAATATATCAGCTAAAATTATAAAATACTTTGAAGCAAAACATAGGCATATATCTTTGTGATCTGGTAATCAACAAGTTTCTTAGACACGCCACTAAACACACAAGTAAGAAAAAAAGTAGATACAATGACAGATGAAAGTTAAAAACTTGTGAGTCAGAAGACACTAACACGAAAATGAAAGGACAGCCCACAGAATGGGAGAACACATTTGCAAATTCTATATCTGATAAGGGCCTAGCATTCAAAACATAAAAAGAATTCCTGATGCCAACAATAAAAAGATAAAATTTATGAATAAAATCAAGCGTGGATATTAAGAGACATTTTTCCAAAAGAAAACAAATGGCCAATAAGAAATGAAATGATGGCTGGGTGCAGCGACTCACGCCTGTAATCACCTAAGTGTAAGCACTTTGGGAGGCCAAGGCAGGTGGATCACCTGAGGTCAGGCGTTCAAGACCACCCTGGCCAACATAGTGAAACCCTGTCTCCACAAAAATACAAAAGAATTAGCTGGGCATGATGGCAGGTGCCAGTAATCTCAGCTACTCTGGAGGCTGAAGCAGGAGAATCGCTTGAACCCAGGAGGCGGAGGTTGCAGTGAGCCGAGATCGTGCCATTGCACTCCAGCCGGAATGACAGAGCAAGATTCTGTCTCAAAAAAAAAAAAAAGAAAGAAAGAAAAAAGAAATGATGTGCGATTTCATTAGTCCTCAGGAAAAATACAAATCAAAACCACAACATGATACCACTTCACATCTTTTGCAATAACTATAATCTTAAAAAACACACAATAGCAAGTGTTGACGAGGATGTGGAGAAACAGCAACATTCAGACATTGCTGGTGGGACTATAAAATGGTAGAGTCATTGTAGAAAACAGTGTGTCAGTTTCTTCAACAGTGTTGCCATGTGACCCCAAAATTCCGCTTCCATGATAATACCAAAGAGAACTGAAAATGTATTCACACAAAAATTTGCACATGAATGTTCATAGCAGCAATATCAATAATTAGTAAAAACAAGATCATCTTGGAAGAAAGGAACCTTGATCTGTACCTTGCATGGAATGCAAATATTAATCAATTGGAACCATAAACCTTAACATAGATGCTAAACCTATGCAGCTTCTAGGGAAAGATATCACAAACAGAACATTTTTGCAGGCTTGGAAAGGGCAAAAGTTCTTAGACACAGTAGTATCCAATTTAAAAGGGAAAATAGATATATTTGATTCTGTCACACTTTAAAACTTCTACTCTTCTGAATACACCATCATTAAGAAAAGAAAAGAAAAAAAAAAAAACCCAAACCACACACTGGGAGAAAATTTCACTCCTAGGTATTTACCACAGATAATTAAAAATACACGTTATTGTGTCTTGTACAGGGATTTATGTGATATCTTAATTCACTATCGCTCAATTGGGAACACCAAATGTTCACCTATCAGCAGATAAATGGAAGAACAAATATGGAGACTCAAACAATGTAATATTATTCAACAATAAAAAGAATGAACTGCTGATACATACAAAAACAGTGAATCTCAAACATTGAATAACAGTCAGACACAAAAGGTAATGTTATCATATGATTTCATTATGTAAGGATTAAAAACAAGCAAGTTATTAGTTTCTATGTCAGTATAAGATTTGCCCCTGAAGGGCTTCCAGTGAATTTGAAAGGGGCATAAGGCAAGATGAATGTTCTATATGGTCATCTAGGTGTTGGGCAACAACATGTATGTGTTTGTCAATCTCATTCAAACAGATATATAAGATCTGTGCATTTCTTTATATGAATTTTACCTCTATTTCAAAGAACATATAAGAAAAGATTGTTTTGTTATTATTATTTCCAAATTTGTTGTCATTCTGGCACTTTTCCCTGAGCACTTTGGCTGTGATCATCTCACTGCACACATCTAAGCATCTTTATGAGATGGTTATTATATCCCCTCATTAAGAGGCAGGAGGTCAGTATCAGATATCCTGTGGCCCAAGACTATGCAAGTAGTGGGAACCAAAGTTCATGCTAATCGTACCATAGCACACAGCATTTATGACTCTGGCTCTTTTGCTTGTTTACATGTCAGTTTATGTTTCCCTCCCCCATGCAATAAGCAACATGTCAGGGAAACTGTTTAATGTATTTCTGTCCATACATAGAGGAGAGAATCTGTTCAGCAGACTGTAGCAGGTAATTCTAGCTTCCCTGATGCTAAGGCCCCTAAGCCCATCATAACCTCTCCTTTCTAACTGCTGGGCTGGGAAAATAAAGCAGGTGACTGAGCACAAGGTCTCTATTCTCTTGGAAAGGTAGCAGTGAAGAGAGACAGAGTTCTCACGCCACTATGACAAAGTCTCTAATCACACACCTACAGGTGACATGAAGACATTAAGACCTGATGGAGACTCTTTCTTTCTCTTTCTTTCTCTCTCTCTTTCTCTTTCTTTCTTTCTTTCTTTTCTTTTCTTTTCTTTTCTTTCTTTCTTTCTTTCTTTCTTTCTTTCTCTCTCTTTCTCTTTCTTTCTCTCTTTCTTTCTTCTCTCTCCTTTCTTTCTTTCTCTTTCTTTTCTTCTTTCTCCTTCCTTCCTCCCTCCCTCCCTTCCTCCCTCTCTTTCTCTCTCTCTTTCTCTCTTTCTTTCTTTCATTCTGTCTTTCTTTTTCTTTCTTCTTTCTCTTTTTTCCATCAGGAAACAGTACTTTTATTGTACATATGAGACAAACAAAACAACAACAAATGCTTTGCCAGAGTCATACAACCAAAGAAGTAGAACTAAAAGGAAAATTTATGGTAAGCAATTGCTAATTCTCTACAATTTCTTCTTCACTAAGCTATTGCAGCACAGGGGCCATTCAGCTGTGTATGCGTGTGCTGCATGTGTGTGAGAAGTGGAGATGGGTACCTGTGGGCCCACACCACACCCATATACATATTTCTTGGCTGATCTATACTAATCCTTAACAATGACATACTTGGTAGATTTTATGACTTAATACACACATAACTGGATGCCTGGCTGTGGTGATGGACAAACATAGCTACACCTACTCTTTTGGCTCTTTTGATGAAGTTGACCCTCTGACTTTCAAACTGTTGGCTAGCTTAGGGAATGATTCACTTCTCCTGGAAGATGTCGTGGCTCTTAATAAACTTATGGCTCCTTGGTTGTTGGTATGTGGGGCCCAGGCTAACCCAACTCTGGGCCTATATAATCCATGATTTTGAGGGTGGGCAACAGTGCCAGTATCTGCTCCAAGTAGGCCTGTGTCGTTCTGAAGCATTCATGTCCATCTGACCTATTCTAGCCCTACCAAATTTACTGTAGCAATGGGCCGCATTAGACATCATCTTTAAGATCTTACTGACCTCCTTTCTTTCTTTTTCCTTCCTTTCTTCTTTCCTTCCTTCCTTCCTTCCTTTTCTTCCTTCCTTCCTTCCCTCTTTCCTATTTCTTTCTTTCTTTTCTCTCTCTCCTTTCTTTCTTTTCTCTCTCTCCTTTCTTTCTTTTCTTTCCTTCCTTCCTTCCTTCCTTCCTTCCCTCCCTCCCTCCTTTTTTCCTTCTTTCTTTCTTTCTTTTTCTTTCTTTCCTTCCTTCCTTCCTTCCTTCCTCCTTTCTTTCCTTCCTTCCTTCCTTCTTTCCTTCTTTCCTTCCTTCCTTTCTTTCCTTTTTT
>NW_016806836.1:2735273-2782236 GCF_001698545.2 Rhinopithecus bieti
TCCTTCCTTCCTTCCTTCCTTCTTTCTTTCTTTCTTTCTTTCTTTCTTTCTTTCTTTCTTTCTTTCTTTCTTTCTTTCTTTCTTTCTTTCTTTTGTCTACAATATTGAGTCACTAAGTACTATGAAGATTGCTGTGTCAAACTTTTCCATGTTGCAGATGTGGGACTTAAGCTTGCAGGAAAGAACAGATTTAGGTAAAGATATACAGCTTGTTGTGGCAGACTTGGAACTAGAATCCAAATCTCTTATTCTTAGTCTTGTGATTTTCTCACTCCCCTATGTTGGCCTCTTCTCCTGGAGGTTTAGCTTTCTCTGGAAACTTTTTTAAAATAGAGGGGGAAAAGACAGTAGAGGCAGCAGAATTTCCATTATGAAGACACCATCTGCCTCAATATTTCTTTGACTGGTGCTCTGGTCTTTCCATCCACAGGTGACATTTTAACCCACTTGCTGTTACTGAAGTTGTGCAGATTTAACATATCACCTTTGGTGTAATTGCATCTCAATAGATGCTGTAGGGGTAAGACATTCTTAAGCTAAGTGAAGGGATGTGCTACTGTGGAATTGATCACCAGCAGATCAGGGATTTCCCAGGGCCTGTTGCAATACATTTCCTCTTGTCTTTCTTGGATATTTTTAGTTCCTGGGGTCTGATTAGTACCAGGGTCATGACAGCCTTTAGTGTTGGCCTCAGGTGGTAGACATGTGACTGGCAGACTAACAGCACCCTATTTTTAGTGTTGGTTTCTATCAATACATCTAGAAATGTGGCTTTGATTACTATTCTCCCTAGTGCTTCAAAAATATCCCTTTATTTTCTTTCAAAACCATTTATATTAGAAATGCCCTCAACCCCTTGAGTGACTAGGAATCCGGAGAAAACAGGAGTCAAAAGCAGATGAAGCAGAAAATGATCTCTTTATTGGAAGTTTGAAGGGGCTTCAGGTTGAGAAAGCCTAATTCAAGGAAGCATGGGCAGGTGGTGTCATCCATGGACCAAGAATCTGAAACTACATGGGAGTGTGCATCTCAGAAACATCACAGAATTCACTGAGGTCAAGTGATACCTAGAGAGAAAGAAGAGAATCAATGATGTGAGTATAGTAAAAAGTGAAGGGTGGGGATGGTAGCTGGGCCCCCTGTCCCCTTCACCTCCAATTGTACCAGCCCTCTATTACTAGGATACCAGGTCACTAGTTGCCAGCCGAGGCCACTATTTCTGCTGCTTGCCCTCTCTTCAAGTGCAGTGTTACTTATTGCAAAGAGGCAGGGAAGCACTATTACCCCTCTCAGGGCTTCAATTTTCTTCTCCTGATGTTGCAAACATCCAATTGGCCCATGAGATCCCTCACCATCTCTTGTGTCTCCCTTTCCATCTCCTCTTTCACAACATGAACAGGGATCTTTCTACTTATCTCTTTCCTGCATTCTGAGAGGGAGGACTGCTAGTCTTTGGGCTTGTGGTCTCTGAAGGAGCATAGATGAACCCTAACAGGGATGCAAGAACATCCATTGGTGGGCAGAAAGAAAATATTAACTGCTGTAATCCTTTACACTATATAGGAAATAAATTGAGGTTTACTAACCTAAAGTATAAGAACTGACAAGAGTATACCATAAACTTATAAATACGCATATGTAGTCAGTACAGGTTCAAAAAAACTTTTAGCAGGTAGGCATATACAAAAAAAAAATTATTGAAAAATATTCAATTAAGGATAGGAATTCTAGGACCTCATGATAGGCCAAACATCCTTCTGTGCCACTACCAGACCCTTTCCTCACCAGGGAATTGTGAGGCTCATCTTCCTACCACTTGTTATACAGCACTTCTATTGGTGTGAACAAGGGTTATCAATCCTACAAAAGTCCTGCAGAGTCCCCAACAATTCTAAACATTGGGAGAGGTATCTCCCCTATTTGCTAAAAAAAAAAAAAAAAAATTACCTTAATATTGATCCATCCTTTCACATGGTTACTGAATGGTAGGTTTATGTAGATAATGGGCTTCTGTCATAGTTATGACGTTGTACTGAATGACGATCACTGTCATCTTCATGCTCTATAATTACAACATTCAGTACCCCATGAGATCCATGTTGGTGCCTGACTTTTTGTTCATGACTGAGTAGGTCTTGTTCTCTATTTGTAGATTGCCCAGACTCTCCTTTTGCATTTTCACCACGCCATGACTGTTGCTTAGGATTTGGTGCCTGGATTTGAGATTTGCCTGCTACTAGGTTTTCAGTTTGGCTATAAATACTGCTTTGGGATACATCTTTCTGAACACCATTTTCTCCATAGTGGAGTCGTCTCTCTTCTGTACTTGAAGATTGGTATGATATTTTATTTGCCTTTTGGCTATGCTCTTGCTCTTGACTGGGAACTGTTATCTGTTTTTGAGACTTGCCATGTGCTTTCTCTTCAGTTTGCCTATAAATATGGCTTTGGGATACATCTTTCTGAACACCATTTTCTCCATAGTGGAGTCGTCTCTCTTCTGTACTTGAAGATTGGTATGATATTTTATTTGCCTTTTGGCTATGCTCTTGCTCTTGACTGGGATATGTACCTGTTTTTTGTAGACTTGCCACGTGCTTTGTCTCAGTTTGGCCTATAGATACTGCTTTGGGATACATCTTTCTGAACACGCATTGTTCTCCATAGTGGGAGTCGTCTCTCCTCTGGTATTTGAAGATTGGTATGATATTTTATTTGCCTTTTGTGTATGCTCTTGCTCTTGACTGTGGAATTGTTATCTGTTTTGAGATCTGCCACGTGCTTTCTTCTCGTTTGTGCTGTAAATACGGCTTTGGATACATATTTCTGAACACCATTTTCTCCTAGTGAGTCGTCTCTCTTCTGTACTTGAAGATTGGTATGATTAATTTTAATTTGCCTTTGGCTATGCTCTTCCTCTTGACTGGGTAATTGTTACCTGTTTTTGAGACTTGTCCACGTGCTTTCTCTTCAGTTTGTATAGATACTGCTTTGGGATATCATCTTCTGAACACCATTTTCTCCATAGTGGAGTCGTCTCTCTTCTGTATCTTTGAGATTGGTATGATATTTTATTTGCCTTTTGGCTATGCTCTTGCTCTTGACCTGGGAATTTGTTATCTGTTTGTGAGACTTGCCACGTGCTTTCTTCTTCGGTTTTGGCTGTAAATACGGCTTTGGGATACATCTTTCTGAAACACTTTTTCTCTCATAGTGGAGTCGTCTTCTCTTCTGTACTTGAAGAATTGGTATGATATTTTATTTGCCTTTTTGGCTATGCTCTTCCTCTTGATGGGAATTGTTACCTGTTTTTGAGACTTGCCACGTGCTTTTGTCTTCAGTTTTGCCTATTAGATATGCTTTGGGGATACATCTTTCTGAACACCTATTTCTCCAATAGTGGAGTCGTCTCTCTTCTGTCTTGATAGAGTTGGTAATGATATTTTATTTGCCTTTGGCTATGCTCTTGCTCTTGACTGGGAATTGTTGTCTGTTTGTGAGACTTGGCACGTGCTTTCTCTTCGGTTTTGGCTGTAATACGGCTTTTGGGTATACATCTTTCTGAACACCATTTTCTCCATAGTGGAGTCGTCTTTCTTCTGTACTTGAAGGTTGGTATGATATTTTATGTGCCTTCCAGCCATGCTCTTGATCTTGATTGAGATTTTTTGTCTGGTGTTGATTCTTGTTATATACCAAGAGCTCACCTTGGGTAGTAAAAATGTCTTTGGATCCATGTTGGAGTCTGTGTTGATGTGCAGGACGGAGTGAAGTTTGTAGTTTACTTGAATGTTCCTCTCTCACTTCAACCACATTTTGGTAATGCCCTTTATTTCGAAGAGAATTTTGAGTCTCATGTTGTTGTTTGTTAGTTACTAGCTCTTCAGTTTGGAGAACATAACTGCTTTGGGATCCACCTTGTGTTCTACCTTTTTGTGCACCAGAGGCCGAAGCTTGTTCTTTACTTAGTCCATGAACCCATAGCCTTTCCTCTGTGTTTGAATATTGACTAGATAGTCCCTTTCCAGATGGGCTATTCCCTTGATCTTGAGAAGGATTTTGTGTCCCATGATGAACTTGGCCTCCTTTATGATGTATAACTATCAGATGAAAATGACCTTTTGGTTTAGCACGGTCTCTGCCTTCTTGTTTGTAATTGAGCAGTTCTTGACTTCCACGTAGATGTTGTTCTGATTTTGTCGTTTTATGTTGGGCATTCAAATCATATTGCTGACTTTTTTGGGTCCGGTCATGATCATTGGCGTCTACATGATATGTGTGTTGAATAGAAAAACTGCCTTTAGATTCAGTATGTTGTTTGTCTTTTTGTCCAGAATAGTACTGGCCCTTTTGTGTATGTGGAAATTGGGAAGATCCACTTGGTAACTGGCCTTTTGATCCACCTGGTAATTGATAATAGAAGTGTATGCTTTCATTATCTCCAAAGCTCCCTTGCAACTCTTACCTCCCACCTTTTCCCAACAAATTATTGATGTTTCTAGAAAAGCTGAAGCTTTGGGTGGAGAAAATCAATTATCTTCAACAAGAAGAATCTGTGCCTAAACAGGTTACTGTTTGCACCCTGAATACCCTTAGAGGCCATTCTTTCTGAGCAGCTTTCCCCAAGGCTTACCCTCTCCACTCACCTTTTTGTCCCATCACAGCTGCTTGCTTCTCCAAGATGAGGAGCAGGGAAAGTATGAAGATGATGTTGGGCTTCATCTTGCTTGGAAAGCCTTGTCTGAGAGCTGAGTGGACCTTGTCATTTATATCTTCCTTGAGTGAATGTGCCATGGGTGGAGCTTAAATTACAAAAGGCACCGCCTTTTCTTAGCTTATCAGTAAATGCCAACTTCCTCACCCCTGCTGAGTGTGGGACAAAGTCAATTGTCCCCAGCAAGGTAATGTCAAAGGCATTTTCCTTCTTCTGGAAGCCTCAGCAAATTTTTATCAGTCCTTGTAGATCATCATGCCAGATCATTTGCATTTTACGGAATTTTAGACGAAAGTAGGAAAGAGATTAGCTTCAGGCTACAAAAGTAATTAGTTTCTGAGAATGCCTTTATATTCTAAATGTGAGTTTGCCTTCATGATGTAATAAATTAAATATTCTATTTTAGATAGAACTCCATACTTCCTTTTGTTTTAAAAAGGATCTTGGGACACGTTCTATTTTACCTAAGAGTGAGCAATCATAGAAGACCAATGACATAGAAGATAATGAAACATTATGGAATCCAAAGAAAGAAATTTTAAACAAGTAAATGGGGGCACACCAATGTCAAATATGTCTGTCAAGTTCAACACAGTAAAGACTGACATGTATCCAAAGTTTTTCTTAGTTGTTGCTAGTAACCTTAATGAGAGATGAATACAATTATGTTGGGTTCAGTTGGATGGAGACCAGCTACAACCTTCTCAGGAAGTCTGAATTCATGGTGGAATGAGAGCTGAGGCTCTATCTGGATGGGCAGGTAAGCTCCTGATATGTTTTCAAAGGATGAGAGAATTTTAACATGTTTTCGTGGTGATAGGAACAACTGTTGGAAAAAAAGTAAAAATGCTGGTTTCTAAATTGGGTTCTTTTCATGAAATCTACCTAAATAGCAGAATTTTTTTTTGATTAAAAGAAGTTTCTACTTCAGTAATAAACAGCTAAATCCCCACACAGGCTGTGAGAAATATTTGCCACCATCAATGAATTGAATAATGTATTGTGAGTGGACATGAAGCTAAAATTCCCACCTTTGGTAGAAGCATAGATTTTTCCAATTGTGATGACATCCTGAAAAGTTTAAAGAAACTTTCTTTACTTTGAGTCATAAAGATTTTGTTATAAGCAGATCACAGGGGAAGAAAGAAGAAAGAGCATCCCAACAGTGTCCCTGTGTACATTCAGAACACCTTGGAGGGTACTTCTGGGGAAAGGATAGCTTGAAAACTTATTTTTCAATTATTCTAGCTTAAAATTTTAACCTTCCTGTAGGCAATGCTTTATGGAAGGGGAAATGGGAAAGGCCAACCACAGAAAAAAGCACGATGCTATCAAACATAAATCATGTGAGCTGCATGGTTTCTCTATGAACCACTCTGAGATCTTACCAAATTTATCTGTTTGCCTCAAAGGCAGTAAGTAGTTCCTTATTGCAGAAACCCCAGCAGAGTAGGGTGTTATTGTCCTGAACTAAAAGTGATTACTGTGTCTGCTAACCACTGTAATGTTCCTCATATTTCCCTTAAGAAAATACCAGAAACTGTTCTGTTTCAAGCTAACTGATACAAAATAGAGTCTGAAATATTTGCCTTACTTATGGATCAAGAACAAAACTTTCATCTCATCTAGCGTCCAAAAGATGCAGATAAGACAAAGGAGCACAATATTTGCAAAAACAAACCAGGAAAATGCAATCCAAGCATAATATGTGATTATTATATTCATATTAGAATCTAATTCAATGAAATGTGGAAAAAGCAATTTCCAAATGATAAAGGAATGTATTGATAAAGTTGAAATCAGAAATCAGTGATTTGGAAAGCATAAAATGGTATGGTGATGCATACATCTTAGATATGGAATTATGATGGGGAAAAGATTAAGTGATCAAATGATTTGCCCTGTTGGACAAATTTTTAAAAAAGCAAAAATATTAAAGTGCACTAAACTGGCACAAAAATCAGAAAGTTTTGTACTGATAGGAAAAGAAGAAAACAGGAGGATTTAAATGTATTTTGCTCAATTCTATGGGAAATCACTTTACAACTTAGGAAATATTCCAATATAGTTATTTTGGGGAAATGGGCAGAAAAACCTGGTAGAGTAGGACTCCCCAGAGATTATACCCTCCAAAACATGAAATTTAATAATTATCCACATGTGATAATACTTTCTCAAAAGCTAAACAGGCCAGATGAGATATTACAGAACCTGATTATAGCATAATAATTAAAAATACACATTGAAGAGGATATGAAAGACAATTTTGTTTCCTGCATCACCCCTAACCCAATCACAGGCAGCACAGTGCAGACAGAGCTACTTTCTTTCGGGGGAAGGGAATGAAGTAAGGCTTGGACTTTTTCATAGAACCCAATAGTCACATAATAGTAAAATTCAGCACTGGGAGGACACCCATAGTGACCCTGGGTGAGTACCTGTGGCCTAAGCAGCAAGACCGGCCCCAGCAGCAGAGAGGAATACATAGTTCCTGCGAGATAGACTTGTGTTCTTACCTGCACCACTGGCAGCCAACTACAGCAGCCTTGGATTATGAATAACCAACATAGATAGGCAGGTATCAGTGAGGAGGAGTTGGGAATGCAGTCCATCATTGTGCCAGCCTCTGCAGCCATGGGTTAGGGCCTGGTGCAGAACTGGCCATGGTGGTCCTGGGTTTATGACATCTCCTTGTGCTGCAGTGACTGAAACAGTCACAGGCTTACAAACCCAGAACTGATGATCTGCCTAGAATTTCTGGACAGAGTTGAGGGACATTCTCAGACAAAGCCAACTTGGAGTAAGTAGCTACCTTAAATTCAATATCTGCATTCAAGTACCTACCTGCAATTCTATAAGTACCTACTTCTTCAATGTGCAGACATCAATGCACAATCACAAGGATCAAGAACAATTGGGGAAAACTGATAACACCAAATTAACAAAATAAGGTACCAAATGAACAAAATAAGATACCATTGGTTGGCCCAAAGACAGGGAGATGTATGACCTGCCTGAAAAAGAATTCAAAATGGCTGTTCTAACGGAGCTCAAAGAACTTTGATACAATACAGATAAATAATTAAATGAAATGATGAAAACAATAAGTGACCAGAAAGAGCGATGTAACAAAGGGCAAAAATGATAACAAAATATCTAATGTTAATATGGGAGATGAAGAATGCAATGAATAAAATGAAAAGTGCAATAGAGTGCATTAACACCAGAAATGATCAAGCAAAAGGAATAATCTGTGAGCTTGAATACAGGTTACTTGACAATATATACTCAGAAAAGGAAAAAAGAAAAAAGAATAAAATGAAGGAAACTTATGAGATGTATGGAATAGCATTAAGTGAGCAAAGCGACAATTTACTGGTATTTAAGAGAAGTTACAGAAAGATAAATGGAAAAGTAAAGAAAGCTTATTAAATAAGTAATAACAGAAAACTTTCCAAATCTGAAGAGTTCATATATATATATATACACACACACATATATATACACCTGTATGTATACATATAAGCATATTATATATATATATATGTATTCAAAGTTCAGGATGTCAACAGTCACCAATCACATTCAATTCAAAAAAGACTAGACATGTAATAATCAAATTGTGAAAGATCAAAGACAAAGAAATGATCCTGTAGCAGCAAAAGAAAAGAAGCAAATAAAATATAAAACAGTTCCAATACACTTCACATCAGACCTTTTTTTTCTTTTTCAACTGTCATTTTACATTCAGGGGCAAGTGTGCAAGTTTGTTACCTGGGTATATTGCATGATGCTGAAGCTTAGGGTATGAATTTTCCTGTCATTCTGATACTGAGCATAATACCCAACATTTAGTTTTTCAACCCTTGTCCCCTTTCCCTCCCTTCTTCTCTCCTCTAGTAGTCTTCAATGTCTATTATTTCCATCTTTATGTTCATGAGTATCTGACTTTTAGCTCCCCTCTATAACTGAAAACATGTGGTATATAGTTTTCTCTTCCTGCATTAATCCGCTTAGGATAATGGCCTCCCACTGCATCCATGTTGTTGCAAATATATGATTTTATTTATTTATTATGACTGTGTAGTATTCCATGGTGTATATACACCACATTTTCTTTATCCAGTCCACCATTGATGGGCACCTAAGTTGATTCCATGTTTTTGCTAGTATGAATAGTGCTGCAATCAAATCATATTTCTCAAAGGGAACATTAAAGATCAGAGGAGAGTGGAATATTATCAAAGGAATAAAAAAAAAGAAAACCATCCAAGCATACTATACTCAGCAAAGCTGTTCTTCAGAAATGACAGAGAAATGAAAACTTTCCCAGACATGAAAAGGTGAGGAGGTATGTCACCATCAGACCTAATTTTACAAGAAATGCTAAAGGAGTTCTTCAAGGTGAAAGAAAAGGATGCTAATGAGTAATATAAAATAATCTAAAAGTGTAGAACTCACTAATAAAAGTAATTACACAGTCAAATTCAGAATACTGTGATACTGTAATGGTGATGTATAAATCACTTCTATCTTTAGTATGAAGGTTAAAAGATAAAACTGTTGAAATTAACAGTAGCTACAATAAATTGTTAATGCATATGGCATATAAAAGCTGTTAATTGTGACATGCAAATATCAAAATGTGGGGAGGGAAGTGGCGGTAAAGTATAGTTTTATGTTTTGTAATCAAACAAGTTATTATCATGTTAAAATCACTTGTGATAGCCACGGGATGTTTTTTAAAGGCCTCATGTTAGCCACAAAGACAATATTTTTAATAGATGCCCTAAAAATAAAAAATAAGTATCAAAATATACTACTGGAGAAACTAACTTAATCATAGTGGAAGGCAATGAGAGAGAGAAGGAAGGAAGGAAGGAAGGAAGGAAGGAAGGGAAAAGGAAGAAAGGAAGAAAGGAAGAAAGGAAGAAAGAGAGAAAGAGAGAAAGAGAGAAAGAGAAAGAGAGAGAAAGAAAGAAAGAAAGAAAGAAAGAAAGAAAGAAAGAAAGAAAGAAAGAATCACCAAAACAACTAGAAAACAATGAAAAAGTGGTAGTAGTAAGTCCTTACCTATGAATAATTATCTTGAAGGTAAATGAATTCACTAATCAAATGCCTAGGTTGGATGAATGGGAAAAAAAAATAAGATCCATCAATAGGCTTCCTAAAATAGGCAACCATATTAGTAATTACACACATAGACTGAAAGATAATGGATGGAAAAAACATTCCACATAAGCAGAAACCAAAAGAGAGCAGGAGTAACGATACTTATATCAGATCAAATAGATTTTAAGTCAAAATGTAAAAAGACATAAAGATCATTATATAATGCTGAAGAGGTCAATTCAGCAAGATAATACAGAAATTGTAAGTACATATGCACCCCAAATCCAAGCACCTAAAGATATAAAGCAAATATTCTGAAGAGAGATCAACTGCATGCAATAATAGTAGGTGTTTTAGGCCATTTTGCGTTACTATAAAAGAATACCTGAGACTAGATAATATATACAGAAAAGAGGTTTGTTTGGCTCAAAGTTCTGCAGGCTAAGATGCCTGATGCCAGCATCTGCTCAGTTTCTGGTGATGCCACACAAAGTATTTAATCGTGATGGAAGAGAAGGGGAGCCAGTGTATCACATGGCGAGAGAGAGAGCAAGAAAGATGCCAGGGTCTTTTAAACAACCTGTCCTCATGTGAACTAACAGAGTGAGAACTCACTCATTACTGCAGGGATAGCTCCAGGCCATTCATGAGGGATCTAGTCCCATAACCCAAACACCTCACATTGGGCTGCACTTCCAACACTGATGGTCACATTTTAACATGAGATTTGGAGGGGACAGATATCCAAACTATATCATTAGAGGATTTCAAGGCAGTGTAACAGCAATGGACAGATCACCCAGACAGAAAATCTACAAAGAAATATGAGATATAAGCTGCACTCTAGACTAAATAGACTTGAAGGGCATATACAGAAAAGTTTATTAAACAACTGCAGAACATATGTTCTTCTCAACTGCACATGAAATATTCTTCAAAATAGATGTTAGGCCACAAAACAAGTCAATATATTTATGAAGACTGAAACCATATCAAGTATCTTTTCTGACCACATTACTCTCAAACTGGAAATTAATTAAAGAAGGAACTTTGGAAAATACACAAATACATGGAAATTAAACTACATGCTCCTGAACAACCAACTGGTCAAAGAAGAAATTAAAAAGGAAAAAAAAATTTCTTTGAGACAAGCTAAAGTAGAAACACAATGTATCAAAGGCTATGAGATATAGTAAAAATAGTTCTAAGACAGAAAGTTACAGAAATAAATGCCTATACAAAAAAGAAAAAAGATCTCAAATAAACAACCTAATGTGGCGCCACAAGGAATAGAAAACTAATCATAATAACACTAGAAGGAAAGAAATCATACGGATATAGTAGAAATAATAAAAATGGAGACTAGAAACACAATACAAAAGATCAATAAAACAAAGAGTTGGTTTTTGGAAACGACAAACAAAATCACCAAACTTTTAGCTAGACTAAGTAAAACAAAAAAAGAAGACTCAAAGCCTTGGTTAAATAAAATCAGAGATGAAAAAGGAGACATTACAACTGATACCAGAGAAATGCAAAGATTGTTAGAGACTCATGAACAACTATATACCAACAATTAGATAACCTAGAAGAAACGAATAAATCCCTAGACCCATATACACTATCAAGATTTAACTATGAAGAAATAGAAAATTTGGCAGTCAGCAAGATGGCTAACATGGTGCTCATTCCCACTAGAAGAAAGGGTCAAGGTAACAAACAGCTAAGATTTGGTTGGAGTGTCAAAGGGAGAGTACTGGAGTGCCTGGGGGAGTGGAGATGAACCTGTGGTGATTAGTTCAGAAGGGCAGTTCAGAGGCATCTGAATTCTGCAGTCCTTTCTCCCTCCACCTGGATCAGATCTGTCTGGAGTCAAGAGGGTCTTCCTGTTGCAGGGAAAATCTAAGGAGCAGGTCCCCAGCAGTCACCTTGCGACTGCAAACATGCACTGTCCTTACCAGAGGAGAATCCCACAGTCCTTTAAAGTCCTGAGCCCAGTTTGGAGAGCTGCTGGGAATTCACACAGCTGTATTGCCGTGCATTAGAGGCACAAGGTGTGCACTACCCACATCCCACTCACCCACTTGGGCCAAGCTGCAGCAGCACAGTCCCGTCTTGACAACAGAGCCCCCTCTGGAGTGTAGCCTCCTCTGGAACTTCTGACAATCACACTTCTCCAGCATTTGGGTTCCCTCTTCATTATGCCAAGGTCACATAGTGGCTGAACTCCACAACCCCAGCTGTGCAGAGTTTGAGCCCAGGATTGGCTGTGACTCTGTTCTGGCACAGAAGGGAAACCAACTTACGCCACTGCATTTCAGCTGGGGAATAATCGTCCAGTCACACCAAGTAAACCTGTCCTTGAACTAGCCAAACTGCCACATGCCCTCTACTAAGCAGGAGGGGTCCCTGAGCTCCAAGCAGCTGATATGGGCCTCACTCAATACCTGAGAAATAGCCCTGCAGCACCTTTGCCCTCCACAGATACATCCATGGCTTGCCCAATGACCCTATCTTTTAAATAAGGGCCTGAGAAACAGTCCCACAAACTACCCTTAGTGGGTATGACCCCAGACTGCCCAAGTAGCAAAAAGCCCATGTCCCAAACTTGAGAAACAGCCAATGGCTACCCCTGGTGGACATGCCCAGGCCAGCCAAGCAGCTGTGGGCCTTTGTCTCATCACTGAGAAAGAACTCCACAGTCTGCCTTGGTGGGCATGCCCCAAGGCCTAACAAGAAGCCCCATGCTTGGACCCTTGGCCAACAAAACCACTTCTTGTGCCACCCCTCACAGAAAAGCCCAAAGACTAGCCAAGCAGCCATGCAACTGTGTCAAAGGCCAAAGAGGCAGCCCCGTTCACTCCCCCAGCAGACATGCCACTAGGCTACCCAAGCAGCCTTGTGCCCATGTCTTGGGCCTGAAAAACAACCCAGTGGGCTGCTCCTGACAGACATGACCTCCCTGTCGGTATCATGGCACCCTGGTTCCAGTGTCAGTGAGCCAGACCACAATGGCTGATCCACCAAGTGCATGCACACAACCTCGACCTGAGAAATAACCCTGCAAGTTCACCCCTAAAAAAGTCATGCCGCTATAGCAGCAAATTTTTTAGAGTAGGGCACTGAGAATTCTCAAGTATTCCTCTGGATCTAGCTGCCCAGTGAAGTTGCCACACTCCAGGCCTGTGCTGGGGAATGTCTGCAAGAGATCTGGTGATGTGGCCTGTCCTCAAGTCTCCCAGCAGTGGGTAGCCGCACCAGTCATGGGGGTAGCAGGGGAGTGATGCAGACTCTGTGAGATTCCTTGGTTACTGACAGCTTTAGTGTGTTGGTTTCCTTGAACACTGGTTATAGTAGTACTGAACTGGTCACTTGGACAGAATCAGGACCTGGTTAGTCAGAGGGATATAGGCAGTGGAGATAGTTGAGATTGCTCAGCCATTTTCTCCTTCCTAGGTGCAGTGTTATTCTACCGGGAGATGCTGTAATGGACTGTGTTGGTTGACCTCCAGCCAGGAGGTGGTGCTTGTAAAACAGCACCAGCTATGGTAGTAGCAGTGGGATTTTTGCTTGCTTTAGGTTGCCCTCTGGTTTCTCAGGCAATAGGTGGGGCCATAGAGCTTCCAAGAGTTTCTGTTTTTTGTGTTAAGCTACCAGGGCAGGTGGCAGAACAAAGCCAGGTGGGGGCTGGGTCAGGCAGGTTTGCACTCTGAGTCTTCACATTCAGCAAAAGCAGTAGCCCCTGTGGGTGCTGGGGAACAGGAACAGTTCTCAGGCCACTGGATTGATGTTCCAGAGGGGACTGTTGCAGAATGGCTGTAATTTCTTTTTTCCTTTTTTTTAAAAATTATACTTTAAGTTCTAGGGTACATATGCACAACATGCAGATTTGTTACATATGTATACATGTGCCATGTTGGTGTGCTCCACCCATTAACTCATCATTTACATTAAGTATATCTCCTAATGCTATCCCTCCCCTCTCCCCCAACCCCATGACAGGCCCCGGTGTGTGGTATTCCCCACCCTGTGTCCCAGTGTTCTCATTGTTCAATGTTCAATTCCCACCCCGTATGAGTGAGAAGCAGGCGGTGTTTGGTTTTCTGTCCCTTGTGATAGTTTGCTCCAGAATGATGGTTTCTAGGCTCATCCATCGTCGCCTACAAGGACATGAACTCCATCCTTTTTTTATGGCTGACATAAGTATTCCATGGTGTATATGTGCCACATTTTCTTAATCCACCAGTCTAATCATATGATGGACATTTGGGTTGGTTCCAAGTCTTTGCCTATTGTGAATATGTGCCGCAATAACCACACATGTACATGTGTCTTTTTATAGCAGCATGATTTATAATCCTTATGGGTATATCCCCAGTAATGGGATGCTGGTCAAATGGTATTCTAGTTCTAGATCCTTGAGGATCGCCACACTGTCTTTCCACAATGGTTGAACTAGTTTACAGTCACACCAACAGTGTAACAGTGTTCCCTATTTCTTCCACATCCTCTCCCAGCACCTGTTGTTTCCTGCCTTTTTAATGATCGCCAGAGTGGCTGTAATTTCAAAGTTAAAAAACAACAGATGCTGTAGGCTGTGGAGAAAAGAGAATGCTTATATCTTGTTTCCACTTTGGTTGGTTGGTATGTAAATTAATTCAGCCCCATTGTGGAAAGCAGTTTGGAGATTTCTCAAAGAAGTTAAAACAGAGCCACGATTTGGCCCAGCAATTCCACTACTGTGTATACACCAAAAGGAAAATAAATCGCTCTACAAAAAGGACACCTGCACTCATGTTCATTGCTTTCCTATGCACAATAGCAAAGATATGGAATCAACCTAGGTGCCCATAAATGGTGGATTAGATAAAGAAAATGTAACATGTATATGGCGTAGAATACTACACAGCCATAAAAAGAATGAAATCCTATCCTTTGCAGCAACATGGATGCAGCTGGAGGTCATTATCCTAAGCAAATTAATGCAGGAACAGAAAACCAAATACCACATGTTCTCACTTATAAGTGGGAGCTAAACATTGAACACACACTGACATAAACATAGGAACAACAGACACTGTAGACTACTAGAAGGAGGAGAGAGGGAAGTGGGCATGGGTTGAAAAACTATCTATTGGATACTACGCTCGCTACCTGGGTGATGGGATCTGTACCCCAAACCTTAGCATCACACAATAAGCCCATGTAACAAACCTGAACATGTACTCCCCCATCTAAAATAAAATTCGAAAAAAAATTTAAAACTATATAAAAATGTTTAAATTATGAGACAAAACCAGCCATAGATAAAGAAAAGTGATGAACAGAAAATGGAAAACATTAATAAACATATATCAGATAAAGGGTGAATTTCATAGCATATTGAAAAATTTCTTCACTATAATAAAGAAGAGCACATCATCTAATAAAGAATGTAAGATATGAGCTCCACCAGGTATTTAGAGAAATTATAATACAAACAGTTAATGCATGTATGAAAACAATTATAACTGCATTCATAGTTCAAGGACTGCAAGTTAAATAAAGTAAAATTTGTCTTTTCGCTTAAGAGGCTGATTTCCCAGTAATGGTTCTTGGCAAGTTCCTTCTATCTCTGGCCTCGGTTCTGGTTATTTTAAGATGAGAAAATGGGACTATGCAGTCTCTTGAAGTCCTTGCTGTGGCGAGGACTAGTAGATTAAGCAAAGCCCTCTGCCTGGTGAAGAGAGAATTTGCAAGAGCACAACACAAAGCACATGAGATTGGGATCACTGTGCTTGGGGACACCAAAGGGGTACAGAAAACCTCATGATAATGGCTGATTTGATATTCTGTAATGAGTGTTTATTCATCTTCATTAGGTTTTATAATGGTTCCACAAATGGAAGTTTCTTTAATCTTCATGGCCCTCTCATATCTATGGTTTATTTTTTTGTTGGTTGGCTTGTCAAACAGTTTGTATTTGATTACAAATTATCTCCCAATCCTATGGGGTTTATTCATTTATTTATTCATCCGAGTATGTGAAATTTTCATATGTCTCCAAAGAAGGATCTGTGCACAAAGGTATATTCAGAAAAGAATCAGATATCCATCTCCATTCCCTCTTTCCTTCCTACCAATTCCTGACCATATCCTACAGGTGACCACTCTCATTGGTCTCTGGGCTTTTCCTTTCTCTTTTCTTTTTTCCTGCAATGAGTAAGTAAATGGATATTTTCTTATTTTGCATTCATTGTTACAAGACACTTTAAATTTATCATTCCACAATGTATTTATAATTAACATACCTCAGTTCATGGACATCTTCCATGTTCCTTTGAATAGCTGCATAGTACTTCATTTTACAGTTGTACTATCATTTATACAACCACTCTTTTCTGTAGGAGTATTTTGTTTGTTTCCAACATTTTGCAGTCATAAATAATACTGAAATTAATATGTTTACTGTAATTCCACACTTTGGCTTATATTGTTCTGTTGGTCAGAATTTCTATTATAACCCTACCCCTTTCACCCAGCGTCAGGCCAAGCTGATGGAACAATGGTTTTATGAGAAAGACCCCTGCATCTTCCTGACTTAGTCTATATCCCGTGGAAAGAAAAATGACTTGAAATCAGGACTGATCTTTTTCATTTTCAGCTTTACTTCTCAATCCTAAGCAATATTCCCCTTCATTAGATGAGGGCAGTTTTCTATATGTCAGCAGGTATTTTGACTCCAAATTCAATGGAAGATTGTGACTCAGGACATTTATTACAGGCTGGAAAGGATTCAGGGCCTGGCTTGCCCTGACTCCTGGGCACTCTGTGATCCTAGGGACAGACACACATCGCTGGCTAGAATTGAGTCTGCAAAGCCCTGGAGAGTGACTCCAATGTACCTGAGGTCATCTGTGACGTTCACTGCTCTACCCCTGGAGTACATCCGGAGCCTGGAGAGATGCTATCTGGGCTCCTTGGTTCAGTGAAGCTCTGTGCTGCCAGAGGACTCCAGGTATTTGTTGGAGGGTGGTATCAGTTGAGTTATTCCTAAAATAATACTTTCTGGCTTCTCTACTCACAAATCTCACAGAATACTGCAACTGCTTTCTCTGGGCAATTTAAAACACTCTTTGCAGTCCCAGAACCCTTCATCTTTCTTTCCCTTCTTCATCTCTCCTCAACAAAGAATCCACAGTTGCCTGAATGAGGCATAAGTGTCTGTATAATCAAGGAATATCATAGTCATGAATGCACAGAGGGCCCACTGACCTCAAAGCCCTTCTTAATTTTGTTTATTTTTTATTTTTTTTCTAGCAGGTATTCTGAGCATCAGAAGCTGACAGTGATTGTCCAAGATCCTGCAGAAGGTTGGTAGCACAGATGGGGCTACATAGAATATCATCTGCAAGAAGAAAATACAAAGTGTTCCTTGCTCCAGAACTCAAGATGTAATGAGTGTGGGTGTTGTAGACAGTTCTCATTTCTTGGCTTCTAAGCATAAGAATGTCATTCCTATTTTGGGGGAATTAACCACCATATGAGTCCTGGAACCCGGAGGCTCTGCCACTTTTTATAACAGAAAGGAAAGTCTGGACACTTGTTTTCCCTGCCTCCACTGAGAGACAACCTAATGTGAGCACATGCTGGGTTCAGATCATCAGATGCACAAACTCTGGACGGTACTTGGGAGCTAGTGATAGTAGGAAGTCAAGATTCACTCCTGGGGCAGTTACAGCAATGGCAGCTGTATTGGACTTATCAGAAGAGACATGGAAATGATGACCCATGCATTGAAGAGCATCTGGCTTTGGCATATTGGCTGAGAGACACGTAACCTCCATCTACTCCAAGGTGGCACCAATGAGCTCCACAAAGGCCAATATCTGACTAATTTTGACTGTGATTCTGCATTCAATGACTTCCTTGTTTTTGCCTTTTCTTTTAACTTGAATTTCTTGGTTTCCTAGTGGTTTTGTGAACCAGTCAGATACTTTTCATTTTCACAGAGCCAAATAGACTTCTTTGTAATTAAGAAGAAAGTAATTGGGCGAGTCTTGCTAGGGAATAGTGTGAAGAGTTCCTTGGATTACTCCAAACCAGCAACCATAGCTGGTGAAAGTTATTTTTATTTTGTTTCTTTCAGATTGTATTTGTATTATACATATTTAAGGTATACAATATGATGTTTTGATATACATATACATAGTTAAATGATTACTGCAGTCAAGCCAACTGCCATATCCATTGTGTCATGTAGTTAACTTTCTGTTGTTGTGAGAGAAGCACATAAATACTGTCTTAGCCAGTTTCCAGTAGATGATACTAAGAGTTGAGTGACCTGGTGACTTCTGCTCTGGAATAGCAGTGTGAGGAAATCCATGGAAATACCCTCAAACCAAACAATCATACTTGATAAAAGTTATTTTTTAAAACAGCCACTTGAAGTCTCTGGGAATTGTCTTAAGTGCATACATTTATTTTTAAAACTCTACTAAACCTTGAAAGAACACAGAGTGTCTACAGCATTTGAGTCATAACCCACTCTATACTTTCTATATCCTAGCTCAATATGAGGGAAGCTTCAATCAGGGCACATCTAGCCAAGAAATGGGAGAACCTCTTTCCTCTCACTTCCCTTTAAAGGGTTATGATATCTCACCAGAGGCAAAAGGTTGCCAGCTTCTCTCAAACCCATTCCAAGGTTGTATTGCAGAGATTCCAGGTGAGTGTGATGAAGAGGTACAGAGTTCCATTCTTCCACCCAACACTACTTGTAGTGGAGAGGTTCTACCCCAGGCATTGTAGGTCAAGAACGTTGAGACCCCCATAGCCCTCGGCACAGCTCATTTGCTGGGCAGAGTTTTCATGCCAGTGAATGCCTGCCAACAACATCAGAGGATACTACTGCTCATGGCCAGAACCCACTTGGTAAAGCAGGGCTGTCGCTCTGAGAAAAGCGAACCATTCTTTCCAAAACAGCTCCTTAGAAAGAACTCAGTGATTTTCCAAAAGTGAGAGGCAGGCTATAAGAACAGAGAGCTCCAAAGTCCTCCCTAAGGAACTGACAGTATTAGGAACAGAGTATAAGGAATATCCAGCCTAACAGTGCTCTTAAAAACAATGGAGGCTGGGTGTGGTGGCTCATGCCTGTAATTCCAGCACTTTGGGAGGCCGAGGCGGGTGGGTCATGAGTTCAAGAGATCGAGATCATCCTGGCCAACATGGTGAAACCCCGTCTCTCCTAAAAATGCAAAAATTAGCTGGGCATGGTGGTGCACGCCTATAGTCCCAGCTACTCAGGAGGCTGAGGCAGAAGAATCACTTGAACCCAGGAGGCAGAGGTTTCTGTGAGCCAAGACTGCACCACTACACTCCAGCCTGGCAACAGAGTGAGATTCTCTCTCAACAACAAGAAAAGGAGATTTTAATGGGTTTTAGTGGTAAACAATGAAGACTAAGTTAACCCATGAGATAAAAATCTAATGATTAATGAAATAGAACATACCAACTGATAAAGTAAACATTTGAGGTTTTCCAGGAAAATACTGATGATAAATTGTCATGGGAGAGTTACCCATGACAAATTTTAATTCCACCATAATTATCACAAAAATATGTCAACATGATTAGAACATACAGTAATGGTGAGAAAATGCACACATCTCAATGGAATAAAAGATAAACTCAATGCCTTTGAGAATTTTACAAATGATAAGGGCAGAATTCCACATCACTTAAGAAATGTTAGTAATTCAGCAAATGATATTTAGACTGATTGCCAGCAGTTTAAGGAGTAAGTATTGGATTTCCACCCCACCCATTATTTTAAAGTACATTTTAGGTGGTCAAGGATTTAAACATAAAGATCAAACTATGAAAGCATTCAAAGTAAACATGAGACAAGTTTTGTAGAATATTTACACGTGAATGATTTTCTGAAGTAAATTAATATCATTAACTGCAAGCGAATAAAAAGTTTTACAGGGAAAATCATGCATACAGTAAAAAAACAGAAATTTTAAAAATATATAAACACATATGGTGAGAATAGAGATATTCTATAATACATTGAAAGAATTTTAAAACACAATAAGGAAAGTAGATCTTCTCATAGAAAATAAACATAGACCATGAACATATGGTTTATTAAAAGTAATGCAAGTAGCTACTACACATTTAAAAATAAATAAAACCACACCCATAATTAAATAAAATCACACCAAGTTAAAACAAACACATGAATCTTTTGTTGTCTTTCCTATAAGATGGTCTTCCAAATTTGAGGCAAATTTCATTTGCCAGCGGTCTGTGTCTCAATTATTATAAAAGGAGTAGCTTGGTCTCTTAGGACTCTTCTTGCTGTGAGAAAGATTTCAAGAATCTTACTAAAGTTTCTTCCAAGTGAGCTGTGAATGTGCAGTAGAATAGCAGAAAGCTCGTGCAGTGGGCACACTGCAAGTGAGAACACCAAGGTGATGCAGAAGACCTGGATGGTGGCAGAATTAGCATATTGTGGAGTGTCACTTTATAGTTGAGTTGCTGACTTCTTTGGGGTCTCCTCAAATCTGTATTTTTCTTTGATTCCACACTTTGGCTTGGATCATTCTATTTCCCTGGAATTCCTATTGTCACTGTGTTTTTTTGGCAAATTAACCCCTCAACTAGTCTTTTTTGAAAGGCTAATGAATCCTCCTGCTTTTTCAACATTCTACCAAAGGGAATGATATCAAATTCGAATAGACAGTTCCCAGCCCCAGTTCTGCCCCTGATTTCTAGAGTAAACTTTGATGGATCCCTGGATGCCAGTTTTCCTATCCACAAGACAGGGGGTTTTGTCTGGATATTTCAAAGGGACTTTCCAATTTCAAATTCAAGAAAAGTTGGAATCTGTTACAAGCTGAGAAGCACTTGGTACTTGTGCATGATGCTTATCACTCTGGGCTCCAAGAGACAGACATACATGGCTGGCTAGAACAGAGTGTTCCCATCCCAGGAGGTACTGGACAAGGAAGGCCTAAGGTTGTTCAAAAATTATCATTAGTGATCCCCGCTTTCAACCCCCATGGAGCACACAGAGCCTGCAAATATGTTATCAGCGTTTCCAGTCTCAGCAAAAACAGCTTTGTTAGAAAACATTATGCCTCTAGGAGGAACACGGTAGCAGTGGAGCTGTCCCAGGATAATCATATCTTTTCTGACTGCAGTGCAAATTGTGGGCAGTGATTTACCATTTTAGAGTCTCTGTGTAACTTCAGTAATATCATGCAGCCCCTGAACTTCTCATCTTTCTCATCATTCTTGATCTCCCCTCATGATTGCATCCAGAATTGTAAATGCCTTTTCAAGGAAGTAAGTGGATTAGATAAACCAGCCAAGAGGTGGCGGAGTCCCTACTATCGCCAATCTCCATTTCCTTTTTCCAGTTGATTAAAACTGTAGGTCATAAGCTGGGGCTAGAACACAGAGTGAAAGAAAGGAGGGGCATAGGAGGTGCTCCAGTGCTCACGATGGGATGAGAATGGTCATGTGGACTACTTTCATGTCTTAGCCTCTAAGCATACAAGCACCATTCCCAGCAAAACCTGCAAAGTCCGTATGCCTGTTTCTCTGACTTCTTGGCAGCCTCCACATGTGCACATGCACTGTTTCAGACAGTTGGAGGTACATACTGCAATGGACTGAGAATTGGTGATAGAAAAAAGCAGACATGGAGGTGGTGAGAGTTTATTCGGCAGCAGTGACATAAATGGCTACAGCATCTATTTCCAGGGAGCAGAGTGGAAGTGGTGTCCAATTTGTCAATGTTGGTGGCCAGACATGGTGTTGTCATGCCTGGAGGCAGCAGTGGTATGGTCTGTTGCGACTGGAGAGAAAAAGACTGCGGGACCGGTATTGTTGAGGAATGAGTGTGCCCATAAAACCACTAAACAGTAGGCTGGGAGGATAAAGTATCATCTAGTTTATCTTCTAGATAGCTGGAGAAGCTGAAGATGCAGCCTGTGATTAAAATATAGGCAGAAAAATGGGTCAGGCCCATTAAAGATGACCTTGTGAAATAAATTACTGCCATTGAAGAAACTGATTAAATAAAAGATAGCTGGACTTCTGCCCAATAAGGAAAGGCACATTCTTAGGAATATTTCCGTGGTGATTAGGGAGTGTCCCTTCTATTTTCAGAGATGAACATTTGTGCTGTTCACTTTATACCTGCCAGTGTGTAAGTTTCAAGGGGAGTTTGGAACCCTAGGAAGATCCACGGTATGGGAGATACGTCCACGCTTTTGACTGTCCACTATGTGGAACTCCCTTGTTATGTTGTGGGATCTCCCTATCTAAGGCTATCTTTGAGACTTGCTGAGTGACAGAGCTGGGCTCCTACTGCAAAAGCAGAACAAATGAGGGGGCACTTTCCTTCCCTCCTGAGGCCTAGGGCTGCACTAACATGCTCAGCAAATGTCATGTTCCCATATGTCACCTTAGATCTCCATTGAGTGACTCACAGAAGCAAGGATGAAGGGGCATTCTTTCCCAGAACAAAGTAGTTTTCTTGTTCACAACAATACCCAATTCCAGAGTCATGGGTGGCAGTAATGAGTGTCCAGGACTGCAGCAGCTGTGTACACATCACACAATTGTTGAGATGTGGTTCTGGCTGTTGTCATGCTACCTAGACACTCTTATATCTTATAATGGTCCTGATCCTGAATCTTCAGGCTTCTCAGAATTCTGTGAACCGTGTTTTGAAGGTTGGGTTATTCAGCAAGTTCAGGGTTCTCAGGGGCTGAGACAGAGTTAAGAATGCAAGTTGCCTTGTGAGGTCACACCTGTGAAAGTAAAGGCGAGGAAGGAGGATTAGGCAAAGGACGCCATTGCTAAGCTGTCCTGACAACATCTCTGTCAGCCCAACAGGAAGCTCTGGAGCAAGAATTTTTTATAAGAGGAGTTCAACATTGGGCATGAAGGGTAGAATCCCATACTATAGCCTTACTTTGCCTTTGGCTGGAGGTCCCTGGTTCTGTGTGATCTCAGCTCAAACACTGAGGTTGTCACTGAGGTCAAGCAGTGGCTGGCAGCAATTAGCCAACCACACTCCACGCAGCTAGGCAACAAGGTGCTCCTTGAAGGGGGATCCAAGCAGTACCTCAGTGCACCCCTGGCACTGCTGGGATCCGGGCTCCACACACATTGGGAAGCTTCTTTCAGGCTCTGCTGGGCTCTCCCTCTGAGATAAACCATAAGAAGGTGGAAGGGAAGGGGGTACACAATAGCCATGGCCTCTGCAGTTGTTGTGTGCGTGGCGATTGGTTCTCATCATCACCCTCCTGTATTTCCACTTGAAAGTACCCCACCTTCAGCTACCATCAGTGCTGAAGTCAGTGGCTTACCTGGTGGTAGGACTCACATTCTCATTCCTGGGCGTAACTATGCCCTACTCAGGACAGGGTATCCTGCTAAAACTTTAGAATAAATCTCTTCTTTTGGCTAAGCAGACATACTACTTAGAAAGCCTGCCCTTTAATTTTCATGATGTTTGTTTGGAGCCCTGCTTAGTAAAGCTAAAACATTATTCACCATGATCCTTGAAATTCACGCCCTCTGCTGTATGTTAGGGAAGATACAGAATAGGAGGTTTCTCAGCCCTTACCCAATGCCCAGAGAGATGACAACCAGCGGCCTTGTCCCTTACCCAGCCTCCTCATCCTCAGGACCTTGGGGGTCAGGACAGCAGCCAGGAGGTGAGAAGGGAAGCTGGTCTACAAAGGAGTCTCAAGGCTTTCTTTTTTCCCTTTCAGTGGTGATTCCCTCCGTTATACTTGATTGTATTCAGCTGTGCTTCACTCCTTTTCATCTTGACTATAGTAGCAAATGATTTGCCTATTTTGTAATTTTTTCAAAAACAATATTTAAATCTATTAACTAGAGCTAATGTTTATCTCTTCTTAACCTCAAACATTTGCTTTTATCTTTATCATTGCTTTTTTGACCTTATTCTTTCTTTTTCTTTTTTGTTGAAAATTTGATTTATTTACATTTATTATTTCATTTTTGTTGATACAAGTATTTAAGGCCTGGGTGTGTCCTCTGTATTCTTGTTTACTTTTTTGTCCACTTGGTTTGTTTTGTACCAATACAGTGTGTTCAATTCTCCTACTGTTAGTGTGTTTTTATCTATATCTCCTTGGTATATCCCATATTTTCTTCTTTATAAAAGTGTTTTCTGTGCTATATAGTGCTTACATGCTTATAACTAATATCTTTACTGATAATTGTGGATTTTAATGTTCAAAAGTGTCCTTCTTACTGTTTCAGCAACAAAACAAATTATAACCAATGTATGTAATAAATATCTATGAGTCCATGCTGATATAAACAAACAAGTAAATAAATGAGGGATAATAAACAAATATCTGACATCAGATATTTATAGATTATTATATTCTATCTGTAATTATTATAGAATAATAATTATAATTATCTATCATTCTTATAGAATAATTCCAAACTATTTATTTAGATACTTCCCCTTTGAGGAATATCTTATGTATGGTTGTGCAGTGACTTTCTTTCAAAGACTATAGCATGGAAGGATAGGGGGAAAAGTTGAATTTCAGTGTAGAAACTTGACGAACACTGCCTCAGCCTGGCCATCTAGGTCAGCATCATCAATAGTAAGTCATGTTGAAGTCAGTACCCTGGATATTACATGATAAGAAGGGCACTTTACCTCTGATGTTTTCCTCCAAAAAACCACAATCCCAGTATAATGAGAAAAACATCAGACAAATCTCAGTTGGAGGATATTCTATAAAATACTTAAGCAGTACTCCTCGAAACTGTCAAGGTCTTCAAAAACAAGGAAAATGTGTGCAATTGTCACAACCAAGAGGAGCCTGAGAAGACATGACCACTAAATTATAATCCACATTGTCCTGGATGGGCTCCTGAAACAAAAAGAACCCTGGTAACAGCAAAGGCAGTATGAACAAAGTCTAGACTTTAGTTAATAATAATGTGTCAATACTGGTTCATTCCTTGTGACAAATGCACCCTAGTAAAGTGTTAACAGCAGCAAGGACTGTGCACCGGCACATAGAAAGTCTAGCAAATGCTCTGAGCCTCCAGGACTCTTTCCCTGTATTTTCATATGTGGAAATGAGTTTATTTCAATCATAGGCTCTTTCATTCTTTACACACTTATTTCTGGACCCCACTGTTTCCTCTGAAAAAGGCAGAGGCAAAAGTTCAAGAGAGCTCTCCTTTGAAAATCAGATGTTCTTTCTGTATAATTTGAAGTTTTTACTGTTCTCTGACTTCAGATTTTGTTGAAGAAATGATATTTCTGAGGTTTTCTCGTTCTTCTGTGTAATGATACAGCTTTGTAAGAATACCTTGGGAGATTTACATTCACAAGGACACCATAACTCTTGCTACCCTCAAAGTCTGGTGAATTTTATTTTCTGGTAAAATACTCAACTGGAGAATATTTTGTAAGAATATTTTTTTAAATTTGACTTTATAGAAATTGAAAACTTTGTAAGGTTAAAATATATAATCTAGCTAAAACAATGGTTAACAACTAACCAGAAAAAAAATTTAAATGTTTAAATTTAACAAAGGGTGACTTTTCTGTGTATAAGAATCACTCTTACAAATCAATTGAAATATTATGGACACCTAGTAGAAAAAAGAGCAAAGGGTATGAAAAGACAGTAAACAGGGAAAAATAATGTTAACACATGAATCAATATGAAATTGTACCACTTTGTTCATCATTAAATACAAGTTAGGAATTACCATGTTTTCATTTCATTTCCTGTATCACAAATTTAGGCAAATTATTTCCCATCTCTGGACATGCTCAGCAGACACAATGCTCCCACCAGGAATTTTAGATCCCCCTGGAGCGACTGGAAGCAGTAACTGTACTCGGATACTCTTCTCCAGCATAAGGCAATGTCTTGGTCAGCAACAAACTGCATATGTGATGATGCTCTCATAAAATTATAATGGAGCTGAAAAATTCCTATCACTTAGTAATGTCATAGCTGTGGTAATGTCACAGTACAATGCACTACTCACATGTTTGAGGTGATGCTGGAGTAAACAAGCATACTCCACTGCTAGTCGTATAAACGTATAACATGCAATCATGCACAGTACATAGTATTTCATAACGATAGTAAATGACTATGTTAGCATAATTACTATACTATACTTTTTATCATTATTTTAGAGTGTCCATCCTCTACTTATTAAAAAAATAAGTCAACTGTAAAACAGTCCCAGGCAGTTTCTTCAGTTTGTATTCCAGAAGAAGGCATTGTTATAACCGGAGGTGACGACTCTATGTGTGTTATTGCTCCTGAAGAACTTCCCGCGTGGCAAGATGTAGAGGTGGAAGACGGTGATACTGACGATCCTGGCAAGACGTAGAGGCGGAGGACAGTGATATTGATGATCCTGACACTGTGCAGGCCTAGGCTATTACGTGTTTGTGTATTAGCTTTTTCTCTTTTTCTTTTCTTTTTTTTTTTTTTTTTTGTTTCTGTTTTTGAGATGGAGTCTCGCTCTGTCGCCCAGGCTGGAGTGCAGTGGTACGATCTCGGCTCACTGCAAGCTCCTCCTCCCAGGTTCACGTCATTCTCCTGCCTCCGCCTCCCAAGTAGCTGGGACTACCGGTGCCCGCCACCACGCCCAGCTAATTTTTTGTATTTTTAATAGAGACGGGGTTTCACCATGTTAGCCAGGATGGTCTCGATCTCCTGACCTCGTGATCTGCTTGCCTCAGCCTCCCAAAGTGCTGGGATTACAGGCGTGAACAACTGCGCCTGGCCAACAAAAAGTTTTAAATAGAAAAAAAAAAATTTAAATGGAAAAAAGCCTATAGAATAAGGATATTTTAAAATATTTTGGGTAACTGTACAATGTGTTTGTGTTTTAAGCTAAGTTTTAATACCAAAGAGTGAAAAAATTAAAATAAAAAAGTATATAAAGTTTTTACAGTAAGTTAAGGTTAATTTATTATTGCAGAAAGAAAACTTTTAAATAAATTTAGTGTAGTCTAAGCATATAATGTTTATGTCTATAGTAGTGGACAGCAATGTCCTAGTTCTTGGCATTCACTTACCATTCACTTAATGATTCACAAGACCAATAAACTTGCAAACCTTCAAGCTCCATTCATGGTAAGTAGCCTATACAGGTATGCCATTTTTACATATTTTGTACCATATTTTTACTGTAACTTTTCTACATTTAGATATGTTTAGATACACAAGTACTTACCATTGAGTTACAGTTGACTACACTGTTCAATACAAAAACATACAGTACAGGTTTGTAGCCTAGGAACAATAGGCTATACCATATTGCCTAGCTGTATAGTAAGCTATACTATCTAGGTTCTTGTAAGTCCACTCTATGATGCTCTTGCAAGACGCAAGATACAAGAACATCATAGAGTGGACCACCAAGACTCCAGCTATCCTGGAAGTCTGGTGAGGTGTTTGTTGTTTTTTGTTTGTTTGTTTGTTTTTTGTAAAATACTATTTGAGGAATTCCTAAGAATGATAAAAAACTTGGCTTTATAAAAACGGATAACATTTGGATGAGAAAATATGATATAAGCAAAGGTAAACAATACAATCATGCATTGCATAACTAAGCTACAAAATCACCTAGTAATCAATTTCTGAGACCATATCACTTGCCACTAAGTGGCCCATGACTGTAGTTAAAACTCACCAGAAAATATTTCTTAATGTATAAAAGCAAATAGTGAGTCTTATTTAAATAATAAGCACTCCTACAAATAGATTGAAATAATCTGGACAATCCAATAAGAAAGGAAGCAAAGGGTATTAAAAAGCAGTCACTGGGGAAAGGTTAACATCTGAATCAATATGAAAGCTATACCATCTCACTGAAAACTAAACACAAGTTCTGAATTCATCATGTTTCCATTGCATTTTTTTTTTTTTTTTTTTGAGATGGAGCCTTGCTCTGTCCCCTAGGCTGAATGCAGTGGCGTGATCTCAGCTCACTGCAATCTCCGCCTCCCCAGTTCAAGCAAGTCTCCTGCCTCAACCTCCTGAGTAGCTGGGATTACAGGCACCTGCCACCATGCCTGGCTAATTTTTGTATTTTTAATAGAGACAAGGTTTCACCTTGTTGGCCAGGATGGTCTCGAACTCCTGAGCTCAAGTAATCCAC
Source organism: Rhinopithecus bieti (assembly GCF_001698545.2). Lineage (NCBI taxonomy): Eukaryota > Metazoa > Chordata > Mammalia > Primates > Cercopithecidae > Rhinopithecus > Rhinopithecus bieti. The sequence goes on from NW_016806836.1 coordinate 2,763,298, forward strand.
CCACCTTGGCCTCCCAAAGTGCTGGGATTACAGGCGTGAGCCACCGCACCTGGCCTTCCATGGCGTTTTGTTGTTGTTGTTGTTGTTTTGTTTTTTGTTTTTATATCACAATGGATTTGCTAAAAACTAGGCAAATTCTTTCGTGTCTCTGGAATTCAGTTCTAACAAATGCAAAATGAGCAAGGTAGAAAGATTGTCTCTAAAACTCCTATAGTCCTTTCAACAATGAAAGAGGCTAAAAGATTCTATAAAGCTATTTTATTGAAATGTGTGAGATAAGAAGAAAAAAACACAGAAAGTTAAGATAATTAAAATGAGAGAATAAGGGGGTGCTGAAAATTCCACTGAGAATAGCTGACTTGTCACAGAGTTGTAGAAAATCATCTCAGCCAGATTGCTTCCATCTGCAGTGTCTTCTCTTTGTTTTTGCTTTCACACATTACCTTATGCTGTTCCTTCACTCTAGGCTGTCAGGCTCAAACCAGTGGACCACCTTTCATGGCCCAGATCGAGTGGATCCATCAAAGTGACCTTATTAAGAAGTTAGCGCTACATCGTAGTTCTAGGCCCAGCAAGGCTATGGAGCACTCTGTGACTGAAAGACCTTCATCCTCCTCTCTGGGACTCAGTTTTCTCCTCCTTAATGTGAGAAGGTGGTTCGTGGTAATGTCAAGGGGTACTTCCTGTTGTAAATTGGATGGAAGGCTGTATAATCAGGGGACGTGCTAAGAGCTGATAAAGACGGGGTGCCTATTTTTACCTCCTAGGGCTGATTCCTTCTTACCCTTGAGATGGCTGGCCCACATGACTGGTTGGATGAGAGTCTCTCTGTCCCAGTTCTAGACAGGGCATGAGAAGCGGCTTGAGTTTTCCTGAAGCTGACCAGTGGCTGCACTATCGTTCTGTCTTGGGAATGACCATAAAGCCTCAGGGACGAGCAGAGGGCTGCTGGTCTCAGACAAGAAGCCAGAACCCTGCTGGGTTTTGGATTATTGGATTCAGATGGTGGAAACAAAGGGAGGAGAGCAGAGAATATATGTCTTCCCTTGTAATTGAAAACTTGATGTCTGCTATGCTCATGAAGCCACTGTGAGTCACTCAAATGACATTTTAGAGGACTTAAATGTGCCAGATGGGCCCCAAATCCAGTCATTTTCCCCCTTCTTCTGACTTACTCCCAAAAATTACCCACATAGTCAAATTTCTCTTTAGAAAGCTCTGGGTCAGGGGTGTCCAATCTTTTGGCCTCCCTGGCCCACATTGGAAGAATTATCTTTGGCCACACATAAAATACACTAACACTAACGATAGCTGATGAGCTAAAAAACAATCACAAAGAAACTCATTTACAAATTTTTGTTGGGCTGTATTCAAAGCCATCCTAGGCCACATGCAGCCTGCAGGCCACAGTTTGGACAAGCTTGCTCTAGGTAGTTTGGAGACTCTGTTAGAGGGGCTCAAAAACTCCACATGCTCGGGCCTTCTCTTTTCCAGATGGTGTTTCTGAGGTTAGTGAGAAGAGGGAACTTATCCAGGTCTGTTAGGAGTAAGACTTAGGTCTGGGAGGTGGCATAGTGCTACCTGTTCCTGAATTCCAGAAGGGAATCAGAGGACAGAGTGTACCTAGAAGGGGCTTGAAGCTGGATAAGTTAATATGGGTAAAAAGACTGTCTTCTCTGCCCAGTTACCCAGCCTCCTAGGTGGACAGGACCAAGCTTAGATGTGGAAAAAAAAAAAAAAACTTGGTCCAAAGTTGCATCTCCCAAATTGGGCCCTCATTGTGCTGTGAATTCCTTATTTCTATCAATTAATAATTCCTTTTGAAATTCTAAACAATTGGAAAACAATGAAAGACTCCAAGTATTAGGAGACAAATACGGAGGCATCAATTGGAATCATAGAGATTACATTTCAAACAATTTGATCAAGTCAGCTATTTTCAGACAATTGTATAACGAACCCATGTCTGGGAATCAGAGAACCAGCTCTTTTCTGGGCTTGACTGAGTGAAATTAGGAAATGCATTTCTCCCTTCAGGGGTCTGTGCAAGCTGGATAAAGTAAGGAGGGAAATGACATCTCCCCACAGTCATTTTGTTGCCCCTTATGCCATTCAAGATTTGTTAATCAAGTGTCAATATCTCTAGGGAGGCCATGCAGGGACAGCAAAGTGAAACATGTTTGGGGCCTTATACCTCTCTTTGAGGTCTTGGGTCTCCAAGCCCTTGCCTGGTTCCTGCACTCCTTGGACAAGACTGTCTTCCCTAGTAACAGTACCTCTCATTGCTTGGGAAGTTGGGAGAACTGGTACCCCATTTCTGCTTTTGAAATCTGGTTTGTGTCTAGAGGACACATCTGATGCATGGATCACATCCGGAATTATTGCAGAGGGAAGCAATGAAATGGAAGCAAGAAAAATAGCTTCTTTTCAACTCACCCAAGACATCACTCATGCTTTCTTTTTTCTTTATCTCCTTCAAGTGCATTAATAATTTTTCTCCAACTTCTTTCATAGAGTAGTTTCCAGGGGATTTTTGGGGGTAGTTGAAGATAATAGAATGCAGAAGAGGAAGAATGAGTAACTTCCACAATCTCCTCCCCAAGAGGTATAAAATAACACCACCATTAAGAAATTTCTAAGCAAAACCACACCCTCATTATAACTTGAAAACAAAGAATGCCAAAAATACAAAATACCTGCCAGTGAAAACGGAAGAAACAGCAAATCCCAGGGCTGGGACTCACACTCTCCTGCCCTCTCCAGTCCCACTGTAAAACTTAAAGCTTTGCAAAATCGACCGAAAAAACTGCTGAGGAAGGAATGACGTAACCGAGATGGTGAAACAGAAGGCACTTGCTCATGTCCCACCAGAAGAATGACAAGAATTCTACACTCCTCCACAGTCCAAAGTCTCCCTGGGAGCCTCTGGATCTGGATTCAGGGGGAAGTTTGTGAAGCTCTGGTGGAGCCTAAGACCTTGGAGGGTCATATTGAGAGTACAGACCAACAACCACGTGGCTGATCTGCTGAGCTGGCTCCAGAGTTTAATCCCAGAAATGGCCCAGTCATTCAGGAGTTTGGTTACATTTGGCCTTGAGCCTGCAATCAAACCCATCTGCTGTGGGGTCCAGAATGAATCACACACACTAGGGCTTTGGCAGAAAGGCCCTTCTGCTCACTGACTGGGCAGTGAACCTGAAAGCTGCCTTGTGATTCAGCTCCGGCCCCCATCAGCTGAGGTCCCAGCTCAAAGCTGCTCACACAGCAACCCAGAGGGAGACTCACACATGTCTCATAGCCTAAGAGTCTAAGCCTCCCTGACAGGCTTGCCAACCTCTCTTGTACAGCGGGTTGAGATGGGATCAAGTCTCAGCTCTGATGCTTCCTGCTGTAACTGAACTATCCTTTCGGTGCTGAGACTTGCAGGGAGATACGTACTTGTCTTGGCCAACAAGATGGACTCTCCAGCCTCCAGCCTACAGCAGATCCCAAGAGGGGCGAGGGGGGCATTCCCAGTTTCAGCTCCTTCTGCTGCAATCAGGAAACTATCACGTCTCTGCAGGAACTTGCTGGAAGATGTGCACTCCTTCTAAGTCTATGAGACTGGGTTCTCCAGCCACTGCCCCACAGCAGATCCTGAGGGGCCCAGTATCAGCTCCACTCTCTCCTACTGCAGTCAGAGGACTATTCCAACTGGCAGGGTCTTCCTGGGCGATGCATCCCTGCATGAGTGAACATGAAAGGAATTACAGTCTCTATACCACAGCAAATCTTGGATGGAAGAAACCACTGGTCTCTGTGAGGTCTTGAGTTGCTCAGCTACCTTACTAGGCATAGACTGTCATCCTGGACTGCTTCCTGAGGGAAAAGAAAGCGTCTTTTTGCAGCCTTTCAATTTTTCTCTCTCAGTGGCTTAATCTTCGCCTGAATTCAGACAAGAGTTAGTTCTCTTGTTTTTGTAAATAGTGAACCTACCGTCTGCATCTTGTTCCTTAAAAAATCCAAGTTTTCTTCATTGTTTTGGAACTTGGCATTGATCTTTACCTGAATTAGATATAATGAGGCCTGATTCTGGGTTTTCTTTTGTTTTCTATTGATTTCTCAACCTGACTATCCTAACAAAAACAACATATTGATTATTGTTACTTTGCAAAACATTTTTTTAAGTCTAGGAGGTTCCAGTGCCCTAGGCTTAATCTTCATTTGTAAACATCTATGCCTATTCACAAGAATTTATGCTTCCCCATAAATTTAAGTATGGTTTCAAGTTCCCTTAACTTCCATAACAACACCATATTAAAAATGGATTTTGGGTGTAATACACCTTAGGGATAAATTAAATAAATATTAAATATTGAGTAAATAGTGACATCTTCACCACATAATCTTCCCATTCATGTATTGTGGTATGTGTATATTCAAGTCTTTTTATATGCCTCTGAAAAGTTATATAGATCTCTTTTCTAGAGCTCTGCCTCCCTCTTGTTTAGTTTATTTATAACAATGGTATGATTTTGTTGATATTAACAATAGAAAATGCATCATGTCTAACTGATTGTTGCTAGCATATAATAAAAATATTTACTATCACTTACTAACCTTGTGGCTTTTAATGGTTACTTAATCTCTCTCAGCTTCAATCTTTTTACAAAATTAGAAAATAAAATATGTATAATGGCCACTGAAAAGGACTTATGAAAAATGAGCGACAATACATGTAATCTACCCAGTATAGGAAATAGAATAAATATTAAAAAACAGAAACCATTATTTCCTACAATGATGTATTTAGTATTTGTCAAGCCAGAAGTTTGGATACTGCTCTCACCTGTGCTCCAAGATACCCTAGTATCAAAGCCCTACTGTTGTTCAGACTAGCCCCTGAACGATAGGGCAAAATCATGACTCAGATGCTCATGGATGGAGCAAAGTGGTGCAAGGATCCACGTTGTCTCACCCCAAGCCTCTGCTCCCCATGTCTTCTCAGAGCAGGAACCCAACACACAAAGAAGAGCTGTTTCAGATCCCAGAATGGCAGGACTAGACCTTCCTTTGCAGAATAATTATACCTTACCCCCTCAACTGAAATAGACCTCTGAGGCTTGGAAGGGGGACATACATAGGGAGGCAAAGCCAGTGCTCAGATCACCTGACTCTCAAGCCTGTGCTCATTCTGCTTCACCCAGGCTGCTGCCTGCCTGGGGGCTGTGGCCTTCTCTGAGAGTTTCCTTGTGCAATGGCAGTGGGGCAAGTGGGTCAACAGGAGAGCCGTGAGGTTGCTCACATTCCTGCCCCTTTCTCCGCTACTCAAGTCTGCCCTGCCCACAATATGTATGTCTCCAGAGAATGCAATTCACCCAAACCTCTGACACCATAGTATGAATGACTTAGTGTATCCTCCTCATTCACATCTTTTTTTTTTTTTTTTTTTTTGAGACGGAGTCTCGCTTTGTCACACAGGCTGGAGCGCAGTGGTGCGATCTCGGCTCACTGCAAGCTCTGCCTCCCGGGTTCACGCCATTCTCCTGCCTCAGCCTCCCGAGTAGCTGGGACTACAGGCGCCCGCCACCACACCCAGCTAATTTTTTGTATTTTAGTAGAGATGGGGTTTCACCATGTTAGCCAGGATGGTCTCGATCTCCTGACCTTGTGACCCGCCCGCCTCAGCCTCCCAAAGTGCCAGGATTACAGACGTGAGCCACTGCACCGGGCCCTCATTCACATCTTAAAACAGAAATCTGGAAGAGGATATTGCTTAACCTAAAGGAATGCTACATCATGGAGGAATCTCAGGCATGAACCAGTGAAATTCTAAAGAGCAGGAATTTCGCAGCATCTGTAACATCATCCTTTCTATGTTGTCTTGAAAAAATATAGATCCCTGGGAAACGTTAATGAGAAGGAAGTGGGGAGCTGTAGGTTCAGCCATAAGGGTTGGCTGGTCACACTGGCAAGGCCGACAGTAGCCAGGTCAGGACTGATAGGACTGATGGTGGATTGGGAAACAAAAGACCTCCTTATGGTTTATGTAACGTTTATTTATTTTTTGTGTTTTGTGTTTTTCCTGTTCCTTGATTTCCATTTCCTGGGGAAAAGGAGATGGCAGTGCTGGGGCTGATTATTGGATTGGTAATATGAAGCCCTAGCAACGGGCCTCCTGTTTCCTCCCTGCACCCTGCTCTCTTTCACCATGGGACCCTTTCCCCTCCGCACTGGACAGAAGTCCCAATTCTACATCCATTTCCCCAAAGCATCCAGGAGCCCAGAAGTCACAGGAACCAGAAACAGGTGGAGAAGAAGGGACTCTTTATTGGAAAGTGGATGAGACAGGCAGCTCCAGGCTTGGGCATCCTGAATGGGAGGAAGAATGGACAGTGTGGGAAGGGGAAGGGCAGCAGGGACCTAGGACCAGATGGGGCCTGTAGCTCTGGGTATGGCACAGGTGCAGGAAGGACAGGGTCCATCTGTGGAAGAGAAGAGAATCAGACGTGAGAGTCAGCACATCGAAGCACTCAGAGGCAGTGAGGAGGCCAGATCATCCTTCTGGGTACTGGTTATAGCCTCTCAGACCCCTCAGTCTCCCAGTTTCTCTGTCATCTGCCACAACCTCCCTCCCACCAACCTAGGATGGTTCCCCACCGCTCAGCCTTCTTTTGTGTCTTCAGGGGTCTCCTCTTCCTCCAGCTAGTGCTCACCTCACTGGGGAACCATACAGGCCATCCCACAAGAGCCTTCACAGCACTTCTTGATTCCTGGGCAGTCAGTATCTTTCAAGCAGCGGTTAGGGGGATTCAACATGGCACACCGGATCAAGATATTGGGGCAGGAGCCAGGCTTAGTGGAGACGGGACCTTTGACTGGCTCTTGCCCTTTGACTCTATCTTGACCTTTAACTGAAACTTGTCCTTTAACGGGATCTTGTCCATTGAACGGAACATGGCCTTTGACAGTGTCTTGACCTTTAACAGGAACTGTTAAAAGAAGAAAAGAGCCCACATTTATACCCAGTAAGCCCCTGCTTTAGCTACCATGTCTTTGTCCTGGGTCCATCCACTGCTTACTGCAGCATCCTCAAACCATGACCTGAGTAGGGAAGGTACACCTGGGGGAGCGACACTCTTGGAAGGCTCTTCCCTTTTTGGGGGGGTCTATAGGACCAGTGTTCTCTTGAGTATTTATTTCTTCCCCCTTCCTCCACTCCAAGTCTCTCATGAGCCGTGGTCAGACTGGGGTGACAACCAGCAGTGAACAGAACACATTGTCATTTCTTAGGAAGCACATTGGAATAGGAAAGAACCCTGAGCCACATCCCAGGAGACTTGAGCCCCATCCTGGCTCTGGGAATTACCTTGGCAATTGCTCACTCATTTCCACATTTTGGTTCCCTCCTTATAAAATGAGGGTCCTCAAATGACATGATTCCTGAAGACTTGTTGTTTCTTAACCTCCTTTTAGAGTAATGATTACTCTGGTGCTATCATGGGGCAGAGAAACAAGGGACAGTGTCCACACCCAAGGTTTAAAATCCTGGAGTTCATTATTTTATTGCACATTCTGCGCAGGTATTGACATCTGAGGCCAAGGTCACATACCAACATTACTTCCACCAAGAGTCCTGATCTCTCAGTCACTGGGGTGGAAAGCATGTGGAGTCCACCAGCCAAAGTTCTGCTTTTTTCTGGATATGATGGCAAAGGCCAGAAAGCTGAAATCTGGGCTCCAGTGCTGCCTACTGCTTCATAAGTGCTCCCTGTCCTGGCCCAGGATGTCCCTGAGGGCCTTCCCTTAGTCCAACCCAGCCCAGCAGGTCACCTGTTCACTCACCTCCCGTGACAGCTGCCTCTACAACCAGCATCCCAGCGATGAGGAACACCACCACGATCAAGAAGCTGCTGGCCCTCATGGTGTCAGGAAGGTGTTTGGCTAAGAGCTAAGGCCATACCAATCTTTATGCAGTACAGCTTGGCCTGGCTCCAGGGGTGGGTCTGTGGTATTTACAAGGGACATTTCCTTAGCTGTACTGGGAAATATCCACCCCATTCTGGGAGGGACCTGGGGGCTTTCCCCAAGGATTATTCACAGGGAGAACTAATGGACATTACATCACATCACCTCTGACTGTCCCAAGAGTTTTCCTACTTTCTCACAGAGTAGAAGTGCTGGCTCACTTGTTAGGTAACATTACAATGAAATTCTTCATGTTTTGAAATACAGTGAGGCCCAAGAAGAGAAAGGAATCACCAAAGCTTATTCAGCAAGTCACTGGTAGATCCGGTCTTGATTATAAAACCAAGGTGTTTCCCCATTATGCTCTGGTGCTGCAAATCCCACCCAGATCTACTTTATCATTTTACCACTCCCAGCATCAAACTGGGCTTTTCCTTCCTTCTTCCCTGGTCCTGCAAAAAACTCTGTAAGATAAATTTGCCTTGAACATATAATGACTAATTACTGCACTTTGCTATTTCAGAGACGACCTTTCAGATGCATCACAAAAGTAATTGGAAGGTGTAATTCTAGGTCTGAAGAGGGATGATGCCCTTAAAATCACAGTGGTAGGGAGAAAATAATCAGAAAAGAGTAGAAAACACAAATCTTGTATACATTGGACATCTACAGTGTGTGTGTCCAGCATGCCTCCCCACTTTGAACAGCACCTTGTTTCTTGTGAAGAATTGTTGTCTCTTTGAACCATCAACTTGTGAGTCTAAGGGGGACTGCTAATCATAAAAGCCTGACCCCTGACAACAGGTAGGGGTGTGTGTGTGTGTGTGTGTGTGTGTGTGTGTGTTGTGTGTGAGACTTGGTCTGGTCTATTAAAATCTTTTGTTTGAATGGGTAATAAAAGGAGAAAAAAGAGGGTCCCTTCTTTTGGCAAAGGTGATCTATATGAACCACCGAATTCCAGAAGCAGTGATCTAAGTCTGGGGGTGGAAATCAATTGTCTGAGAAAAACAACCCTAATACACTGAGACAAGGAGAGAAGTGATGGTGAGAGAAGATTCAGATGACACAGCCAGCCTTCCCTCCTTTACCTTGAGAGCAGTTCTTCACACACCCTTCTCATGTTAGGGTTATAAGGCAATAAATTAGCCCTCTGCTTCAGCTAGTCTGACTTACTATTCTGTCATTGCTACCAAAAGTTCTGAGTAATAGAAATGAATATCCTGAAGTTAGGTACAGTCAGGGACAGAATCTGAGTTAAGAAAGTCACTGAGTTGAGGTGGAGTTAAGGCAGGGAAGGTAACAAACTGGATAGTAATCCAGCCAGTTAAATCCCCACCCCTTGTCTCTTTAGACTCTGACTGCATGCCCACCAAGCCTGAAATTGAGCAAGACATAAACAAATGTCAGACTGTTGAAGTCTTTTGACTACTTCACACAAAAGATCATTGTACAATAAGCCACACAAACAAATAAAAAGTGCAGAGAAAATACCTATACTATTTAAAGAATAGCATTAAAATGAGCTGCCAGGTAAAGGAGAAGAATATTTGCTATATCTATGCTCCATGCCTCCCCTCAGTTGCTTCATTCTCCTTCCTCCCCAAAGATAACCGGTTTCTGAGATTTTATGGTAATTAGCCCTTGCTTTCCTTTATAGTTATGCCACCTCTGACTGTGTTCGAAATATATATTCAGTTTAGTACACTTTTCTTTTTTTTTTTTTTTTTTTTTTTTGAGACGGAGTCTCGCTCTGCCGCCCAGGCTGGAGTGCAGTGGCCGGATCTCAGCTCACTGCAAGCTCCGCCTCCCGGGTTTACGCCATTCTCCTGCCTCAGCCTCCCGAGTAGCTGGGACTACAGGCGCCCGCCACCTCGCCAGGCTAATTTTTTTTGTATTTTTAGTAGAGACGGGGTTTCACCGTGTTAGCCAGGATGGTCTCGATCTCCTGACCTCGTGATCCGCCCGTCTCGGCCTCCCAAAGTGCTAGGATTACAGGCTTGAGCCACCGCGCCCGGCCAACTTTTCAATTTGTATGTAAATGAAATCTAAGGTGTAGTGTTCATATGTCCTGCTTATGTTGCTCAACATTATATTTTTGAGAGTCATCCATTTTGAAGCCCACCCCTGTAGTTCATGATTTTCACTGCTGTACAGTATTCTATGAAAAATATCAAAAATGTTATATATTCATTCTACTGTCAATATACATTGGATATTTCTAGGTTTTAGCTATTATAGTGTTGCTATGAATATTCTTGTACATATCTTTTGGAGAACATAGGTATGCATTTATTTTGGATATATAGTTAGGAATGGAATTGCTGGATCACAGAGTACAGATCACGGAGTATAGATACATCCAGCTGTCATAAATACCGCAATCAATTTTCCAATATCATTGTACCAACTCACACTGCTTTCAGCAATGTGTGAGCATTCCATTTGCTCCATAACCTTACCAATGCTTGATATGATTTGCCTTTTCATTAGCCATTCCGGTGGACATCTTGTGAGATTTCCTGTGATTTGAATTTACACTTTCCTAATAACTGGTGAAGCTGACCCCTTTTTAATATTTCTTTTTCTTTTCTATTTGAGATGGAATTTTGCTCTTGTTGCCCAGGCTGGAGTTCAATGGCACAATCTCGGCTCACTGCAACCTCCGCCTCCCGAGTTCGAGTGATTCTCTTGCCTCAGCCTCCCAAGTAGCTGGGATTACAGGCACACACCACTATGCCCAGCTAATTTTTGTATTTTGTAGTTTCACCATGTTGGTCAGGCTCGTCTCGAACTCCTGACCTCAGATGATCCACCTGCCTTGGCCTCCCAAAGTGCTAACATGAGCATGAGCCACCACACCCGGCACATTTTTAATATTTCTATTATCCATTTGGCTATCCTCTTTTGTGAAGTGCCAATTCAAGTATCTTACCATTTATTTATTTATTTATTTATTTATTTATTTATTTATTTATTTAATTTCAACTTTTATTTTAGATTTGAATGGGTTGTTTATCTTTTATTATTGATTTGTAGTAGAGAAAAAACTTTTATTCATTACTAATGAGAGTCTATATTGGTGAAACTTATTTGAAAACAGTTTGACATCAGCTAGTAAAATTGAATGTGTACACAATCTATAATTCAGCAATTGCACTCCTAAAGATTTAATTAAGGAAAATATTTCCACATGTTTACCAAGAAACATGCACAATAATGTTCACAAAAGTACTGTTTTTAACAACAACATACTGGAAACAGTCCATATTACCAGTACTAAGATACTGGATAAATATGTCATGACATATTAATGCAAGGAGGTAGTATACAACTGTGAAAATAACTGCATTACAGCCATGCACAATATGACTATAATTAAAATAATGTTGAATAAACAACACAAGTCCACAGTGACAATATTTAGAATTACACACTTGTCGTAAAACTCAAAATGAAGGAAAACTGGGAAATATATTGCCTAGGCATATTTACATATGAAGCAAAGCTCAAAAAGGGATACATAAAAAATGAGAAAAGTATAAACATGACATAGAAGATAGTGGCTAACCCCGGAAATGAGAGAAGAAAACATTCTGGATGGGTGAGAAGGACACGGGTTGATTTAAGTTGTTGGTTATTAGTAACGTTCTAGTTCTTGGATTGATTGGAGAGAGAGAGAGAGAAAGCTGAAGAGCAAATCATTTATAGACTACCTTAGCTTTCAATAAACCCACACTGCTACCCTCACAGGTTGTTTCCAATATTTTGCTATTACAAACTATACCACATGTGACCTTTCTTAGCTTTCTTTCTTGTGAACCAGATTCCCAGAAGTATATTTGCTAGTACAAAGGTGAAATGCATCTGAAATTTTGTTAATATTGCCATATTTCCCTTGATAGGGGTTGTACCATATTGTAATCCCACCAGTAGTGGATAAAATTGCCTGTTTCCATCAAGCCTCATGAACAGACTGTGTGTCTAATTTGGGGGTTTTATTTTTAACTTTTATTTTAGGTTCAGGGGTACATGTGCAGGTTTGTTGCATAAGTAAATTTCATATCATGAGGGGTTCGTGGGCAGAAGTATTTCATCACCAGGTAATCAGCATAGTACCTGATTAGGTTTTTGATCCTCACCCTCCTCCCATTCTCTACCCTCAAGTAGGCCCTAGTAGCCATTGTCCCCTTGTTTGTGTCCATATGTACTCAATGTTTAGCTTTCATTTATAAGTGAAAAAATGTGGTATTTACTTTTCTGTTCTTGTGTTAGTTTGCTTAGGATAATGGCCTCCAGCTCCATCCATGTTGCTGCAAAGAACATGATCTTGTTCTTTTTTATGACTGCATAGTATTCTATGGTGTTTATGTACCACATTTTCTTTATCCAGTCCATCACTGATGAGCAATTAGGTTGATTCTATGTCTTGATATTGTGAATGGTGCTGTGATGCACATACCGCATGCATGTGTCTTTATGATAGAATGATTTATATTCCTTTGGGTATACAACCATTAATGTAATATCTTGGGTTGAATGATAATTCTGGTATAAGTTTTTTGAGAAATTGCCATACTGCTTTCCATGGTGGCTGAACTAATTTACATTCCCACCAGCAGTGTATAAATGTTCCCTTTTCTCTACAACCTTGATAGCTTTTGTTATGTTATAATGACTGGTGTGATATGATATCTCAATTGCTGTTTGGATTTTCATTTCTCTAATGATTGGTGATGTTGAGCATTTTTTCATATGTTTGTTGGACACGTATGTTTTCTTTTGAGAAGTTTCTGTTCATGTTCTTTGCCCACTTTTTGATGGGGTTGTCTGTTTTTTGCTTGTTAACTTGTTTAAGTTCCTTATAGATTCGGGATATTAGACCTTTGTTGGACACATAGTTTACAAATATTTTCTTCTAATCTGTAGGTTGTCAGTTTACTGTGCTGATAGTTTCTTTTGCTGTGCAGAAGTTTTTTAGTTTAACTAGGTTCTATTTGTCAAGTTTTGTTTTTGTTGCTATTGCTTTTGGCATCTTCATCATGAAATATTTACCCGGTTCTACATCCAGAATGATATTTCCTAGGTTATCTTCCAGGGTTTTATAGTCTTATGTTTTACATTTAAGTCTTTAATCCATCTTGAGTAGATTTTTGTATATGGTTTAAGGAAGGGGTACAGTTTCAGTCTTCTGCATATGGCTAGCCAGTTATTCCAGAATCATTTATTGAATAGGAAGTCCCTTCCCCCATTGTTTCTTTTTTGTTGATTTTTTTGAAGATTAGATAGTTGTAGGTTTGCAGCATTTTTTCTGGGCTCTCTAATGTTCCATTGTTCTAAGTATCTGTTTTTGTACCAGTACCATGCAGTTTTGTAGCCTTGAAGTATAGTTTGCAATCAAGTAATGTGTCGCCTCTTGCTTTGTTCTTTTAGCTTAGGATTGACTCGGCTATTCAGGCTCTTTTTTGGTTCCATACAAATTTTAAAATAGTTTTTTCTATTTTTGTGAAGAATGTCATTGGTAGTTCATAGGAATAGGATTGTATCTGTAAATTGTTTTGGGCAGTACGGTCATTTTAACAGTATTGATTCTTCCTAACCATGAGCATAGGAATGTTTTTCCATTTATTTGTGTCATCTCTTATTTCTTTGAGCAATGGTTTGTAATTCTTGTTGTAGAGATGTTTCACCTCCTAGGTTAGCTATATTCCTAGGAATTTTTTTCTTATTTGGCTATTGTTAATGAGATTGCATGCCTGATTTATCTCAGCTTAGATTTTTTGGTGTATAGGAATGCTGCTGACTTTTGTGTATTAATTTTGTATCCTGAAACTTTGCTGAATTGGTTTATCAGATCAAGGAACTTTTAGACAGAAACTATGGGGTTTTCTAGATATGGAATTATATTGCCTGCAAACAGTGATAGTTTAACTTCCTCTCTTCCTATTTGGAAACTTCTTATTTCTTTCTCTTTCCTGGTTCCTCTAGCTAGGACTTCCAGTGCTATGTTGAATAGGAGAGGTGAGAGAGGGAATCCTTGTCTTGTTCTGTTTTTCAAGGGAAATGCTTCCAGCTTTTGCCCATTTACTATTATCTTGGCTGTAGTGTTTTCAGAAATGACTCATTATTTTCAAGTATGTTCCTTCAATGCCTAGTTTGTTGAGGGTTTTTAACATGAAGGAACATTGAATGTTATCAAAACCTTTTTCTGCATATGTTGTGATAATCACATTTTGTTTTAGTTCTGTATATGTAGCAAATCACAATTATTAATTCACAAGTGTTGAACTAACCTTGCATCCCAAAGTTAAAGCTTACTTGATCATGGTGGATTCGCTTTTTGACGTGTTGTTGGATTTGATTTGCTAGTAATTTGTTAAGGAGTTTTGCATCAATGTTTGCCAAGGATATTGGCCTGAAGTTTTTTTGTTGTGTCTCTGTCAGGTTTCGGTATCAGGACAATGTCTGATAGAATGAGTTGGGGAGGAGTCCCTCCTCTCCAGTTTTTTGGAATAGTTTCAGTAGGAGTGATATGAGCTCTTCTTTATACATGTTATACAATTTGCCTGTGAATTGTTTGGTCCTGAGCTTTTACTTGTTGGTAGGCTTTTTATTACTGATTCAATTTTTGAACTCTTCACTGGTCTGTCTAGGGATTCAATTTCTTTCTGATTCAATCTTGAGGTTGCACAGTTCTAGAATTTTATCCATTTCCTTTAGGTTTTCTAATTTGTCAGCCGAATGTTCCAAGTAGTCTCTGAGAGTTGTTTGTATTTCTGTGGGGTTAGTGATAACATCATCTTTGTGATTTCTGGTTGTGTTTACTTGGATCTTCTCTCTTTTTTCCTTTATCCCCCTAGCTAACGATATATCAATCTTCTTTATTCTTTTAAGGAAACAGCTCATGGATTCATTGATTTTTTTGCATTTTTTTGTGTCTCAATTTCCTTCAGTCAGCTCTTACTTGGTTATTTCTTGTCTTCTGCTAGATTTGGTGTTGGTTTACTCTTGTTTCTCTAGTTCCTCTAGTTGCAATCTTAAGTTGTTAATTTGAGATCTTTCTAACTTTTTAATGTGGGCATTTAGTGTTATAAACTTTTCTCTTAACACTGCTTTGGATCTAGAAGTAGAAATACCATTTGGCCCAGCCATCCCATTACTGGGTATATACCCAAAGGATTATAAACCATGCTGCTATAAAGACACATGTACACGTATGTTTATTGTGGCACTATTCACAATAGCAAAGACTTGGAACCAACCCAAATGTCCCTCAATGATAGACTGGATTAAGAAAATGTGGCATGTATACACCATGGAATACTATGCAGCCATAAAAAAGGATGACTTCATGTCCTTTGTAGGGACATGGATGAAGCTGGAAACCATCATTCTCAGCAAACTATTGCAAGGGCACAAAACCAAACACTGCATGTTCTCACTCATAGGTGGAAATTGAACAATGACAGGAAGGGGAACATCACACACTGGGGCCTGTCATCAGGTTGGGGGAGTTGGGAGGGATAGCATTAGGAGATATACCTAATGTCAATGGCGAGTTAATGGGTGCAGCACAGCAATATGGCACGTGTATACATATGTAACAAACCTGCATGTTGTGCACATGTACCCTAGAACTTAAAGTATAATAGTAAAAATAAATAAATAAATAAATAAATAAATAAATAAATAAACAAATAAAAACACTGCTTTGGCTATGTCCCACAGATTCAGTATGCTGTATTTTTTTCTCGTTAGTTTCAAAGAATTTCTTGATTTCTGCCTTAATTTTATTATTTACTGAGAAGTCATTAAGAAACTGGTTGTTTAATTTCCATGTAATTGCATGGTTTTGAGCAATTTTCTGTGCATTGATTTCTATTTTTATTGTGGTGTGGTCCAAGAATGTGGTTGGTATGAATGTGGTGTTTTTGAATTTGCTAAGGATTGTTTTATGTCAAATTGTGTGGTCAATTTTAGAGTATGTGGCATGTGCAAATGAGAAGAGTGTATATTAGGTTGGTTTTGGGTGGGGGGTTCTGTAGATATCTGTTAGGTTCATTTGGTTCAGTGTTGAGTTCAGGTCCCAAATATCTTTGTTACTTTTCTGCCTCAGAGATCTGTCTAATTCTGTCAGTGGAGTGTTAAAGTCTCCTACTATTATTGTGTGGTTATCTAAGTCTCTTCATAGGTCTGTAGGAGCTTGACTTAGGAATCTGGGTGCTCCTGTGCTAGATGCATACATATTTAGGATAGCTAGGTCTTCGTGCTGAATTAAGCCTTTCACCATTCTCGAATGCCCTTCTTTGTGTGTGTGTGTGTGTTTTTTTTAATCTCTATTGGTTTAAAGTTTGTTCTGTCTGAAATTAGAATAGGAACACCTGCTTTTTTCTGTGTTGTGTCTGTTTGGTAGATTTTTCTGCATCCCTCTACTTTGAGCCTACAGGTGTCATTGCATGTCAGATGGACTCTTCAAGACAGCATACAGTTGGGTCTTGATTCTCTACCCAACTTGCCACTCTGTGCCTTTTAATTGGGACATTTAGCCTTTTACATTCAAGGTTAATATAGATAGGTGTGGTTTTGATCCTGCCATTTTATTGTTACCTGGTTAATACACAATTTGGTTTGTGTGGTTGCTTTATAGTGTCAATGGTTTATGTACTTAAGTGTGTTTTTCTAGTGGCTGGTAATGGTCTTTCCTTTCCATATTTAGCACTCCCTTTAGGGCCTTTTGTAAGGCAGGTTTGGTGGTAATGAATTCTCTTTGCATTTCCTTCCTTGAAAAATATTGTTTCTCCTTGTCTTATGAAGCTTAGTTTGGCTGGATATTAAATTATCAGTTGGAATTTCTTTCTTTAAAAATGCTGAATATAGGCCCCCAATTTCTCCTGGCTTGTAGGGTTTCTGCTGACAGGTTTGTCATTAGCCTGATGGGCTTTCCTTTGTAGGTGACCTGCCTCTTCTTTCTAGCTGCCTTTAACATTATTTGTTTTATTTTGACCTTGGAGAATCTGATGACTATGTGTCTTGGGGTTGGTCATCTAGTATGATATTTTTCAGGGGTTCTCTGCATGTCCTGAATTTGAATGTTGGCCTCTCTAGTGAAGTTGGGGAAATTTTCATGGGTAATATGCTCAAATATGTTTTCCAAGTTCCTCACTTTCTCTCCCTCTCTTTCAGGAACACCAGTGAGTCACAGATTTGGTCTCTTTACATATTCCCATATTTCTTGGAGATTTTCCTCATTCTTCATAATTGTTTTTTCTTTATTTTTGTCTGATTGAGTTATTTTGAAGATCCAAAACAGCTTTGAGGTCTTAAGCTCCGAGATTCCTCATCTTGGTCAATTCTGCTGTTAATACTTGCAATTGTATTCTGAAAACCTTGACGTCAGGTTTTCAGTTCTATCAGATCAGTTTTGTTCTTTCTTGAAATTGCCATTTTATCTTTATTTCCTGTATCATTTTATTGTATTCCTAAGATTTCATGGAATGGGTTTTTACTTTGTCCTGAATCTCAATTATCTTCATTCCTATCCATAGTCTGAATTCTATTTCTGCCATTTTAGCCATTTAATCCTGGTTAAGAACCATTCCTGGAAAACTAATGTGGTCATTTGGAGGTAAAAACACACTGCCACCTTTTGAGTTGCCAGAGTTCTTGCATTGGTTCTTTCTCATCTTTGCAGGCAATGTTCCTTCAACATTTAAAGTTGCTGTCCTTTGGATGAGTTGTTTGTTTAGTTTTGTTTTGTTTGCTTTTATCTTCTTTGATGCCATTGCTATAAGTTGAGTTCAGTCAACTGGGTTCATTTCTGTAAGATTTTAAGGCCCAAGGCTCAGTTCAGGACCCCTGGACTGCATGCTCTAACTCTAGAGTAGGGGTGGTAACAGGCCCCTGGATTTATTCTTGGGCCCTTCAAAGTTAGAAACACGCTGCTCTGGATTGCTGAGGTGTTCCCAGTCCTCTGGCCATAATATTCCAATATTCTCATTGAGGCAGTGGCAGTGGGATTCATGCTCACTCACACATTAGTATAACCTTCTATATGTTTTTATTGTCACATCATGTACCCATTAATGAGCTTTATAATAATTTTCTCATGCATTTGCCTTTAAATCCTACAGAAAAGTGGGAAGTTACAAGTAATTCAATAATGTTGGCTTCTATATTTACCTGTGTAGTTACTTTTACCAGTATTCTTTCTTTCTTTGTACGACTTTGAATAGTGTCTAGTTTCTTTTCATTTCAGCCTGAAGAACTCCCTTTAGCATTTCTTACAGAGTAAGTCTCCTAACTACAAATTCTCACTTTTTTATACTAGGAATGTCTTCATTTCTCCTTCATTTTTGAAGGATAATTATGCTACATGTAGAATTCTTGGCTGGTAGGTTTTTTTCTTTCAGCACTTTGAAAATGGTTTCTCATTGCCTTCTGACAAACATGGTTTCCGGTAAGAAATCTGAAGCTAGTATCTTAAGAATCTGTTGTATGTAATGAGTTACTTCTCTCTTGCTGCTTTATAGGTTCTCCCTTTGTCTTTGAGTTTCAACAATTGGATATAATATGAGTAAATGTAGGTTTCTTTAAGTTTATCCTGCTTGGAGTTCTGGAGTTCTTTGAGATTCATGGAAATATAGAGTCACATATTTCATCAAGAATGTGACTTTTGTCATTATTACTTCAAATATTTTTTCTTCCCCTTTATTTTTTTCTTTTTCTGGGACTTCCATTATGCCTATGTGGGTAAGCTTGATGATGTCCCACAGTATTCTTAGGCACATTCTTTTTTCTTCCTTTTTCCTTTGTTCTACAGATGGGATCATTTCAACAGACATATCTTGAAGTTTACTGATACTTTGTCTTGCCTTCCCAAATATTTTGAATCTCATTAGTACATTTTTTCTTTCTCTTGTGCTTAGAGTTTCACAATGACTAGCCATTAATCTTTTACTTTTTTTATTTTTTTATTTTTTTATATTATTATTATTT
>NW_016806836.1:2782701-2796594 GCF_001698545.2 Rhinopithecus bieti
CGTGGGGGGCATGAGGCGCATTTTCTTAATCCAGTCTGTCACAGATGGACATTTGGGTTGATTCCAAGTCTTTGCTATTGACTAGCCATTAATCTTTTAAAACAAACTTCCTTACAAAGTTTTTCTCAAGAACAGGGAAGAAGGAAAGAAAAGCCCAGTTTGACAATGGAAGGAGTAAAATGATAGGGTAGATCTGGGTGGGGTTTGTAGGATCAGGGCGTAATGAGGAAACATCCTGACTTTACAATCAAGACTGGATCTCCCAGTGAGTAGCTGAATGACCTTGGGTAACTCTCTTCTATTCCTGGGTTTCAGAGTGTTTCAAAACATTAAGAATTTGATTGCAATGTTGCCTGAGAAGTGAGCCAGCACTTCTTCTCTGCAAGAAAGTAGAAAAGCTCTTGGGACAATCAGTGGTGATAAGATGTAACGTAATGCCTGTCACTTCTCCCTATGAATAATTTTTGGGTAAAGATTCCAGGTCTCTGCAGAAAGGGGTGGATATTTCCTGATAGAGCTAAGGCTATGTCTTCTTCCCTGTAAGTACCAGACCCACCCCTGGAGCCAGGCCAAACTGGGACTGCATAAAGACAGATTTGGTCTCAGCTCTTTGTCAAGCACCTTACTGACAATATGAAAGCCAGCAGCTTCTTGGTCCCAATGGTGGTCCTCATCCTTAGGACACTGGCAGTAGAGGCAGCTGCAATGGGACATGAGTGAATAGGTGACCTGACGGGACTGAGTTGGACAAGCAATAGTCTCTCTGGAGTCTCCTGGGTCAAGACAGGTGGTACTTCTGGAGCAATAGGCAGCACTGGAGCCCACACCTTCGCTTTCTGGCCTTTGCCATCATATCCAGAAAAAACATGTGAGGTCTACTGGTCAATGTCCTGTTTTCGGAGTTACATTAAAAATGCTTGAATAAACATGTATCACGCTCCTAAATAGTAAGAATTTACACAGTCAAGATGTCAATAATTACACAGAAATTAAACAACTTGCTCCTGAATGAATAAAACTATAGTTTTATAGTTTCAGGTCTTACATTTAGGTTTGTAATACATTTAAAATTGATGCTTGTATAAGGGGTGAGATAAGAGCCCATTTTCACTCTTCTGTATGTAGATATTCCATTTTCCCAACATTAAGTGAGAAATTTAAAAATTCTTTGAAATTGATGAAAATAGACAAAAACAACATTATTAATTTGGGATGCAGCTAAAGCAGTGTTAAGAGGCAAGTTTATAGCACTGAAGGCCTACACCAAAAAGTTAGAAAGATCTTAAATTAACAATATAACATCACACTGAAAGAAACTTGGAAAACAAGAGTAAACCAAACGCAAAGCTAGTAGAAGAAAAGAAATAACTAAAATAAGTAGAACTGAATCAAATTAAGATGTAAAAATTCACACAAAAGCCAACAAAACCAAAAGTTGGTTCTTTGAAAGAGTAAACTACATTGATAGACCACTAGCTAGATTACCAAAGACAAAAAGAGAGAATATCCAAATAAACACAATCAGAAATGACAAAGATGATATTAAAACTGATCCCATGAGAATAGAAAATATCCTCAAAGACTATTATAAACACATGCACATAAATTAGAGAATCTAGAGAAAATGGATAAAATTCTGGAAACAAATGACCTCCCAAGATTGAATAAGGAAGAAAGTAAAAACTTAAATAGACCAATGACTAGTTCTGAAATTGAATCAGTAATTAAAAAAAACTCTACCTACCAATGAAAGCCCTAGACCAGATGGATTCACAGCCAAATTCTACCAAAACTACAAAGAAGAGGTCCTACCAATCCTAGTGGAACTATTCCAAAAAATCAAGGACAACTTTTCCCTATTTCTTTCTATGAAGTCAGCACCATCCTGATACCAAAATCTGGCAGAGACACGTAGAAAAAGAAAACTTCCAGCCAGTATCCCTGATGAACATATGCCCAAAAATCCTCAATATAATTACTAGCAAACTGAACCCACCAGCACATCAAAAGTTAAGTCTTGACTTAGAGCAGTGGCTCATACCTGTAATTTCAACACTTTGGGAGGCCAAGGCACTGGTCATTGGCCAGGTGGGGGGATGGGGACTCACAGTTAGAGAGCAACCTGGGCACCATATCAAGACTCTCTGTCTACTAATTTTTTTTTTTACTTAGCCAGACATTATCCCAGCTACTAGGGAGGCTGAGGCAGGAGAACCCTGGCCATCAGAGGGATTTTGTTTGTTTACCCCATTAACTCCCAAATGCAAGTTCATTAACAGCTAGGCCATCACTTAGCCACTGGAAGCGTGTGCTGTAAGCCCTTTCTGGAGAGAAAATAAGAGCTGCACATTCTTGCTCCTTTTCTGTACTTCTTCAAGGGGGAGTAGCACCTGGAATTTGTTGCACTCCCATTTAAAACCAACTTTTTTGTCCTAAGATCTAGAAAGAGCTATAAAAATTGCAGTACTCAGTCCATAGCCAAACTCCTTCCAGGAAGAATGAGTAAGCCTAGATTTATCATTGGGCAAGCTGGATGGAAGGCTCAATTCCTCCCTGGATCCAGAGGCTCCCTCAGAGAGACTTTAAACTGTGAATGGGTGTAGAATTCTTATGGTTGTGGTGGGACATGACTGGGTGACCTTCTACTTCACCATCTTGGTGATGTCACTCCCTCCTCAGCAGTGGTGTGTGTGTGTGTGGGTGTGGGTGTGGGTGTGTGTTTGTTTTGGTCAATTTTGCAAAGCTTTAAGCTTTATAGTGGGGCTGGAAAGGGCAGGTAAGTGTGAGTCTCCAACACTGGGATTTGTTGTTTGCTCCCTTTTCACTGACAGGTATTTTGTATTTTTGGCATTCTTTGTTTTCAAGTTATGTTGAGGGTGTGGTTTTGCTTAGGAATTTCTTAATGATAGAGTTATTTTATACCACTTGAGGAGGAGATTGTGGAAGTTACTCATTATTCCTCTTCTGCCTTCCATCGTCTTCAACTATGCCAAAGATATCCTGGAAATTGCTCACTGAAAGAACTTGGAGAAAAATTATTAATGTACTTGATGGAGATCAACTCAGAAAAAAGAAAGTGTGAGTAATGTCTTGGGTGAGTTGAAAAGATGCTAATTTTCTTGCTGCCGTTCCATCGCTTCCCTCTGCAATAATTCTGGATGTGATCCATGCATTGGATGTGTCCTCCAGACACAAATCAGGTTTCAAAGGCACATATGGGGTACCAGTTCTCCCAACTTCCCAAGCAATGAGAGGTGCTGTTACTAGTGAAGACAGCCTTGTCCAAAGAGTGCTGGAACCAGATAAGGGCTTGGAGACCCAGGACTTCAAAGAGAGGTACAAGACCCCAACACATTTCACTTTGCTGCCCCTGCATGGCCTCCCTAGAGATATTGACACTTGATTAACAAAACAATTCTTGAAGGGCATAAGGAACAATAAAATCACTGTACAGAGATGTATTTTCCCTCTTTGCTTTATCATGATTGCACAGGCCTCTGAAGAAAGGAATGCCTTTCCTAATTTCACTCAGTAAGTCAAGCCCAGAATATAACTGGCTCCCTGATTCCCAGACATGGGTTCATTGTACCATTGTATGAAAAGAGCTTACTTGATCAAACTGTTTCAAATGTAATTTCTGTGATTCCAACTGATGCCTAAAGATGTCTCCTGATATTTAGAGTTTGTCATTATTTCCAATTAATTTGAATTTCAAAGGAAATTATGAATTGAAAGGAAAAAAAGAATTCACAGCATGATCAGGGTCCATTTCGGAGAGATACAATTTTGGAACATGTGTCTTTTGGTTTTAGGCCTATCAAGACATGGTCCTCCCCACCTAGAAGACTGTGTAACTGGGTAGAGAAGAGAGTCTGTTTACCCACATTCACTTATCCAGCTTCATCCTCCTTCCAGGTACCATTTGTTCTCTGATTCCCTTCTGGAATTCAGAAACTGGCAGTACTGTGCCATTTCCCAGACCTAAGTCCTACTCCTAACAGACACCAACAAATTCCTTGTTCGCACTGATCTCAGTAGCACCATCTTTAACAGTGAAGGCCTGAGCATGCGGAGGTTTCTGAGCCCCTCTAACAGAGCTTCCAAACTGCCTAGAGCTTTCTGAAGGCACATCTGAATATGTGGGTAGGAAGTTAGAAGAAGGGGGAAAATGACTGGATTTGGGGCCTGGCTTGCACATTTAGGTTGCCTAACTGCCATTCAAGCCACGCTTCATGAGTACAGCAAATGTCAAGTTTTTGGTTACAGTAGGAGACACATATTATCTGTCCCACTCCTCTTGCTCCCACCACCTGGATCCAACAATGCAACATCCACCAGGACCCTGATTTCCTTCTGAGCCCAGGAGCCCCTGCTAATTCCTCGCCCTTGAGAAGGAATACTAGAACAGCTACTGGACAGCTTAAGGAAAACTCAAGCCACTTATGATCTGTCTAGAACTGGGAAAGAGAGACTCTCTTTCATCCAGTCATATGACCCAGCCCTCTCGGGGAAAGCAGGTGCCAGCACTAGGAAGTAAAAACAGGCATCCAGTGTCTATCAGTTCTTAGCATGTCTCTTGATCACACAGCCTGCTATTCAATTTAGAACAGGAAGTAACCATCAGTGTTTGAGCTCAGATCACATAGAACCAGGGTCCCCAGCTAAGGGTAGAGTAAGGCTATGGTACAAGGGTCTACATTTCTGCCCAATGTTGGACTCCTCTAACGGAAAATTCTTGCTTCAGAGCTAGCTCCCTGATGGGTTGCCAGAGATGTTGTCAGGTCAGGTTGGCAAAGGTGCCCTTTGCCAGTCCTGCTTCCTCTCCTTTACTGTGACAGGTGTGACCTCACAAGGCAACTTGTCCTCTTAACTCTGTCTCAGCTCCTGCTTTCTGGATAACCCAATCTGTAAACGTGGCTTACAGAATTTTGAGAAGATGGAAGATTCAGACTCAGAGGCAATGTAAGAAGTAAGCATGATCACAAGCAGGATGATCACAGCCAGAACCACCCCTCAACAATTGTGTGACATGGACCCTACTGCTACAGTCCTGGACACTCATCACTGTCACCCATGACCCTGAAATCAGGTGTGACTGTGAACAACAAAACTACCTTGTGCTGAGAAAGAATGCCCCTTTATCGTTGCTGCTTTTAGTCTTTTAGTTCTCAATGCTCCAGGTGGAAGCATCATTTGCTAAGCATATTAGCACAGTCCTAGGTCTAATGGGTAAAGAAAAGTAACTCTCTGGTCTGTTTCACTCCTGCAACAAGAGGCCAGTTCTGTCACTCACCAAGTCTCAGATATGGTGCAAATAGGGAGGTGTCACAATATAACAAAGGAGTGCCACATTGTGAGCAGTCAAAAGCATACAAATCTCTCTTACACTGTGGATTTTCATAGGGTTCCAAACACCCTATCAAACTCCAGGCACTCCTTACATTGGCAGGTGCATCAGAAACAGCAAAAATGTTGCCACCTCTGGAAATAGAAGGCTACACTCTACAATCACCTTGAAAACATCCCTAAAATGTATTTTCTCTTATTGAGCGAGACAGCGAGATATCCCTATATGAGTTTCTCCACCAGCAATAATTTATTTTACAAGATCACCTTTAATTGTCCTGACCCTTTTTTCTATCCGTATTTTAATCACAGGCTGCATCCTCAGCTTCTCCACACTAGATAATACTTTGTCCTCCCAGCCCAGTGCTTAGTGATTTTAAGGGCACACATACCTCAACAATACCAGTCCCACAGCCTTTTTCTATCCAATCACAACAGAGCACACCACTGCTGCCTCCAGGCATGGTGACACCACGTCTGCCCACCAACATTGACAAATTGGACACCTCTTCCACTTGCCTCCCTGGAAGTAGATACCCAGTCACTGATGCCACTGCTACCAGAGTAAACACTCACTTCCTGCCATCTCCATATCTGCTTGTTTCTGTATCCCAGTTCTCAGTCCATCACAGAGTGTGTTCTTCTGACTGTATGAACCAGTGTACGTACACATGTGGGGGCTTCCAAGAAGGCAGGGAAGTAGGCATGTGGACTTTGCAGCTTCTGGGAATGGTGCTTGTATGCTTAGAAACCAAGACATGAAGTTGTCCACATGACCGTTCTCATCTCACTGTGAGCACCAGAGCAGCTACTGTTTCCTGCTCTCCTCCACTCTGTGTTCTAGCCCCGGCTTGTGGCCTACAGTTTACCCAACTGTAAAAGCAAAGTGGAGATTGGAGATAGTAGACTCTCTAGGGCTTTTTGGCTGGATTCTCTAAACTACCTACTGCCTTGTCCTATCTCTGAGTGTAATGGTGAGGTGAGATCAAGAACGACGGGAAAGATGAGAAGTTTGGGGCTGCATGGTAATACTGAAGTTACCCACAGGTGGTGACTCAGAATTTGCATTGCAGACAGAAAACACATGGTTATTCAGGGACAGCCTCACTGCAACCATGCTCCTCCTAGAGACAGTTTCACTAGCAAAGGAGTTTTTGCTGAGACTAAAATCTCTGCTATCATATTTGCAGGCTCTGTGTGCTCCACGGGGGTTGAGTAAAGAGAATCGCTAATGACAATTTTGGGACAGTCTTCTTAGGCTCTCCTTGTCCAGTACATGCTGGGATGGAGAGACTCGGTTCTAGCCAGCCATGTGTGTTTGTCTCCTGGAGTCCAGAATCACAAGGATCATGTACAAGCATCATGTGCTTCTTGGCTTATAATAGATCCCTAAGCCACAACCTTCTGTTGAATTTGAAGTTGGAAGTCCTCTTTGAAATAATCTAGACAAACACCCTCACCATGAAGATGGGAAAACGGGAGTCCAGGAGAGTCATCAAGCTTACTCTAGAAGTCAGGAGCAGAGTTGGGGCTGGGAACTACCTGTTCTAATATGTCATTTCTCTTTGCTGGGATGTTGACCAAGGAAGGAAGATTCGGTAGCCTTTCAAGAAAGACTTGTGATGAATTCATTCTGCCAAGACAGAAAGCAAAGTAATAGCAGGAATCAGAGTAATGGGATGACCAAGCCAAGGTGTTCAATCAAAGAAAAACAGATTTGGGGACACCATGAAGATGAAAGGAATGTGATTATAAAGTAACATGCTGGCCAGGCATGGTGGCTCATGCCTGTAATCCCAGCACTTTGGGGGGTCAAGGCAGGTGGATCACCTGAGGTCAGGAGTTCGAGACCAGCCTAACCAATATAGTGAAACCCCGTCTCTACTAAAAATACAAAAATTAGCTGGACATGGGGGCGTGTGCCTGTTGTCCAAGCTACTTGGGATGCTGAGACAGGAGAATTGCTTGAAACCAGGAGGTGGAAGTTGCAGTGAGCTGAGATCGCGCCACTGCACTCCAGCCTGGGCAACAGAGTGAGACTCTGTCTCAAAAAAGGTAAAAATAAAAATAAAAAATAAAGTGACATGCCACAAAATGTCAAATCTGCCAGCATCAACGTCTTCTACATCACCTTGGCATCCTCACTTACAGTGATTCCACTGCACAAATTTTCTGCTCCTTTATTGCAAATTCACTCTTCACCTGGCAGAGACCTTAGCTTAGATCCCTGAAATCTTTTTCATAGTAAGAAAAGACTTAAGAGATCAAGGTATTCATTTCACAATAACTGAGACGTAGACTACTGGCAAATGAAATTTGCCCAAAATCAGTAGTAAGAAGAACATTCCATAGAAACAAAAAAAATGACTTGTGTGTTTGTTTTAAATAACATTATTTAATTTTGGTTGAAGTTGTATTTATTTTCATACATCTATTATCTACTTACATTACTTTTTCCATAAATCATGTATACATGGTCCATGCTTATTTTTCTATTGGATCATCTGTGTTCTTTTGTGTTATAAAAGTTCTTTCAATATAATATAGAATATATTTATTCCCATCACGTGATTGTACTCATATTTTTGAATTTCTAATTGTTTATATTACTATATGTTAGATTTTTCCCAACAAAAGTTTTTTATTTGCATGTGGTTAACAATATGAATTTGATATGGAAAATCATTCCCATATCAACATTCTACAAAACTTCACTCATGTGTTCTTTGAATACTTTTATAGTTCAATCCTTACATTTAAATTCTTGACCATCTGAAACATACTTTGAGATCATGTGTAAGATACAAATCTAGTATTTCCCCTGAATTGCTGGTAATCTGTCTTAATATCATTTACTGTCGGCCGGGCGCGGTGGCTCAAGCCTGTAATCCCAGCACTTTGGGAGGCCGAGACGGGCGGATCACGAGGTCAGGAGATCGAGACCATCCTGGCTAACACGGTGAAACCCCATCTCTACTTAAAAAAAAAATACAAAAAACTAGCCGGGCGAGGTGGCGGGCGCCTGTAGTCCCAGCTACTCGGGAGGCTGAGGCAGGAGAATGGCGTGAACCCAGGAGGCGGAGCTTGCAGTGAGCCAAGATCGCGCCATTGTACTCCAGCCTGGGCGACAGAGCAAGACTCCGTCTCAAAAAAAAATATATATATATATCATTTACTGTCTTATCTAACATTTCTTGGATAATGTAGGATTCTGCCTTTATTGTTTGCTAGATGTTTGAAGGCATCAAGTTTATTTTTTTCCCGTTGATATGTGTGTGTATTTCCTTCAATAATACCATATGTTCTAATTACGTTGACATATTGTTATGACAAAATTGGTAGCATTAAAATGTGTCATGGGCAACTCCCTTTTTTATTACAATTTACCCTCAATATATTTCTGGAAATTCTCAAATGCTACTTTATCAAGTGATATGTTCAGTTTCCTTAATCATTAGATTTTCTGCCATGGAGCTGCCAATCTCCTTTTCATGGTTTACCACTAAAATTCCCATTGTTTTCAAGAGCACCATTAGTCTAGACATTCCTCACACTCTGTTCCAAGATAATAGTCAGTTCCTTTGGGAGGATTTTGGAGCCCTCTGTTCTTATAGCCTGCCTTTCGCCACTGGAAAATCAGTGAGCTTTTTCTGTGGAGCTTTTTTTTGGAAATAGTGGCCCACTTCTCTCAGGGTGACAGCCTTGTTTTACCAACATGGTTCTAGGCATAAGCAGTAGTCTCTGATGTTGTTGGCATGCATTCCCTAACTTGAAAACTCTACCCTACTAATTAGCTGTGCCAGGGGGAATGGGGGTCACAATATTCTTTACCTCCAATGCCTGAGGTACACCGTCTACAATGCAAGTGGTGTTGGGTGGAAGAATAGAGCCTCGTACCTCTTGGTCACACACACCTGCAATACAACCTCTGCAACATCACCCGGGAAGGAATTTAAGAGATGCTTGCAGCCTTTTCTTCTTGGAGAGACATCATAATCCTTGACAGGGAGGTAGGAGAAAAGGGATTTTCCCTGTTCTTGGCTATACATGCCCCAAGTGCAGCTTCCCTCATGCTGAGCTAGGAGGTAGAAAGTACAGAGTGGGTTATGGCTCAAATGGCATGGACACTCTGTGTTCTTTCAAGGTGTAGTAGAGTTTTAAAAATAAATGTGGCTGGGGGCGGTGGCTCAAGCCTGTAATCCCAGCACTTTGGGAGGCCGAGATGGGCAGATCACGAGGTCAGGAGATTGAGACCATCGTGGCTAACACAGTGAAACCCCGTCTCTACTAAAAAAAAAAAAAAAAAACTAGCCAGGCGAGGTGGCGGCCGCCTATAGTCCCAGCTACTTGGGAGGCTGAGGCAGGAGAATGGCCTAAACCCGGGAGACGGAGCTTGCAGTGAGCTGAGATCCGGCCACTGCACTCCAGCCTGGGCAACAGAGCAAGACTCTGTCTCAAAAAAAATAAAAAATAAAAAAATAAAAAAATAAATGTATGCATGTAGGACAACTCCCAGATGGTTGTTTGGTTAAAATGTATGCATGTAGGACAACTCCCAGATGGTTGTTTGGTTAAGCTCCCAGTGTGAGCTCCTCACACTGCTATTGCAGAGCAGAAGTCACTGGGTCACTCGATTATTAGTATTGTCTACTGGAAATTTGGTAAGAGAGTAGATTTTATGTGGTCTTCCCAAAACAAGAAATCTATGTGGGATGATGAATATGTTAATTGGCTTGACTGTAGTATTTAACTATGTATATGTATATCAAAATATCATGTTGTATACCTTAAATGTGTACAATAAAAATAAAATCTTTTTAAAAATTTAAAATAACTTTCACCAGCCGTGATTGTTGATTTGGAGTAATTCATGGAGCTCTCCACACATCTATTCCCTAACAAGAGTCACCCAGTCATTCACTTCTTAATTACAAAGAAGTCAGTCTTGGCTCAGTTAAAATTAAATGGATCACAAAACCATTAAGGAACCTATAAATCCAAGTTATAAGAAAAGGAAAAAGCAAGCAAGGCTATGAATGCAGAATCACAGGCAAAATCAGCCAGATACTGGCCTCAGTAGAGCTCATTGGTGACACCTGAGAGCAGGTGGCGGTTACATGTCTCACAGCCAATGTCTCTATCATCATTTCCCTTTCTCTTCTGAAAAGCCAAATACAGCTGACATTGCTATAACTGTCCCAGGAATAAATGTTCACATCCTATTATCACTAGCTCCCAAGTCCAGTTTAGAGTTTGTGCATCAGATGACATTAACCCAGCATGTGCTCATATGAGGTTGTCTCTCAGTGGAGGCAGAGAAAACAAGCATCCAGATTTTCCCACTCTGTTATAAAGAGTGGCACAGCCTCTGGCTTCCAGGGCTTATATGGTGGTTAATTTCCCCAAAATAGGAATGAAATTATTACACTTAGAAGCCAAGAATGAAAATTGTTTACAATAGCCACCTTCAGTACATCTTGGGTCCCAGGGAAAGAAAAACTTTGTGTTTTCCTTCCACAGATTTTGTTGTAGCAAAATCTGTTGTTGGGGCATCTGTGCTACCAAGCTGATACAGGACTTTGGACAGTCTCTGTCCATTTCTGAAGCTGACATTACCTTCTGGGGAAAAAAAAAACTAACAGAAAAGTAAAGGATTTGAGATTCGTGGGGCCCTCTGAGCATTCCTGACTATGTTACTTCTTGATTGTACAGATACTGATGGCCCCATTTGGGCAACCTTGGCTTCTTTGTTGGGGAGAAATGAAAAAAAAGGAAACAAAAATAAAGATTTCCATTTTTTAAAAAAATGGTAGAAATTACCCAGAAAAGGCAGTTGCAATGTCCAGTGTGACTTCTAAGTAGAGAAGTCAGAAAGTGTGGTTTTAGGCACAACTCAACTGACACCACCCTCTTCCCCTGGAGACCTAGAGACCTCGGCACTACAAAGTTTTTCTGTGATAAGGAGCCCAGATAGCATCTCTCCAGGCTCTGGGTACATTTCAGGGGTAGAGCAGTGAGCATCACTGACGACCTCAGGCACACTAGAGCCACTTGCAGACTCTGTTCTAGCCAGCCATCTGTATCTGACCCCAGGATTGCAGAGTACTTAGGGGCCAGGACAGGCTCCAGGTTCTTTCCAGCTTGTAACAGATGCCCTGAGCCAAAACTTACCCCCGAATTTAGAATGAAATCCCTGCTGACATATGCTAGAAAACTGCCCTCCTCATATAAATGAGAAAATTATTTTGGAGTCAAGAACAGAGCTTGGAATTGAAATGATCTGTTATGATTTCAAATAATTTTTCTTTCCACAGGATGTAGACCAAGACAGGAGGATACAGAGGTCTTTCACAAAAGATATTCATTGATCAGCTCAGGTTGTCCCTGGTTGAAAGAGTTACAGTAGGAATGCCAGACCAATCAGACAATCCAAGCCCCAATGTGGAAAATTAAAGTAAAGTATTAATTGCAGTGTTGTTTGTAACTGCAAAGTATTGAAAACAGCCAACATGCCTATACAGTGGAGAGTTGTTGGGTAAATGGTGTTAATAGTACATCTATGCAACAAAGTATTATGCAGCTGTTTAGAGGAACGGTGAAGATGGCTACAAACTGAGGTATGATTTCCAGATACATTATAAAGTGACAGTATCTTGTAATAAATAATGCAAAAGAAGAAAATGTTCATTTATCTACACAATGCAGGAAAAAAGAAACACACAAAGGAAAAACCAAGAGACCATGAGAGTGATCACCTAAGGTGTCAGGAATGGTGTAGAAAAGAGAGAGAGAATGGAGACGGATACCTGATTCTTCTCTGAATATACCTTTATGCATAGAGCTGACTCTGGAACCATGTTGGAAGTTTCACATACCCAAACAGATAATTAAGTGAATACCTTCCATGGATCGGGGGAAAATGTATAATTGAGCACAAACTGTTTATATGTTTTAAAAAACAAAAACAAACAGAAGGTTGCAGACAGAGCAAGGTGGCCAAATAGAAACCTCCATGGATCATCCTCCCTATAGGAACACCAAATATAACAACTACTTACACAAAAAGAATACCTTCATAAAAAACAAACAAACAAACAAAAAACAGAAAATCGGGTGAGTAATCTCAATACCTGGATCTAACTTCATATCGCTGAAAGATACACTGAAGAGGGTATGAAAGAGTCACGAATTGCTGACGCCACCCCCTCCCCATCCCACGGCAGAGGCTGCATGGCACAGAGAGAAAATACATGCACTGGGAGAGGGAGAGCTCAGTGATTGTGGGATTCTGCATTGGAACTCAGTGCTGTCAACACCAGAAATAACTCAGTCGATGCCCACGGAGGGAGCATTTAGATGACCCTTAGCCAGAGGACAATCACCCATTCCAGCAGTTGGAACATGAGTTTTGGCAAGCCTCACCACTGCAGGCTGAAATGCTATGGGCAACTAAATAAACTTGAAAGGCAGTCTAGGCCACGAGGACTACAACTCCTAGACAAATCCTAGTGCTGTGCTGAGTTCAGAGGCCAGTGGACATGGGGTGCATGCAATCTAGAGAGACACCAGTCTGGGCAGCTGAGGGAGTGCTTTCATCACCCTCCCTCAACCCCAGGCAGTGCAGCACATGGCTCTGAAAGAGACCTCTTTCTTCTGTTTGACAAGAGGAGAGGGACGAGTAAAGAGGACTTTGTCTCGCAACTTGCGTGCCAGCTCAGCCACAGTAGTATAGGGCACCAGGCAGAATTGTGAGGGCCCTGTGGCAGGCCTTAGCTCCTGTATGATATACAAAATCAATGTACAAAAGTAAATAGCATTTCTATATGCCAGTAATGTCCAACCTGACTGCCAAACTAAGAATGCAATCCCATTCACAATTGCCACAAAAATAAAATAAAATACCTAGGAATACAACTAACCAGAAAGGTAAAACATCTCTACTACAATTATGACAAACACTGCTGAAAGAAATCAGAGGTTACACAAACAGATGGAAAAACATTTCACACTCATGGATAGAAAGAATCAATATTGTTAAAATGACCATAATGCCCAAAGCAATTTACAGATTCAATGCTATTTCTATGAAACTACTGTGATGGTTAATACCTAGTGTCAACTTGATTGGATTGAAGGATGCAAAGTATTGATCCTGGGTGTGTCTTTGAGGGTGCTGCCAAAGGAGATTAACATTTGAGTCAGTGGGTTAGGAAAGGCAGACCCACCCTTAATCTGGGTGCACACCATCTAATCAGCTGCCAGTGTGACTATAATATAAAGCAGGCAGAAAAAAATGTGAAAAGACTAGACTGGCCTAGCCTCCCAGCCTACATCTTTCTCTCATGCTGGATGCTTCCTGCCTTTGAACATCAGACTCCAAGTTCTTCAGTTTTGGGACTTGGACTGGCTCTCCTTTCTCCTTAGCTCGCAGATGGCCTATTGTGAGACCTTGCAGTCACGTGAGTTAATACTTAATAAACTCTCTCTCTCTCTCCGTGTGTGTGTGTGTGTGTGTGTATGTATGTGTATATATATATATATATATAT
>NW_016806836.1:2796957-2803031 GCF_001698545.2 Rhinopithecus bieti
TATATATATATCCATCCTATTAGTTCTGTCCCTCTAGAGAACTCTGACTAATACAGATTTTGGTACCAAGAGTGGTTCTAGAGGAACAGAATATTAAAAATGGAGTTCTTTCATTGGTTTGGGGTTTCTGGAGTTGGCTGCTTAGTATGATTAGACCAAAAAATGCTAAGGACTCTAGTTTTAATAGTAGTATGGAGAGCACTGATAGTCCTTGGCATTAACTGTTTAGAGAGTTATGCAAAATAAACTCATTTGACCCTCCTGATTCACTGCTTGTGAAAGGCAAGGAGTTTAGTGACTCTATACATAGTACCTTTGACCATATGTGGAGAACCAAGGAACATAATGAAGCTGATTTGTTACTCCTAAGTTCAGTGGACAAAGTGATGAAAGAAAATGATGAACTCAGGGATTCTATCTCCCAGTTTCAGAAGCAGATACTGAGTATCAAATCTGCTAAGATTGCCCTGAGTGAGAGTCTTATCTCCTTTAGAGAAAGAGCTGAAATTGTGGAAAAACACACAAGCTCTTATCATGCGAGTGGTTGACCTGCAACGAAAGGTGCATGCACAGCCTCACCAGGTGTCATTGATTGGAAAAGAATGGGACCCTGCAACTTGGAATAGGGACATGTGGGAGGACCCTGATGAAGCTGGAGACACTGAGTTTGTAAACTCTGGTGAACTTTTTTGCCAGAAGAAACAGCTTCCTCATCCCCAGTAGTGGCAACATCACCTCCCCGACCCATGCTGCCATCAGCCTTTCTACCTTTGTCTGGGGAGATTAACCCTGTGCTGCCTCATGCAACAGTGATGGCCTCCCCTGAGGCAGTTGCCAGGCAAGATAATGTTGAGTCTCCTCAGGAGTCATCCCCAATACCCCTGTTTGCTTCTAGAACTATAAATAGACTAAAGTCCCAGCAGGCCCCTAGAGGTGAAGTTGAGAGTGTGACCCATGAGGAGATGTACTACACTCGAAAAGAATTGCTTGAGTTTTCTCATTTATATGAGCGGAAATCTGGAGAACAAGCATGGACATGGATATTAAGGGTGTGGGATAATGGTGGAAGGAACACAGAGTTGGATCAGGCTGAATTTATTTATTTAGGCCCACTAAGTAGGGACTCTGCATTTAATGTTGCAGCTCAGGGAGTTTTAAAAGGTTCTAATAGTTTATTTGCTTGTTTAGCTGAAATATGGATTAAAAGATGGCCCACTGTGAGTGAGCTGTAAATGCCTGATCTCCCTTGGCTTAATGTAGAGGAAGGGATCCAAAGGCTTAGGGAGATTAGGATGGTAGAGTGAATTAGTCACTTTAAACCTACTCATACCAGCTGGGAGGGTCCAGAAGTTACACCCTTGACCAATGCCTTGTGAAATAGATTTGTGAGGGCAGCACCTGCATCTTTGAAGAGCCCTGTAATTGCTCTTTTCTATATGTCAGATCTAACAGTGGGAACCGCAGTCACTCAACTACAAAATTTAAATACAATGGGAATAACTGAAGCCCAAGGTGGCAAGAGCCAAGTGGCAGCACTCAACTGTCAAAGGCAAGGTGGGTGTAGCTACCATAATGGACAGCAGAAGCAAAGCATCAATCAGTCTGACTCATGTAGAGCTCTGGCACTGGCTAATTAATTGTAGTGTTCCTAAAAAGTGAAATTGATAGGAGGCCTACTGCATTGCTATTTAATTTATACAAACATAAAACTTCTAGGTCGAATGGACAAAAGACTAATTTGAATTATAAAAGCAGAGAATCATGGCCCCTCAATCAATTTCCAGACTTGAACCAGTTTACAGACCCAGAACCCCTTGAATGAAGGGAAAGCCAGGTCCCCTTGAGGAAAGACCCCACTACCCTACTGCCAATTTATGCAGTGAATCTTTCTCCCATTCTTTCCCAAGGACAGCTTCAGTCTTCAGTTACCAGGGTAACTATGCACTGGGGAAAGGGAAATTATCAAACATTTCAGGGACTACTGGATGCTGGCTCTGAGCTGACATTGATTCCAGGGGACCCAAAACATCACTGTGGTCCTGCAGGACCAAAAGTAAGGGCTTACGAAGATCAGGTAATTAATGGAGTTTTAGCTCAGGTCCAACTTATAGTGGGTCCAGTGGGTCCTGGGACTCATCCTGTGGTCATTTCCCCAGTGCCAGATGCATAATTGGTATAGCCATACTTAACAGCTGGCAGAATCCCCACATTGGCTCCCTGACTGGTAGGGTGAGGGCTATTATGGTGGGAAAGGCCAATGGAAGCTATTAGAGCTACCTAGAAAAATAGTAAATCAAAAACAATATCACATCCCTGGAGGGATTACAGAGATTAGCGCCACCATCAAGGACTCAAAAGACGCAGGAGTGGTGATTCCCTCTACATCCCCAGTCAACTCTCCCATTTGGCCTGTGCAGAAGACAGATGGATCTTAAAGAATGACAGTGGATTATCATAAGTTTAACCAAGTGGTGACTCCAATTGCAGCTGCTGTACCAGATGTGGTTTCATTGCTTGAGTAAATTAACACATTTCCTGGTACCTGGTGTACAGCCATTGATTTGGCAAATGCCTTTTCCTCCCTTCCTGTCCATAAGGCCCACCAGAAGCAATTTGCCTTCAGCTGGCAAGGCCAGCAATATACCTTTACTGTCCTACCTCAAGGATATATTAACTCTCCGGCTTTGTGTCATAAAACAGCAAAAAGACACACAGCTGGGAGGTAACCACAAGATTGTACTAGAAAGAGAGGAAAGAATGACGATGATGATTGATAGATAGATAGATAGATAGATAGATAGATAGATAGATAGATAGAACACCTGCTTCAGAGAGCTTTTTCCTCAGTATTTCTCTCTTCCACACCAGGTACCAATTTTCCTGTGTGCACTCATAAACCCATTTCTCACCATTACTGATAGCTATGTTCTAAGCCACCAAGTGAGTAGGTACATCACACACTTTTACAGGAGTGCAGAGAGGTAGAATGGTTATTTAGCCTAGGGGTCACATTTCAAAACGACCTAGTTAGACTTTTAATTTTATCAACAAATAAAGTTTTGGCAGAGTCATGGTGACACAAAGACAGGAGTTAAAGGAGCAAACACTAATAATGCAACTGAAACTTACTTCTCTGTAGTTCATAATACATTTATATTTCCTATGAATCTAGAAATTATCTTGCTAATAGCACAGTATCTTGCTTTGTCTTTGTGTGTGTTTCAACGTCTATGTGGTACCCCAAATGCACCCATATGTGAACACCACTGGGAGGGGTGGGTTTCAATTGTTCTGGATACACACTGGGATGAGGGGAGTTGGTCAGACCTGATGCAAGCCTGGGAAAAGACAATGCCCTCCTATTGCCTCAAAATCCGCTGGCTAAAGTCAGAATGAGGAAGAGCCAGGGTATCCCTGCAACACCCTGAAGAGAGGCAGTCCATGAGGGCTCTCATAAATTATACCGCACAAATTGTTTCACATTGTCTCTTCCTGGAGGTGAAAGGAAACAGCTGATGGTTCTGGGTCAAGTTGAGGCACCTCTGACTCCAGCCCCCAGAGCCACAGCGCCGCCTGCTGGTAGAGCCCCGCCAGAACTGACATAGACGGGTCCAGCCTCCAGGGGCACCCACGCCCTTTTCTTGCAACATGAAGCTGAGCAGCCTCTCTCTACTCTCTGTGACCGTCCTCCTTTGCCTCCGCGTGGTTCAGCCTGGAATCCTGAAGAGTCTGAGTGAGTGAGGCATGGCAATCCTGGGTGTGGTTGGGGTTAGGGAACATGTCCTCTGAGGAATCCATGGAAAGAGCTGGCCCTGATGCTTGGAAGTGACTTATGGTTGCCCTTGACTCACCCTGTGGCATTTTTCTCCAGCTGCACAGAAACCTGGATATTGCCCAGAGTTTACTCTGTCCTGCCCTTTCACCCTCTTACCTGTGCGCTGGCATGATAAAGCCTGGCTGGGGGTCAAGAAGTGTTGCTTCTTCAACGGTCAACATCAGTGTATGGAGCCCTGGTGGACTTTGGATTGAGGTGAGGAGCCCCAGATCTGCCCTTCTCAGCTGCCCCTGAAACGTTCCTGCAGAAGCATTCATCTTAGAAGGAGTTGAGAACTGCCCATGCCCCTGGAAATCATTGAGATCAGAGCTTTCGAATTGGGTTGGCCCACAGATCTGCCTCTGAACAGTGAAGGGGGCAGCTCAATAGATATCCTTGCTCAGAATATGCACTGTCCATTTCACATAAGGGGCACTACCCTTCTCCTCTGTATGAAGGGGACATTTGGACAAGATAATCCCTAAGCTGCTCAAGGGTTATTGAATTTTTATCGTTATTATTTTAATTTTTCATGGTACCTTTCACAGCCCCTTTCTCTTCATATTTACATTGTAAGGTAAGGGATTATAAATTCATCATTCCTTAGGATGGCTTGCCTAGAGTCCCTGATTCTGGGGCAGCATATCTCAGTTTTCTTTGAAGGAGAGTACTTAGCAGGATTTCTTCCACAGTGCCCCGGGACACAAAACCATGTTCCCTGCAATGCCATGTCCCCTGGCATTGACAAAGTACAAGCCAGGCTGAAACTTCCCTGAACCTTTGCACCTTCCTACATCCCTGATTCTCTCTTCTCTCTCAAGGTGGAAACTCCTTAACCAAGCCTGAGGAGACGCCGGTGTTACAGGCTCAGATTTGGATAACTGGTCTCCAATTTGCCCATGATGTTCCCAGGCCCAAGATGTCCTTTCAGAGTTAAATGCTTGTTAATATGACAAGAAGACAAAGAGATAAAACATTGTATATTTTAAACCACAGAAAAATCTGTAAGACTGCTGAATCTTCTCTCTCTCTCTCTCTCTCTCTCTCTCTCTCTCTCTCTCCATCCTTTATGGCCTTTTCCCTTAGGATTTGAAAAAAGGATGTGATTACTATTTCACATTTAGTACAGGACCACAAAGGTAGTAGAAGTCTGGACAAGTCTTCCAAAATTTTATTTGTGACTATTATAAACAAATTTTGAAAAGTCAATTATTCCCTAGCATGCTTTAAGTTGACATCTAACATTTTTATCATAGTTGCATAATAGTTACAGGGAATAAATCTTTAAGAATATGATGAATATTGTCATTTCATTTAAAAGCATACCTCAATCTTTTAATGTTTCTAATGGAATTTAATCATCTTGACTTGATAGTCATAACTATTAAGGAAAAGAAAAGCATGCTCTTTTCTCCCTTCTTCTCGCTCTTCTTCTCCCTTTTTAAATCATTTCCTGAACTATTCAAACCAAAACTATGGGTGAGTAGGTTTGTTTAAGCCTCCCTCTGAAAAGCAGATGTCTAGACAGGATTAGACAATCAAGAGTGTGTGTCAGGGAAAATGCCTGTGAGGGGCAAAGGGAAGCAGCCAAAATGGCAAGGACAGCATGAGACCATGATGCAGGGCTGCCTGCTCTGAGGGAGGAGAGAAGGAAGGAGTAAGAGTCTCAGAATGAAGTACAACATCAGTCAAGTGCCAGCCAGGCTGAAAGACAAGGCTTGAACTGAAGTCACCTATCAGAAGAGACCCAGGTCTCAGAATGGGCCTGCCTTAGTGTTTGGGCTGCACTCAGTCATTGACTGGGAGTAACCTGAGGGAAGCATCCATGACTTCTGCACAGACATAGTGGCAGATGCAGAGAACAGTAGCTGGGGGCATCCATCAGTTACACACCCTGAAGCAGCAGGAGATCTGAGTGGTGCATTTCCATGCTCACCACTGTCCTCTACCTTGTGCTGCACAGTTACTTCTCCAGGTATGGTAATGAAGGCTGGTTATCCCAGCTACTTGGGAGGCTGAAGAGAATCTCTTGAGCCTGGAAGGCAGAGGTTGCAGTGAGAGGAGACCGCACCACTGCACTCCAGCCTGGGCAACAGAGCCAGACCCTGTCAAAAGAAAGAAAGAGAAAGAGAAAGAAAAGAAAAGAAAAGAAAAGAAAAGAAAAGAGAGAAAAGGAAAGGAAGGAAGGAAGGAAGGAAGGAAGGAAGGAAGGAAGAGAGGCAGGGAGGGAGGGAGAGAGGGAGGGAGGGAAGGAGGGAAA
>NW_016806836.1:2803384-2818278 GCF_001698545.2 Rhinopithecus bieti
GAAAAGAAAAGAAAAGAAAAGAAAAGAAAAGAAAAGAAAAGAAAAGAAAAGAGAGAGGAAGGAAGGAAGGAAGGAAGGAAGGAGAGAGAGAAAGAAAAGAAAGGAAAGCTGCTTAATGTCAACTTCTTGAGTTTTTCATCTTGACTGTCAGTGTCTAATCCATCATAGATGCTTCCCAATGGGTGTTAATATGTAATACACAAAGCTTCACAGTAAGTGTCCGCTCACATGTCGGTCCTCTTGCCCTACCACAGACATCCTTGCTACTGATTTTCTAGTCCTTTGCCTCCCAAGCTCCTTTTTAAAAAACTGGGTTTTAATATTATTTAGGTATTTAATATTATTTACATATAACAAAGCCAACATATCAGGAGATGACTGCCATTTAAAAGAGAGTTTGTTATACTCACATATCTCAAAGGAGAGTCACACCTTGCCACGGGAAGGGTAGGGTGGGGGGCACATAGGAAGCACCTTTTTCCATCAAGAGATAGAGAGAGTGAGGGAGAAATGTGGGCAAACCTTTTCTGTGGTTCCTGAAAGAAGGAGCAGGTGAGGCAGGGTAAGTGTCTCAAGATTGGCCAGTTTGAATAATTTCAGTGGTCTCTGAGGCAAAGGTGCTGTCCCTAGCTGTCTCTGAGTCAGTACCATGATGTTTCTTATGGCCCCAAACCTTAGTAGACCCAGGGTCTAGCTTATCTCAGCAGAACACAACACTGGACTGGCCCCCAGAGACCCAGGCTCCGGGCTAGCCCCTATGGCCAGGACCCAGGACAACCCTTGTGAACATAGTCTCCAGGCCAGCTCCCACACACCCACCCCCCAGGGTCAGCCCCAGTAAACCTAGGCTCCAGGCAGGTCTCCACAGATCCAGACTCTAAGCCAGCACATATATCTCCAGGAAACTGGCCAGCATCTGCAATGCCAGGATCCAGACAAGCCCCCACAGACCCCGTCACTACAGCTGCCACAACACCAGGCCAAACCCAGACTCTAGGCCAGATTCTGTATTCTCAGAGTCTAGAATACAAAGGGTCCAGGATTGCTCTACAGACCCAGGATCCAGGTCCATCCCAGTAGACCCAAATACC
The DNA here is from genome assembly GCF_001698545.2 of Rhinopithecus bieti. Classification (NCBI taxonomy): domain Eukaryota; kingdom Metazoa; phylum Chordata; class Mammalia; order Primates; family Cercopithecidae; genus Rhinopithecus; species Rhinopithecus bieti. Next base: position 2,804,476 of record NW_016806836.1, read on the forward strand.
AGGCCAATTCCCCATGCACTGAGGATCCAGTACCATCCCTGAAGACCCAGGCTCAAGGTCAGACACCATGGACCCAGGAAACAGGCCCAATCCCATGGACTAAGGCCACAGGCCTGCCCAGTGGACCCAGGTTTCAGGCTCATCTCAGTACTTGGTCAGTCCCTTCAGACTCAGGCTCAACGGCCACCCCAAGACCAAACCAACCCCCATGGACCCGGGTTTCAGTCTAGCTCCTATGAATACAGATTCCAGGCCCAACCTCACCCAGGTAACAGGTCCAACCACCTGCTGACCCAGACACCAGGCTAGGCTGCCCAAGGACTCAAGCCTGCCCACAGACCGCACCCAGTGGTCTCCCCAGAATCTCTGGACAGACTGACTGGGGAAGGGCTCTGAAAAGCCTGCAATAAGTCCCTACTTTGTCAAATGTACAGATAGTAACATAAGGGAACAAGAAACATGAGAAATTAGAGAGGTGTGATACCTTCAAAAGAACACAGTAATCTAATAACTGACCTCAAAGAAGTGGAGAAATACAATACTGCCTGACAAAGGATTCAAACTAATTGTTCTTAGGAAGCTTGATGGACTTCAAAAAATAATACTAGTACAGAGAAATAATTCATGAAATCAGAAAAAGAGTAAATGACCAAAATGAGAAATTTAATAGAGAGAGAAAGGCCATTTTTTCAAAATCAGACATTCTGCAGCTGAAAAATGTAATGCATGAAATTTAAAATTCAATAAAGAGCATCAATAGCAGAATTGATCAAGCAGAAGAAAGAACCTGTAAACTCAAAGAAAAGTTATTTTAAAATATACACTCAGATGAGAAAAAAGAAAAAAATGAAGAGTAGTGAAGAAAGATTATGAAATGTCTAGGACAGCATCAAAAGAACAAATATTCAAGTTATGAGATTTTAAGTAGAAGAGACATAAAGGGGTAGAAATCTTATTTAAATAAATAACAGCAGAAAACTTTCCAAATCTGGGAAAGGACATAAATATATAGGTGTAGGAAGGTCAAAGGCTTTCAATAAAATTTAAACCAAACAACATTATACCAAGATATATTACAATCAGTCTGTCAAAAATCAAAAGCAGAGAGAGGATCCTGAAATAAGGGAATTCCTATAAGGCTAACAGTGAACTTTGCAGCAGAAACTTTAAAGATCAGGAAAGTGAAATGATATATTCACAGTGCTGAAGGAAAAAAAGTAACTGTCCTTCAGGAATGAAAGACAAATTACAACTTGTCCAGACAAACAAAAGCTGGAGGACTTTATTGGCACGAGACTAGTATTACCAAAAAAATGCTAAAGGAAGTTCATCAAGCAGAAAGAAAAAGATTTTAATAAGTAAGATGAAAACATATGAAAGTATAAAACTCACTAATAAAAGTAAGTACATAGTCAAATTCAGAATACTCTAATACTATAATGGTGGTGGGTAAATCAAATATTTTTAGTATGAAGGCTAAAACACAAAACTATGAAATAATAAAAGCTACAATAATTTGTCAAAGAGTACAGAATATAAAAAGATGTAAGTTGTAACATTAAAATGTTTAATGTGGGAGCCAGGCACAGTAGTTTATGCCTACAATCCCAGCTACTCAGGAGACTGAAGCAGGAAGATCACTTGAGCCAAGGACTTTGAGACTAGCCTGGGCAATGTAGCAAGACCCCATCTTTTAAAAAAGGGGGACAGGGTGGAATCAAAGTATAGAGTTTTAATGTAATCAAAGTTAAATTGTTATCAGTTTAAGGAAGACATAGTAAATAAAAATATTATTTTATGTTTATGAATTAAAGAATTTATATTGTTAAAATGCTCATACTACTCGAAGTAATCTACAGATTCAGTGAAATGCCTATCAAAATTCCAAGGATATTTTTCATAGAAATAGAACTAAAAGGCCCTAGAATTTACAGGGAAATTCTAGGAAATTACAGGGAACCACAAAAGACCCTTTGGTTTACATGGAACCACAAAAGACCTTTTGTTAAAGACTGCTTTAACAAAAGCAATCTTGAGCAAAAGTGACAAATCCTTTTGTCAGGAGGCATCACATTACCTGATTTCAAAATATGCTACAAAGCCATAGTAATCAAAATAGCATGGTACTGGCATAAAAATAGACACATAGGCCAATAGAACAAAATAGACATCCCAGAAATAAATCCATGCATTTACAGTCAACTGAGTTTTGACAAAGGTGCCAAAAATACCCAATGGGGAAGAGACTGTTTCTTCAGTAATAATGTTGGCAAAGCTGGATCTCCATATGCAGAAGACTAAAATTGGACCCTTATCTCACACCACATGTAAAAATCAACAAAGTGAGCTAAAGACTTAAACATAAGAATTGAAACTATAAAGCTACTAGAAAAAAATATAGTGGGAAAGGTCCACGGCATTGGTCTGGGCAATATTTTGGATATGACCCCAAAAATATATGCAATAAGAGCAAAAATAGACAAATGAAATTACATCAAACTAACAAGCTTCTGCACAAAAAAAAGAAACAACAGATTGAAGACACAACTTATGAAATGGTAGAAAATATTTACAAACTGTACATCTGATAGGGGATTAATATCTAAAATATATAAGGAACTCAAACAACTCAATAGAAAAAATATAACCCAATTAAAGAGTGAACAAAGAATCTGAATAGATAGTTTCAATAGAATACATACAAATAACCCATAAGTATATTTGAAAACAATTTCACAGTTCCACTATTATAAGGTATCTTACGTGAGTTGTCTAAAGTAAGTCAAACTCATTTAAGCAAAAGGTATGATGGTAGTTTCCAAGGGTTTCAGGAAGGGGGAAATGGGGAGTTGCTATTCAATGAGTAGTTTCAGTTATGCAAGATGAGAAGGTTCTAGAGATCTGCTGTACAACATAGTGCCTACAGTTAATACGGTACTACACACTTAAAAACGTGTTCCAAGGGTAGATCTCATGCTAAGTGTTCTTAGCACAATAAAATAATTTTTAATCCAAATTCAAATTTTCAGAAATTTAAGAATATTACATAATACATAATTTAGAATACAAATTTAAGAATATTAATAATACATAAGAATGTTATTTAGAAACATGGAGATAGATATTAGAAACAGCTAGAAGAGCTAAAAGTGGTTACCTCTCGTATCAGGACCTCTGCGTATCAGGAAACAAGGTAAATAGGAGCAATATAGGAGATTCCCATTGTAAACCTGGTTTTACACTTTACATTTTATACTGTGTACATATATTATTGTGATAATACTTTAAATAGAATTTCATATCTTTAAAACTAGGGGAAAAGTAGCTAAAGAATAGGCATAACTTTTTCCTGGTTGATCTTCCTTTAAGGAAGCGTTTGCACCTTTGTCTGGCTCAGTGGAAGGTGGAGAAGGGGTTCAGATGATCAGGTTACCTGATTTTTAGGCATTAAATATTTTGGGATCCCACAATCTCTAACAAGGGCATTAATTCAGCTTATACTATTCAGTCAGGCACACTGTCAGGGCAAAGATTACTGTGATGTCACCTCCCATTAACCGAAAGGTACACGTGCACAGACACACACACACACACACACACACGAGTCTCTCCTGTTGAAGCAAGTGCTTTAACAAGCAGAATATGTTCATACATGGTAGATAAGTAAGGAATTAAATCACTAACATGTAAAACTGGGTTAATACAGTTTTTCATAAGGTGACTGTGCCTTGTCCTGTCATATAATGCCAATCAAATGCAAAAATATTGAACATGGTATCTCTGGAGTGACACACAAAATACACACACTTCATCTCCCCCTTCTTATCTCAGTTTATCTATAGGCATTTCCCTACCAAGTGTGTAATATGCTGTTGTCTTGAGTTCTATCTTGATAGAAGTATTTAATACTGTGTTCAATGTTCTGGAAACAAGAATCTGAAATATGATTTTAAAAGAAATGCCTTAAGGCCAGGCATGGTGGCTCACGCCTGTATTCCCAGCACTTTGGGAGGCTAACGGGCGTGGATCACTTGAGATCAGGAGTTTGAGAGCAGCCTGGCCAAAATGGTGAAACTCCATCTTTACGAAAAATTCAAAAATTAGCCAGCTTGCAGTCCCAGCTACTTGGGAGGCTAAGGCAGGAGAATCTCTTGAACCCAGGAAGCGGAGGTTGCAGTGAGCGGAGATTGCACCACTGCACTCCAGCCTGGGCGACAAAGGGAGACTCCGTCTCAAGAAAATGAATGAATAAAAATTTAAAAATAAATAAATAAAAGACATGCCTTAAATATTGACAAGTTTGAAATAATAAAATATTTTCAAATAAATGAGAGCATATGCTATTTGCCACAGCAATAAGCTAAACGTTGCACTCCATCAGAGATGAGACCGCTAGTGAGCCTAACACATCAGTTACTATCAGCTTCAAGTGAGACAGATAAACAATTGTGGTGGATTAAAGGTCAAGTTTTTTTTGTTTGTTTGTTTTGTGCTTTTCTGTTTCTTTGAGACAAAGTCCCCACTCTGTTGCCCACAGGCTGGAGGTGGCAGTCGGCATGATCTCAGCTCGCTGCAAACCTCTACTTCTCTCGAGGTTCCGGATTCAGTGATTTCATCGCTCAGCCCTCACCAAGTAGCTGGATTACACGAACGCGACATTTGCACTGTATACCGTCTCTACCAGACTATATTTTTGTATTTTCAGATAGAGACAAGCCATTTCACCATTTGGCCAACTGGTCTTGAATCCCTCCTGACCTCAGTGATCCGCTCCGCCACTCGGTCTCCCAAATATTGCTGCGCACTTACTCACACCACTTGAGCCACCATGCCTACAGCCAGTAATCAAGATTTTTATATGCCTTGGGCGGGCGTGCGGCTGGCTCAAGCCTGTAATCCCAGCACTCATTGGAGGCTGAAGCACTGGGCGGATCACGATCTGGGAGGAGTCAGGAGATGGAGACCATCCTGAGACTAACACGGTGAAACCCTGTCTCTGCTAAAAACTACAACAATATATACGCCGGTGCGAGGTGGCGGCCGCCTGTAGTCCAGCTATCCTGGGAGGCTGAGGCAGGAAATGGCGTAACCCGGGAGGCCGGAGCTTGCCAGTGAGCTGAGATCTGGGGCACCCGCACTCTCCAGCCTGGGCTGACAGAACGAACCCATCTCAAAAAAAAAAAAAAAAAAAAAAAAAAAAAAAAAAAGACCAGAAAAGAAGATTTTAATGTCAAGAGCATCAGGATAGAAATTTACAGTTATCCAGTTTCATCCAAGGTTATACAGCTTCCTTACAAAAGGGAGGAACTGACAAGTCAATACAGCAGATTGCTATTTTAAGCCAGTACAGAAGTAAGAGATAGAAGACAATGACTTCCCGTATAACATTTAGTCCCAAGAATGATGATGTCCTTCATTCCGCCTTTTGTGCATACCCCAAAAGCCACAGTATTTCACCATACCCACTTACCAAGCAAACTCCCCATCTTTTGTCAAAGTAAAGTGCTATATTTACTACAGAATTTCTTTATTAGTAACTGAAGATGTTTAAAACTGTGGTCATGTTTTTATTGGGTGTGGGTTCTGTTTGTCTGATGTATTACTTATGAGACTGCACAAGTTTTGAATGTTCTACTTCAACTCTATTTTTTCCAGAAGCCCTATTATTTGTAGCAAGCAAAACTCTGTAACCTAATGATTTTCAGGAATGTATATTCCATGTTTACTAGAAATATATCTTCCCTTTTATTCTCTGTCTGTTTTAGGCTAGGCCATTTCGGTTCAAGGCTTTCCACTTTCTTGAAGCATATAAATAAATGATGCCCAAAAAAGACAATGAATGTGAAATCTGATTAATGTAATTCACAAAATAACAGGTTGAAAAGAAAATCCATAGATATATCTCAATTGATGAGGAAAAGGCATATGATAAAAATTCAACATCCTTTCATGAGAAAAACTCTTAGCTAACTAGAATTAAAAGGGAACTTTATTTGCCTGATTCAGCAGAACATGGGATGAATTCCACAAGGTCACATGGCATGAGCTAAGGAATGCCTTTATTGGGTGAAACCAGTGAGCCAAGGATCAGCACTCCTAAGCATGGGATACTCCCAGCAGACACTCCCATCATTACCCGCTTCAGCCTACATTGAGGTGTTCTGAGGCCATGCACAGCTATGTGTCAGTGAGGCAGGACAGCAGCGTTTCTCAACATCAATACTACTGGCACTTGGAGATAGATCATTGTTTGTTGTGAAAAACTGTCCAGTGCATTGTTAGATATTTAGCAGCAACCTCAGTCTCTAGACACGGGATGTCAGAAGCACATCTGCCCCAGTTGTGACAACCAAATATGTCTCCAGACATTGCCAAAGTCCCCTGGGGACAAAATAACCACCTTTTGAGAAGGTAGTTTACTACTGCAAAACAGGAACATTGTCCCCTGCAATTTTACCTTCTTATAATAAGACTGTGAGAAGTTCCTTATGGGGCTTGCTTCCTAGACAAATGTAACCTAAATGTAAGCCTAAATGTATTTATATATATAAATATATAAACATATTTTTGCTATGTATATGTGTATGTGTGTAAACTTATTTTTGCTATTGAGTTGCAGTTCTTTATATATTTTGAAAATTAACCCCTTATCTGATATGTAGTTTGCAAATATTTTTCCCATCTCACAGGTTGCCCTTATTACTAAATATTTTACATGTTATTGCTTTTGGAGTATTACATTTTTCTAACCGATACTTCTAGTGTACAGAAATGCAGTTGACTTTTATATATTGATTTTGTGTCAGTTAATCTTGAAAAAATTGTCTGTCATGATATATCTGTAGTTTCTTTTGAGTTTCTATTAGGCTATTGTATTATTTGCAAACAATGGCTTTTCTCTTCTTCCATTCTAATACATATTTCTTTTCTTTTTCCTTATAAATATGTGTGTGCATATGCATATATATACACACACACACACACACACATACACACACATATATATATAAAGACCCAATTAAAAGTGAGTAAGACTTAAACAGACATTTCTCCAAAGAAGATATGCAAATGGCGAACAGGTATGTGAAAAGATGCTCAACATGTCTAATAATCAGGAAAATGCAAATCAAAACCATAAGATCACCTCATACCTGTTAGGATGGCCATTATTTTAAAAAGAAAAGAAAAAGAAAACAAGTACCAGTGAGAATGTGGAGAAATTGGAAGTCCTGCACTGTCAGTGAGATTTAAAGGAGTATAGCCACTATGGAAAACAGTATGGAAGTTCTTCAAAAAATTAAAAATAGAACTACCACATGATTCAGCAATCCTACTTCTGGGTTATTATCCAAAAGAATTTGAATCAGGATCCCAAAGAGATATTTGCACCTGCAAATTCATTGCTGCAATATTCACAATAGCTAAGAAATGGAAACCTAAATGTGCGTTGACCCGCTGACAGACAAATGGGGGAAGGAAAAAAGATTATATATATATATATACACACACACACACATATATATATATACATACACACATACACACACACACACACGCATATATATATATATGGATACCATGGAATATTATTCAACCATAAAAAAGAAGAAAATTCTGTCGCATGCTGCAACATGGGTGAACCTTAAGGACATTATGCTAAGCAAAATAAGCTAGTTACAAAAGGACAAATACTGCATGATTCCACTTTTATGAAGTGTCTAAAGTAGTCACTTATAGAAGCAGAAAACAGAATGGTGGTTCCAAGGGTCTGGGGGAGGGAAAAGTTGCTATTCAGTGGGTTTCAGTCATGCAAGACAGAAAACTTCTAGAGACCTACTGTATGACACTGTGCCCACAATTAACAACACTGTAGTATTCACTTAAAAATATTTTGGGGCTGGGCATGGTGCCTCACACCTGTAATCCCAGCACTTTGGGAGGCTGAGGCGGGCAGATCACGAGGTCAGGAGATCGAGACCATCTTGGCTACCACAGTGAAACCCCGTCTCTACTAAAAATACAAAATATTAGCCATGTGTGGTGGTGAATGCCTGTAGTCCCAGCTACTCAGGAGGCTGACCCAGGAGAATGGCATGAACCCGGGAGGCGGAGCTTGCAGTGAGCTGAGATCACACCACTGCACTCCAGCCTGGGTGACAGAGCGAGACTCCATCTCAAAAAAAAAAATACGTTAAGAGGTCATGTCTTATAGTATATATTTCTTACCACAATATTTTTAAAACCACAGTGTTGAGCAAAGCATGCAAAATACAAAAGAATACTTAGGCCGTAATTATGTTTACATAAAGTTAAACAACATGCACCATTAAGCAAGCCATAGCAAGAGAGCAAAACTTTAAAGGAAAACATGAGGATGATTAACAGAAAGTTCAAGATAGTGGTTACCTCTGAAGTAGGGATGGTAATGTCCTATTCTAAATTGATAGGTTCATAGGTGTTTATTATTCTTTTTCAAAAGGTATAGAAAGTTTATTACATTCTTTTATATGTAGGATTTATTTTACAATAATTTTAAAAGAAGTATCATCAACAGTCAACTACAAACGACATTTTGAGGAGAACTGGAGAAACCAATATGAACTGGCTATGAGATGACAAGCAGAAACTATTAATTATCTTAGATAGGATCATGGCTTTGTGATTATATTGAAGAAAGTCCTTATTCTTAGAATTTGCATGCTGATGTATTTAGGAAATAGGAACATAATGTATTCAATTTCATCTCAAATATTTCAGCAAATGTAGCTATAGGTATTCTAAAATATCCCAAAATATTAATAATTGTTAAATCCAGTTGTACGTATACAAGTATCATTGTTCTGATATTTCAATTTTCTGTATGTTTAAAAGTTCATAATAAAAGCTGGAGGAGACAATAGCCAATACTTTCCAACATTCTAGTATTTGTTTATTAACTTCCCAGACTCCATCCCTGGTATCCAAGTGATCTGAGCTCAAGGATACAACTGGTGAAATTGTAACCAAAGATTCACCATCTAATAAGGAGTTGGCTCACTTCCAGGAATGGAGGGATCCTCCCCTGCCTCCACTTAACCCCAACTCAGTCCCTTCCACACTTTGGTATGTGGAATGCCCCAAATCCAAATCTTTGCATTACTCAGAGGTCCTATTAGTAAATGACAGAAATCCAATTCAGATCAGCTTAGCCAGAAAGGTGAATTTATAACCCTGAGTATGAGTGGGGCTGATCTCAGGAAAAAGGTTAGTAAAGGACTAGATTTCCTCAAAATTACTCCCTGCCCATCTCTCATGTCTTCTTATCAGCAACTTAGATTTATCTTCTCAGAATTTCTCTCTCACCAGGGCTGGGACCAAATTTCTGGAGTTTCTGGGCTCATATCTGCAACTTTTCCAACAGGAAGGATTTCCCTCTCTTTAGTACCCATTCAAAGAAAGGACTCCAAAAGCCTGGTCTCAGACACACGCACAGACACACACACACACACACACACACACACACATCCATGTCTTCTTCCAAATCCAGGAATGTAGGGGGATGCAGGGGCAAAGGAGGGAAAACAAATCCTATGAAGCGATACAGTATAATTATGATGCCCATTGTATGAATGAGGAAACGGAGGCTTAGGAAGGTGAAGCCGCTTTCAAAGTTACACAGCTGGTGACAGGTCCAAAATCTGCTTTCCTCCAGGCCACATGAGATTGGTGGGGGCAGGAGCACACAGGGCTGGAACGCAAGGCTGAGAGCGAATGTTCAGGACAGACATTTTAAGCACTGCCATTCAGATTCTTCCTTGGGGTGAGGAGAGAACTGAGAACAAATCCGGGGCAACACAGGAAGGAGGGAAGATTTTGGTCCCAGGTGAATCAGGCATGAACAGGGACTGTTAGAGAACATGGTGGAGTTGAGGAAGTCTGGCCCTGCCACTGCCTTGTGTGTGAACTTGAGTAATTTCATGCCCTTTCTGTGCTTTCTTTCCTCCTTCCATAAGACAGTTTGGCCCTGGTGGTGCCTAATGGTCAATCAGGTGGCCATTTCTTCTCCTTGTGTGAAGAACGAGGGTCGCTCTTTGATTTCTTCATCTATTCCAGTGAGGAGACCTTAGGGAAAGCCCCAAATCCCTCCTCAAAAGTGGCCATTTCCAAACAGAGCTGGGAAGTGCAGCCTCCCTTGCCATTTTGAGCCTTCAGCTCCACCCACTGGCGCACTCAGCAGGGACACTATAAAGCCAGGCTCAGCCCAGCTCCCAGCCAAGCACCTGCCCAGCAACGTGGGGTCCAGCAGCTTCTTGGTCCTCATGGTGTCTCTCGCTCTTGTGACCCTGGTGACCACGGAAGGAGTTAAAGGGGGTGAGCAGGCATGGTGGAGCTGGGTGGGGCTGGGCTGGGGAGAGGTCCTGAGGGGCCCTCTGGGGCTGGAGTTCTCACCTCACCTTGTGGCTTCCTCCACTAAGTATAGAAAAAGCGGAGGTTTGCCCAGCTGACAACGTAGGCTGCTTCAAGTCTGATCCTCCCCAGTGTCACACAGACCAGGACCGTCTGGGGGAAAGGAAGTGTTGTTACCTGCACTGTGGCTTCAAGTGTGTGGTTCCTGTGAAGAAAGTGGAAGAAGGTAAGGAGACCTGCCTCCCAGGACTGGGGCTGTGCCTTCCCCTGCCTCTATCTGGCCCATGAAACTTCGGAGGAATTAGTCTCTTCAGCTGGTTTGGGGAGGGATGGCTAAAGCTGGCAGGGCCCTCGGAGACCAACTAGTCTGAACATCTCCATTGTACAAAGGAGGAAACAAGGATGAAGATGTGTCAGGGCCATGCCCAGAGCCAGGATGGGAGGCCAAGTCTCCAGGCTCCTCCTCCACTGGGTGTCCTCAGAAATGATGCCGGGTCCTTTCCACCTCTGGGGGTCACTCTCACCCAGTACCTGCCCCTGATGGTCCTGAGACTTGGAATATGGAAGAAGCAATACTGAACCCCAGCAAAGAAAATCCGAATTTGAAGTCCTTTTCCCTCAACAGAGGGAAGAGTCACAAAAAGTCCAGACCCCAGGGAGATGAGATGAGATGAGAAACTGGCCCCCACTAGATGCTGAATCTGCTGGTGCCTTGATCTTGGACTTCCCAGCCTCCAGAACTGTAAGAAATAAATATTTGCTGTTTACAATCCACCGAGTCTATGGTAATTTGTTATAGCAGCCCAAACCAGTTAAGACAACCTAATAGTTTAAAAAATCCAATTCAACATTATCAAAGTGAATAAAATATAAAATACCTACAAATAAACATATCTAGAGATGGACAGAAATTTTCTAAAAAAAAAAAAAAACCCTAAAACTTTAATAAATGACATTTTAAAAGATCTGGATAAATAGACTAAACTTTTCTACTGTACGTATAAATAAATAAATAGATAAACAAACAAATAAATGTTTTTAAAAAGATATGCTCTTCCCCAAGCAGGAAGCCTCCACAAAATGTTCATCTCGGTCAGCATAATTTATGCCTGAAATATAATTAAAATTAAAACCCATTGGGTTTCACAAATCCTAATGAAATAATTGATTCAGGCAATGATCATCCATGGCTTCTGAATATTTACAGGGTGCCATTTCATCACCCCGTGGTATATTTACAGTTCGTAAGAGGGGCACAAGTTTACAACATGAGGATTCCAGTACACGCCTAAAACACATTAATCTGTCTCCACAATGCTAAAAATGGGTAAGCCAGACCTCTGTTCCTCCTGAGCTGATGCAACACAAAACACACAGCATCATTCAAGAAGGGCTCCTGCCAAGACAGTTGAGCATGAACCTCACCAAGCCTCTACAGCTAGCGTTCGTCCATGGGAAACAAGAAGGACGAAGAAGATGGAAGACATCACGGGGAAGCAGCATGGGACATTCTAAAGAACAATTTGTTTTGTTCAACAAGTCAATAGCATGAAGAAGAAGGAGGAGGGAGGAAAGGAGGATAAAAAAGAGTTGAAGGGATTGCTCTAGATTAAAAGAAACTTCAGATACATTATAGCCAATGCAATGTGTGCACCAACAACCATACAGTCATTTTTGAGACAATAAGAAAAACAGGATGCAAATAGAATATGAGATGATGTTAAGAAACTGCAGTTAATGTTCTTAGCTGTGACAGTAGTATTGTGATTGTGTGAGAAAGTGTCCTCAGTTTTTAGAGATGCATGCTGAAGTATTTAAAGGTAAAACATAAGATGGGTTGGATTTACTTTAAAATACTTCAGCCAAAAAAAGGATGGGGATATGCATGAAGGAATTGTTGTAAAATGGTTTATTGTTGAATCTGGTTGATGGGTATGTAGGCTCCATAAAAGTATTTGCTGTTCTTTTGTGCATTTTTGAAAACATTTTATGATATAAACAATGAGTTTATTTTTGCAGCTTAACAAAATGATCATTAGGTTCACACGGAACAATAAAATACTTGTAACCTAGAAAATTGAAAATGTAGACTAATGAAGGGTAATGGATACCACCAGTCACTAAAACATATTAGGGAGCTACAACAATTACAACCACAATACAAGCATACCTTGTTTTATTGTGCTTTGCAGTCATTGCATTTTTTACAAGTTGAAGGTGTGTGGCAACCCTGCACCAAGCAAGTACATCAGCCCATGTTTCCAAGAACACGTGCTCACTATGTGTCTTTGTGTCACATTTTGGTAATATTCACAATATTTCAATTTTTTTCATTATTATTACATCTGTTATGTTGGTCTGTGATCAGTGATCTTTGATGATACTATTTTAATTGTCTCAGGGTGCCATAAACTGTGCCCATATAAGACAGTGAATTTGATCGATAAATGTGGTATATATTCTGATTTCTCCCCCAACCAGTCATTCCCTGTTTCTCTCCCTTGGAACACAACAATGCTGAAATGAGGCCAATTAATCATCTTACAGTGGCTTTTAAGTGTTCAAGTGAAAGGAAGAGTCACGTCTCTCACTTTAAATTTAAAAAAAGCTAGAAATGATTAACCTTAGTGAGGAAGACATGTTGAAAACCAAGATAGGTCCAAAGCTAGGCCTCTTTTACCAGTTAGTCAACTTGCAAATGCAAAGGAAAAGTTATTGAAGGCAATTGAAATAGCGACTCCAGCGAACACAAAAATGGTGAGTGAAACAGACTTACTGCTAATATGGAGAAAATTTTAGTGGTTTGAATAAAAAAATCAAAACAGCCACAGCATCCCCTTAGCCAAAGCCTAATCCAGAGCAAGGCCCTAACTTTTTTCAATTCTATGAAAGCTGAGAGGTGAGGAAGCTGCATAAGAGAAGTTTGAAGTTAGCAGAGGTCGGTTCACAAGATTTAAGGAAAGAAGCCATCTCCATAACACAAAAGTGTAAAGTAAAGCAAGTGCTGATGGAGAAGCTGCAGGAAGTTCTCCAGAAGATCTACACAAGATAATTGATGAAGGTGGGTACGCTACACAACGGATTTTCAATGTAGATGAAATAGTCTTTCATTGGAAGAAGAGGCCATTTAGGACTTTCTTAGCTAGAGAGAAGTCAATGCCTGGCTTCAAAGTTTCAAAGGACAGGCTGACTGTCTTATTAGGGACTAGTGTAGTTGGTGACTTTAAGTTAAAGCTGATACTTATTTACTATTCCAAAAATCCTAGAGAGTTTAGGACTTATGCTAAATCTATTCTGCCCATGCTCTAAAAATGGAACAACACAGCCTGGATGACAGCACATCCGTTTATGGCATAGTTTACCGAATATTTTAAGCCCACTGTTAAGACCTACTGCTCACAAAAAAAAAAAAAAAAA
>NW_016806836.1:2821557-3044432 GCF_001698545.2 Rhinopithecus bieti
AAAAAAAAAAAAAAAAGATTTCTACTTTCCTTTTGAAATATTTCTACTTATTGACAATGCATTTGATTGCCCAAGAGCTCTGATAGAGATGTACAAGAAGATTAATATTTTCATGCCTGCTAACACAACATCTATTCTGCAGATCAAGGAGTAATTTTAACTTTCAAGTTTTATTATTTAAGAAATTCATCTTGTAAGGCCATAGCTGCCACAGTCTAACTGCCATTAAGAACATTCATGATTCATGGGAGTGGGTCAAAATATCAACATGAATAGGAGTTTGAAAGAAGTTGATTTCAATCTTCACGAATGACTTTGAGGGTTTCAAGACTTCAGTTGAGGAAGTCGTCGCTGCAGATGTGGTGGAAATAGCAAGAGAACTAGAATTAGAAATGGAGACTGAAGATGTGACTGAATTGCTACAATCTTACGACAAAACTTGAATGCATGAGGAGTTGCCTCTTATGGATGGGCAAAGAAAGTGGTTTTGAGACATAGAATCTACTCCTAGTAAAGATGCTGTGAACACTGCTGAAATGACAAAACCAAGAACTTAAAATATTACGTAAACTTAGTTGATAATGCAATAGGTTTGAGAGAATTGGTTCCAACTGTTTGTTGTTGTTGTTGTTGTCAGAGACAGGGTCTTGCTCTGTTGCCCAGCCTGAAGTGCAGTGGCATGATCATAACTTACTGTAACCTTGAACTCCTGAGCTCGAGCAATCCTCTTACCTCAGCTTTCTGAGGGGGTAGGACTACAGGCATGCACCACCATCCAGCTAATTTTTAAATTTTTGTAAAGGTAGAGCCTCACTATGTTGCCCAGGCTGGTCTCAAACTCTTGGGCTCAGTGATACTCTTGCCTTGGCTTTCCAAAGCTCTGGGATTATAAGCATGAGCCACTGCACCATGCCATGACTCTGATTTTGAAAGAAGATGTACAGTGTATAAAATGTTATCAAACAGCATTGCATGCTACAGAGAAACCTTTCACAATATACCTCTGTATCATACCTGTACATGTACCCTCTAATTCTAAAATGAAAGTTGAAAAAAAGGAAGAGTTAATGGATGCAGCAAACTTCATAGTTGTCTTATTTTTAAAAATTGCCACAGTCAACCTATCCTTCAGCAACCACTACCCTGATCATTCAGCAGCCTCAACATCAAGGTAAGACCCTCCATCAGCAGAAAGATTATGACTCACTGAAGGCTTACATGATTATTAGCATAGTTTAGCAATAAAGTATTTTTAAATTAAGGTATATACTTATTTTAGACAAATGCTGTTGTGCACTTAATAGACTACATTACAGTGCAAACATAACTTTTAAATACACTGGAAAACCAAAAAATCCACGTGGCTCACTTTAATCCCAGCATTTTGGGAGGCCAAGGTGGGAGAATCACTTGAGTCCAGGAGTTAGAGACCAGCCTGGGCAACATAGGGAGACCCTTGCCTCTACAAAAAAATAAAAACTAGCCAAATATTATTGCAATATTCTCTTTATTTCAGAGGTCAGGAACCCACAATACATGCTCGCCTGTGCTGGCACAAGAATAAACAGTCATAAGAAAAGAATGGGCCAGGCACGGTGGCTCACGCCTGTAATCCCAGCACTTTGGAAGCCTGAGGCGGGCAGATCACAAGGTCAGGAGATTGAGAGCAGCTTGACCAACACAGTGAAACCCTGTCTCTACTAAAAATACAAAAATTAGCCAGATGTGGTGGCATGCACCTGTAGTCCCAGCTACTCAGGAGGCTGAGGCAGGAGAATTGCTTGAATCCGAGAGGTGGAGGTTGCAGTGAGCCGAGATCACGCCACTGCACTCCAGCCTGAGCAACAGAGCAAGACTCCATCTCAAAAAAAAGAAAAAAAATGAAAACCCATAAGCAGCCCCTGTTACACACAAGACTTAAGTTATTGAAAAGTTTTAATTCTTAATGGCAAAAGTTTAAATTATCCACTAAATGATCATAGGACAATTGCTTAATTACTTACAAAAAAAGATATTTCCTATTTCATGCTCTATACTAAGATAAACTTCAGCTAGATTGAAGAATTAGCATGTATTTCAAAATCACAAAATAATAACAAGTAAATATAGTGAATATTTATCTGATATCAGAGTCCAAAAGCCTTTTAGCATAAAATAAAAGGAGAAAATATGAATGAAAAGTTTGATTACCCAAAATTTAATCCTTTGGTACTAAGCAAAACGAGGAAACAAATATTTGCAATATAGCATTAAAGTATTTATCAAGCTTATCTCATTCAGTTCTCAGAACCATCCTATAAAATATATATGATTATCTCTATCTCTACTGGTATACAAGAATAAACAGAGGTTTTATAAAATTAATGTCACACAGATAGAGCCTATGGCACTAAGATTGAAAACTAGGTCTGCCTAACTCCAATATACATCTGTTCACTACTTCACCATACTGCCCCTTGTATATGACAGGTTAATAGATTCTTAATATATAAACAGCTCTTAAAATGCAAAAATAAAAATGAGCAATAAAATGAACAAAATACAAAACAGGCAATTCACAGAAAAAGGATACAGTCAGTATGCGAATATGAAGAAATGCTCACCATCACGGGTATTAAGAGGGAGGCAAATGAAAATGAAATATTGTTTTCCATTAGCAAATATTTTATTTACTAATTTTTAAAATATCCTGTAGGTAGTAAGTATATCCACTAAGGATCTTTGGCTGTGAGCAATAGCATCTGAGCTTTGGACTGTTCTGTTTAGAGCACTGGCTTCTCTGTTCAAGACCCTAATGAAGGAGTGGGCAAGTTAGGGGCGGGAGAAGAGTGCAGTGGGTGTAACCTGGATAGAGTGCCCTCAGCTTTGATAGGAGACATACCTGCTGATCGGCAACCAACCAGAATTACAGGAGTCAGGGAGCAATGGTTCCACCAAAGGAAGAGACGCTGGGCAGACAAAACAATAGACGTCTATTGCAGGGCAGTTGGAGGCTCTTGTATACTCACTCACTTCCTTTCTGAAATTTAATTTGACCAGATATATCCAAAGCCTGGAAACATGACCATGCCTTTTGACCTAGCATTTCTAACTTTGACAAATTTACTTTAAGAAAACAGTCAGAGATGTGACTCCAAAACGTACACAAAAAGATTGTCATCACAGCTTTATTTACGAAAGTGGGAAATTGGAAACCTCATAATAGGATACTGATTATGTATACTTTGGCATATCTTTTTTCCCTAAAAACTTTACTGAAGTGATGTTTTGACATATAGATCTAACAAAATAGCATGTAGCCATCAGAAAACATGATGTTTACAGAACATTTCACAGCACAGGAAAATGTCTACAAAATAATTTTAATTTAAAAAGCATTGGCCGGGCATGGTGGCTCATGCCTGTAATCCCAACACTTTGGGAGGCCGAGGCGAGTGGATCACCTGAGTTCAGGAGTTCAAGACCAGCCTGACCAACACGGTGAAACCCCGTCTCTACTAAAAATACAAAAAATTAGCCAGGTGTGGTGGCGGGTGCCTGTGGTCCCAGCTACTCAGGAGGCTGAGGCAGAGAATTGCTAGAACTTGGGAGGCGGAGGTTGCAATGAGCAGAGATCACTCCATTGCACTCCAACCTGGACAACAGAGCAAGACTCCGTCTCAAAAAAAAAAAAAAAGATAAAAAGAAAAAAGAGCATTTCATGGCTGGGCACAGTGGCTCACCCCTATAATCCCAGCTCTTTGGGAGGCTAAGGTGGTAGAATCACTTGAGTCCAAGAGTTAGAGACCAGCGTGGACAGCATAGGAAGACACCCCCATCTCTACAAAAAATAAAAACTGGCTGAATATGGGGGTGCACGCCTATAGTCCCAGGTACTCAGGATGCTGAGGCAGGAGGACTACTTGAGTCCAGGAGGTCAAGGGTTCAGTGAGCCATGATGGCACTGTGCACTCCAGCCTGGACAACAGAGCAGGATCCTGTCAGAGAGAGAGGGGGAGAGAGGGAGAGAGAGAGAGAGAGAGAGAGAGAGAAAAGAATAAGAAGAAGGAGGAGGAGCAGGAGGAGTAGGAGGAGGAGGAGGAGGAAAGGAAGGAAGGAAGGAAGGAAGGAAGGAAGGAAGGAAGGAAGGAAGGAAGGAAGGAAGGAAGGGAGAGAGAGGAGAGAGAAGGGGGAAGGAGGGAAGGAGGGAGAGAGAGGAAAGAAAGAGAGAGAGAGAGAGAAAGAGAAAGAAAGAAAGAAAGAAAGAAAGAAAGAAAGAAAGAAAGAAAGAAAGAAAGAGAAAGAAAGAAAGAAAGAAAGAAAGAAAGAAAGAAAGAAAGAAAGAAAGAAAGAAAGAAAGAGAAAGAAAGAGAAAGAAAGAGAAAGAAAGAGAAAGAAAGAGAAAGAGAGAGAGAGAGAGAGAGGAAGGAAGGGCTCATGTATTTTTCCTCCAAGATAAAGCTTCCAAGGAGGAGCTAGCATTCCAAAAGTAACACCAGATCATAGAAGACAGAGGCTCTCCTATCTTGCTAGCTTAGAAGACAGCATGAGAGATTCATATTAAACCCAAGGAAGAACTTCCTGCTGCGAGGACTGTCCTGGATTGGAATGGGTAAGTGAGACAAGCCCTGTAATATCACCCTCCTTTCTCAGGATCAGATGACGTATTGACTTGCTTTTAAAACCCGGGAACTGAATGAGGATGATAGGGAGGCCACAGTGGGAAGTCCCAGCTTAGTCAGGACTTAGCTGTGTGTCCTTGGGCAAGTCCCCTCTCATCTCTATCTCACAATTTCCTAGTCTTTCAAATGGAAAGACTGAGAAAATGTACTTCAGTGGAGTTTCTGTTTAGGATGTCCCTTATGATGCCAAGTCTCAGCTCCCTCTCTTCCACCAAATGCAGGAGCCAACATCAGAGATGTTGGAGAAATCTAAGGAGGGGGTCCCTGGATGAGATGACATTTTTTTGCTCAGGATCCCTTAGGGCCAGAGAAGAGTTTCCAGTGGCCATGCATCTGCTGTGACCAGCAAACTTAGCCAAGCCAAAAGCCATGCTCCCCCACCCTCAACAGCCAAGCCAGTCCCAGGAAGAGGGCAGTTCTACCAGAAGCCACTGGTGATCTCACCAAAGGCGGGGTGGTCTTTCTCCCATCCACAGGACCCAAGAGGAGAAGACAGGGCTGGCCTCACTCATTATGCCAACCTGGGCCAGCCTTCTTTGGCAGCAAACTCTGGCCTAACCCTAATGCCTTCTCCCTTCCTAGGCACCCAGAACTCTGCAAACCCTCACTCCTTTGCTATTCAAAGCTGACCTCTATCCACTGCCTAGACATTGCTGGGGTTTCAACATCTTTGAGAGCCAGGAAAGCAAGTATCTGACTCACCAACCTTCACCCTGTAAACAGATGAAAAAACTGAGGCTCAGAGAGAGACAAGACTTGCCCAAGATCGCAGCCCAAGTCACCGATACAGGCAAGACTGGATCTGAGTCCCCCACATGCAGGATGTGCCGTCACCCTATCTTCAGCTATTGTGACAGCATCCCTTGCACTGAGGCCTTGGGCCCTCAGGGGGTGGGGCCAAGATGAAGCAAGCATGGTGTCACTCCACACCCCCTCTCTTTCCTCTCCTGACTAAGTTTCTCTGGCTTCCCTGAGGCTGCAGGTGTTAATCTGGGGGGCCCTGGGCCCTGAACCGGCAGCAGAAATATGAGGATCGAGAGCCTCCTCCTCCTGGGGGCCCTCCTGGCTGTCGGGAGTCAGCTGCCTGCTGTCTTTGGCAGGAAGAAGGGAGGTGAGTGTGGGAAATCCCTCTGCTCTGGGGACCAGATTGTCCCTACTTCTCTAGGGAGAGTAAGGGTTTGGGAGAAGGCAGGTAATTCCATGTGTGGGGTGTGTGTGCGTGTGTGTGCGTGCGTGCGTGTGTGTATGTGTGGATGCCTGATTCACCTGCCTGTGCTAGTATCTGTGCGTGTCTTTTCTGCCAGTTTCTCGGTGCTTGTCTGTGCCTGTCTATATGTCAGGGGTGGCGGGGCGGGGAATGCATGTGCCTGTCTCTGTGTAGACGTGTGTCTTTGTGCCCGCCTGTCTGTGCAAAGCTCTGTCTGCACACGTACACTTAGGAATGGCTGCATGCACACGTCTGAACTTGGTGCCTGTCCATGTGTATCCGTGTGTGTCTCTGTGCCTCCAGGTATGGGGAGGGACCCTGTCTGTACCTGCTGGTCTGTGGTGTGACTGGGTCGGTGGGTCCACCGTCCTATCTGTGGAAAGGACTTGGGAATTGAGGAGAGGGTGTGGTTTCTGGGATCTGGGCTTTGTGGGGAGGAAGCTCTGTCTCTAGCTCTCATCGCCCCCAACCTGCTGTCCCCATTCCCACCCCTGACAAGGCTGGGGCTGGCCTGCTGACAGGTGAGGGAGGGCCGCTGAGTGACTAGACAGGTGACTCCTGCTCTGGGTGAGGCCTCCACCTCCATCCTCTTCTGGGGTTGGAACACTCTAACCTACATTCACCTGTGCAACCCTGGCCCTGCCTTTAAGAAAGGGGACAGTAATGGGGACAGGCTGAGGAAGGAAGCACACTGGTGGGCTCCAAGGCTGGCCCCTGTGTTGGCTGTGATTCATGCACCATCACCACATAACTCCTCAATGTGATGCTGTGAGGACAGGACTATTTTTATCCCCATTTTGCAGATGAGGAAAACTGAGGCATAGTGGGAAAGCCCTTAACAAGATCAAAGACTGACTCTGAGTTAGTGCCAAATGTGGCATTTGAATGCAGGTATTTGAAATCAGAGAGATTCACCTTACCAACTGTTACAGCAAAACCCCAGGACTGTACAGAAGAATGCACCCCCAACCTAGGAAGGAGCCGAGAGACCAAAGAATTACTTGGACAAGGCCAGATTGGCAAGTGTGTGAGTTTATTAGGACCTCCATACAGGGCACTCCCGGAAGGCAGCAGGACAGGTCTGGAGACTTACTCCATGTAAAATGAGGTCCCATGCCTCTCTCTCAGGAGTAAGCGGTGTCTCGAGGAATAAGGGCCTGGCACACAGTAAGCACAGCATAAGTGGGTGATTTGGGGGAGTCCTTGTGTTCCCAGGGAGCACACCCCAGTATTCAACCTGGCTGCTCAGAGACAAAGAGCTGGCACAGCAGAAACCGAGCCTGCGCAGGGCCACTCTGCATGGGCAGGTGTGACACGCTTGTCTCTCCCCCAGTTCACCACACCTTGTCCCCCACTGGTTTCTCTCCCATGAGACATCTGCCTGGCTGCTGGTAGAATTTCAGACAATGGAGGAAGGTGACGAGGCCAAGGGAAGGGAAGTCTCAGTTTGTTGCCTGTGGAAGCCCAGCCACCTCTGTTTATAAGAGCTCCCCATTCCGCCCCTTCTCACTCAAACGTCTGGGTGTCTCTGATACAAAGAGCCTGGCATAGTCCCTGATAAACAGCAAGTGCCTAATTAAATGCTGTCAGCGGTTATGTGGTATTGGGAAAATATACGTGTCTGTGTAGCCCTGTGCATATGATTCTGTGTATATGACTGTGTATGCGTATATATGTCTCTCTGTTCACACACATATGCTATATATTTATATACACAAGTGTGTGTGTCTGAGTGTCTGTGTATGTATCTATGTGGGTAGGCGTGTGTATATGACAGTATGCTTGTGTATTTACGGTGATTATGTTCCAGCTCATATGTATATATGTGACTGCCTGTTTTTATATGTGTTTATAAATATATTGCATATGTATAACTATCTGATGGATGTCCGTATGTATATATGTGTGTATTAAGTTGAACCATGTAAAATTGCTACTTTTGTAGATAAAACAGTTGACTATCTGCAATTTCCTATTGTTAAGCCCGTAGCTAATTGTGTGTCTAGATCTAAATGTGCTTGTGTATTTGACAGTGTGTGTATCGTCTGTGTGTACAAGTGTATATATTTCACCATGTTTGGATACAATTCTTTTGCTCTCTAAGTCTACACACCCATGGTGAATGCATCCGGATGACCATCTGTGTGTGTGACTGTCTCGATGTACACATCTGTGAGTGAAGAACCTCGTTTGGAGGGACTGTTAGGAAAGGCAGGCAAACAAAGTGAGTGTGACCACCTAGAGCCTCTCACACCAGCTCTGCACACGCCAGGCTTTTATCTCCACCTCCACATTGCAGCTATCACAGTTCTTCCACCGGAAATGCCAGCTGTCATGCCCTCTCCCTATCTGCCATTCCCCAAGGTTCAGCTCCAGGCCCCCGGTACAGAAACTCTCCCTGCCTGACCCACCTGGCTCCACTGGCTTTGAGTGCAGGCAGCTCCGTCTGGCCCAGTCTTTGAGGCCTGAGCACATTTGGCTTGGACTGGTGAATTCAGGGCTAAACCTTGGACCTCAGACTATTTCCCAGGAACCCTCACATCACTCCCACCACCCCAAACCCACACTTTTCCCCCCTCCCCAGGCCAAGCCTTTCTTTCTCCAGCAGGGGGCAGCAATTCAATTTAAACCAACCCGCTCTGACAACTGAGGTTGACTTAGAGGAGGTAGGATGTGAGCAAGGTGCCTACTTACGTGTGCAGCCAGCACCCAGGCAGGGGGCTGAGGGGGAGTGGCGGACACGGAGATAAAGTCACCGCACCAGATCCAGCTGCCCCTCGGAGCTCTTGAACATTTTCTCTGATGCTGGATTTAACTGAAGGTCTGGGTTAAAGGCTCCATGCCTACAGCTCAGGGTGGATGGAGACTCATAGAGGTCAGAGGGAGCCAGGCCCTGGGAGGCCTAACCCCAGCCCATGTGGGTCTGGGCAAGTCACTGCCCCTTTCAGGCCTTGATTTCCTCCTCTGCATGGAGGAAGATACTGATTTCCAGCTTTATGCATGAAATCTGAACATGGCCCAAAATCCCAGCAAGAAGAGTGGTTAGGTAAGCTCTGGGACAGAACACTCTACAGCCATTCAGAAGAATACCTGAGAGACAGAGTTAATGCCTGATCCTCGAAACCATGCCATTTGCAACAGTGGTGAACGCAATAGTGCAGACGTGGCCAGCTGTGGCTGTGACAGTGCACCAGGCTGGCCGCTGCTGACACATGTGCGATGCTGTGCCTCACTTCAAAACCCTTTCTTTCCAAGTCACTGAGCCCCTACTGTTGTGCACCAAGTACTGTGATATGGACCAATGGTGAGCAAAGCTAGCAGGGTGTCTACTGTCATAACCTCCAGCCAAGTGAGAGACACAGACAAATAGATGCAGCGTCACAAACTCTGGAGGAAAGAATTGAGTGTGTGTGTGTGTGTGTGTGTGTGTGTGTGTGTGTGTGTTGGGGTGGGGCTAACCTAGTTAATGTAGGGTCAGAGAAGTAGAGTCTTCTGAGGATGTGATGTTTCTGCTGAGTCCTAATGAGCTCACCAGGCGAATGGAGCACAGGAGAAGTGCACCAGGCAAAGGATGCAGCCAGAGCCAGAACCCTGCGACGAGAGCTGGCTTGGAGCAGATCTGGAGCCACTGAGTGGAAAGGCAGTAGAGGATGAGGCTAGAGAGATGGGCAGGGCCCAGACCAGGCATGGCCTTATTGGCCACAGTGGAGATGTTGGGCTTCATTTCCCCTATCATTTGTGCCATCTGAGTCTCAAACTAGCCCAGATTCCCATTTCACAGCCAGAAAACTGAGGCTTGGAGTCATTAGAAACAAACAACAACAACAACCACAAAAAACTAACCAGAAGACAGGCAAGAAGCAAGGGATGGAGAATTCAGATCTTGTCATTCCCAGGTCAGCGCTTATTACATAACCGTGAGCTTCCTCCAGCTGCAATATTGAGAGATTCTCTTACAGAGAAATGGGGAGGCTGCCCAGCAGATGATGGGCCGTGCCTCCTATCGGTGCCTGACCAGTGCGTGGAAGACAGCCAGTGTCCCTTGACCAGGAAGTGCTGCTACAGAGCTTGCTTCCGCCAGTGCGTCCCCAGGGTCTCTGGTAAATGCCCCTCTCCACCTTGCTGACCACCCAAGCCCCAAGCTCCAGGGCCGGTGGGCACAGGCAGAGCTCACCCAGTTCCCTGTGTTGCAGTGAAGCCGGGCAGCTGCCCACAGGACCAACTGCGCTGCCTCAGCCCCATGAACCACCTGTGTCACAAGGACTCAGACTGCTCGGGCAAAAAACGATGCTGCCACAGCGCCTGTGGCCGGGATTGCCGAGATCCTGCCAGAGGTGTGGCTCCTGGGTGCCCGGGGCAGGTGCCTTCCCTCTCCGAGCCCCAGCTCTAATACTTTCTTCACTGCTGCAAGCTTAACAGGATGCCTCCCCAGAAGTCAGGGCCTCCCGTGGCTAGGATTGGGGAATTGGATAGGGGCTGGGGGAGTCCTGCTAGGATAACAGAGGACCTGGAAGTCCTTGGTTCTCTTCTTGAGCTTACTGTGGCACCTGGACAACAGCCCTAAACTGCTCCAGGCTTCAGTTTGCCCTTTCGAAGGGGGCGGAGGAGTCCAGCCTTGGTGGCAACCAGAGCTGAGCTGGTGGGGCATGGATGGGAGACCAAGGCCAGAAACCAGAGCCCTATTATGGGAAGGAATGAAACCTTTCTTTCTCCCTCCTCAGGCTAATTCTGATTTAGGATCCGTGGCTCTGCACCTAAGCTGGGGACCAACGGAAAGAGTTCACGATGGGAGGCCTGGGGCCCTGCCCACTGGACAGCACTATCTCTACTAGCGGTGGTTCCAGCCTTCTGATAAACACTGGCCTGCTGTCACTTCCCTGCAACGCATCCGCCCCTGGATTCTCCCCCTGGGAGTCAAAGTCCATAGCCTGACCTCGGAGGAAGGCCTCTGTATCACCCCAGCACCCTGCACCACTGCCATATGAGCTTCCCACCCTTTCCAACACATTCACACCAATCCGTACATGCTGCTTCCTCCACCAAGAATGCCCAATTCAGGCAGACCCTGACCTCTCCCTCAGGCAACCCAACCACCCAGAATGAATATTCTAGCAGAGTTTTCCAAATATCAGTCATTCACCTCTTTCATGATTTTCACCATAACTACAAAATAGCACCACAATGGCCTGCATGCTGCCTGTGCCACCATTTACTTAACGTTTTCTTTAAATGACTCACTTTTGTGTATAACTAAATTCATTTCAAAAGAAAATGGATATCACTACTATAAATGAGATCAATTGCCACAAATGGAATTACGAAAACAAATACAATGGAAACAGCTCAATTCCATTAAAGTAAATCATGTCAGATTAAATGATATTAAATAGTGTTATTAAACTCTAGCTAGCAACAGCCACCTGCCAAGACTGAGCCTGAAGCCTGTACTCGGTCTATGTTTTTTTGTTTTTTGAGACAGAGTCTCGTTCTCTTGCCCAGGCTGGAGTGCAATGGCACGATCTTGGTTCACTGCAACCTCCGTCTCCCTGGTTCAAGCAATTCTTCTGTCTCAGCCTCCTGAGTAGTTGAGACTACAGGTGCCCGCCACCATGCCTGGCTAATTTTTGTATTTTTAGTAGAGACAGGTTTTTGCCGTGTTGGCCAGGCTGGTCTCAAGCTCCTGGCCTCAAGTGATCCGCCTGCCTCAGCCTCCCATAATGCCGGGATTACATATGTGAGCCACCGCACATGGCCAGTCTATGTTTTAATCAATGAAGATTTAAAGGGTTAAAGATGCAAACCTCTAAGCTGAGACTTTCTCCCTGGGGCAATCAGAAGGCTTGAGAAGGGAATGGCTTTCTCACTTCAGGAGTTCATGTTATGTGCCACTGCATCCAGGTACATACTAAGATCACTTCAAATTGCCCCAAATTTGGGGAAATTTTGCTCAAGTAGTCAGGATGTCATTATTATGGTGCCTCTCTCCACCTCACTCACTTCAATTTCTCCTGGGTCCAGTATGCATTCAGGGTTTAATGAGTGTTTCTTGCAGGGAGAAGGGGTCAATGAGGGGATGACAGCCATCGCGAGGGACATGCCTGGACCCAGACGGCTGTATTCCTGACTCTCCTCCCACTTTTCTCTCAGGAAGGAGGTGGCAAATTCCCTGCTGTATCTGCTGGGCCTCGTGTATCCAGCACAAGACTGAGGGACTGGGCGGTCCACGGTGGAGGTCAACTTGGGAATCTTTGGTCTTCTTTCCCTGTTCTCTTGGCCTTGCAGTGTGATGACAGGTGCATCCTTCTGCACTCTGGGCTTCTGTTTGCCCTATTGGGAGATGGAAGGAATTCTACTTCCTCACCCTCCTTGTCCTTCCCATGGGATTCAAATGCTTGAACCATTGACTGAAAAGTGCCAGATGCTAACTACATGGATATAGAATGAAGTCTTGGAGAGGGGAAGGAGAACTGTCTGGGAGTCACTGACTCCGAACAACCTTAGATATTTCTCTTCCTCTTTCTGGGCCTCAGTTTCTCCATCTACATATAGCTTCATATAGTTAACACAGATAATATGGTAGATTGGATTATTTGCCTACAATTTTCCCTTTCCCCTCCCCACCCCATGCTTACAGTGGCTTCCCTTGGAGAGTGTACATCCTGCCCCAGTGATTTGGGCTTGGCGACGAGACCTGTTTTAGCTAATGGGATGTGGGTGGCAGTGACAGTGTAGCCTGTTTAAAGAAAAACACCACCATTCTTCTTTTTTTTTTTTTTAATTGAGATGGAATTTCACTCTTGTTGCCCAGGCTGGAGTGCAGCGACATGATCTTGGCTCACTGCAACCTCCACCTCCTGAGTTCAAGTGATCCTCCTGCCTCAGCCTCCCAAGTAGCTGGGATTACAGGCACCTGCTACCACACCAGGCTAATTTTTACATTTTTAGTAGAGATGGAGTTTCACCATGTTGGCCCAACTGGTCTTGAATTCCTGACCTCAGGCAATCTGCCTGCCTCAGCCTCCCAAAGTGCTGGGATTACAGGTGTGAGCCACTGCACCTGGCCTCCACCCTTCTTGGAGTTTCTGCCCTCTGCCATGAGAAGAGCTTGCCCGGAGCCACTTGTCTTGCTGGAGAGACACCTAGGGCAAGCCTGAAGCTGAGTCAAACCAGCCAAGCCTCAAACTTGCCAAAGAGAAATAAATCTTTGTGGTAAGAAGACACAGAGATTCAGGGGTTGTTTGTCACAGATTCATCGCAGTAAGAGCTTAACTAGTTCAGATTCTGGTTATTAGTCTGTAATGAATGGCTACTGTAGATCTCCCACTTTTAAACATCATTTCATTCATCCAACCCATAACCCTGAGAAAGGCTATTTGCATTTGACAGTGAAGAAATAGTGGCTATGAGATAAGTGACGTGCCCAAGACCCCCAGCTGAGAAATGATGTAGCCAGGATTAAACCACACCATATTCCTCCCTTGAGAGTAATAAAGGCAGCAACAGCCAACAATTACAGATCATGCGCCATGCACCAGGTATCATTTTAATCCCTTTACATGTATAATCTTGTATAATCTCATTAAATCCTCATATCCTTATCGGGTAGGCTTCATTACTTTTCCCCATTTCACACATGAGGAAACGGAAATACCAAGAGGTTAATTTGGTCAAAGTTGTCCAACTTGTAAGTACTAGAGCTGGGATTCAACCCCAAGGAGTCTAACCATAAACTTTACATCCCTAGTGACTATACTAATCAATTACAATCGGTCTTTGAAGATTCCTCCCACTTAAGATTCCTCCCACCTGAAGATTCAGTGCCCACATCTGAGAAAGGAAGACACAAAGACACAAAAAGTTTAAGTGACCAGACTTAATTCTAGACAACTGGAACCCAAGCCTGTTGATACACAGCGTATTGCCCCAGGTTTCTTTCTTCAAAGGCATCAGGAGGAAAATTAGGGGGTCACAGCAGGAAGCTCCCAGGTAAGCCAGTTAAGACTTGGCTGCCAAGAGCCCTGTGACTACCCTGGAGCTCTGAGTTCTGAGCTAGGTCCTTGGAATGGCAGGAGGTGACAGGTCACAGACTATGGCTTCCCTGACTATAGGTAGCAGCATCTATACAGCCCATTCTAGATTCCCTGCTCAGCTTCCTGGCTAACTCACTCCCTGTTCCAGCAGTTCTGTGACTTGGTCTATGCAGTGCCAGCTCCAAGTTCAGCTCCAACCCAATCAGCTCTATCTCTACTGCCTGTCTCTGCTGGCTTTCTGGAAAGTCTCCTAGGAGGGTAGTTCCTTTTGCAGACTCTAACCTTGCTTTCCTCCCTCACTCATTCAATAAATGTTTGCTGAGCACTTAATATAGGTTCTAGGCTGTGCTTTGCAGAACTCATGCACTAATGGATGAGACAAAGCCCTAGCTAGAGAGTTGCATGACATATACCAAACTGGAGAGGCCTGGGAGGCCAGGAGAGATCTAACTCAGCCTAGAAACCAGGCAAGTCTTCCTGAAGATGATATCCAGGTCAAGACCTTGAGTTTTAGCAGGAGCTAGCCAAGTAGAACACTTCTAATTATCCATTCTCCCCTTCTTCCTTACCAATAGCAACGTCCCCGGTTAGAAATACTTGCCCCGCCCCACCCCCAGGCTCTTGGAGACTTTCCATATTTTGACCCAGGTGGTAGTCACAATGGATACATACATTTGTAAAAAAAAAAAAAAAAAAAAATCATTCAGCTGTAACTTAACATTTGTGCACTTTACCATGGGAACAGTATATTTCAATTTTAAAGGTAAATTAAAAATTTAAAAATATGTTTCCTCTCCAGGCTCCCTTGCACCAAACAATGATCATGTGACCCAAGACTGGCCAATCAGAAGCAAGGGAAATCTACTAGGAGGGTCCTCCTGGCAAGCTATAGTTTTCCTAACTAAGGAGATGGACTTGGCCTTTTGTCTGTCATCCATTTACCCTGTGTCCTTCCTGGAACATGGTTGCTGCCACTAGAACAGCCATCTGTTGTCCTTGAGGATTGTCTTAGTTGGGTTCCCCCAAAATAAATCTTGAGATGAAGAATCCTATGACAGTGATGCTTTGAAAATGTTTTCAGGAAAAGTGGCTATAGGAGTACAGAAGTTCACCATGAAGAGAAGCCAGTGGTGATGTGAAATCCAGTGAAGTCTCCCAGGGCAGTTCTAGAAACAAGCATACATGGAGCGCATGCATTCTCAGGTACTTCAGGTTCTCCCTGTGTGGAGCCATAGCAGGCTCTGGCAGCCTCAGGAAAGCCCCAGATACCAGCTGTCAGGAGGGAAAACATACCAGGAATCTCTGTGCACAAAAGTGGTAAAGGATCCCAGAGGAGCTGTGGGCACGAATGAGTCACATAAGAATGGTGGAGGAGGAAGTGACAAGGAGCCGTGACAAGGAGCCTGGGTCTTCAGGGCTATTCATGAGCAGCTGCACCTACCCTGGCCTGCCAGAAAAAAAAAAAAGTAAACTCTTTTCTAGTGAAGTCACTGTAATTCTGTTTCTGTTCCTGCAGCAAAATTAAATTTTAACTGATATGCAGGGTAAAGAAAGGGCAGGAAGAGTTGTTCATGGAGAGGGAACAGCATGTGCTAATCCTCATCTCAATCCTGAAAGGTGGGTGTTGTTCCCATTTTACAGATGAGGAAGATAAGGATCCAAGAGAAGTGCTTGGCCCAAGGTCACACAGCAGTTTAGTGGCAAAGGCACGATTCAGACCCAGTGTATTCATTATCTATTGCTGTGTAACAAGGTTTCACAAATGCAGCAGCTTAAAGCAACACACATTTATTATCTCACAGTTGTTATGGGTCAAGAACCTGGGTACAGCTTAACTGGGTCTTTTGTTTCAGTTTCTCTGCTTCACGAGACTGCACTCGAGGGGTCGGCCATGGTGGGAGTCTCATCTGAGCCTCAATTAGAGAAGGATCCACTTTCAAATTCACAGGGTTGTTGGCAGAATGTCAGCTCCTTGAGGACTAATGGACTGAATACCACAGCCCCTGGCTAGTCATTGGCTGGAAGTCACCCTCATTTCCTTACCTTTCCCGCCTGGCAACTTGCTTCATCAAAGCCAGCTGGAAGTCACAACCTTAAGTAACCTAATCAGAGAAGTGACATCCCATACTTTTGCTATATTCTGTTCATTAGAAGCAAATCAGTAAGACCTGTCCACACACAAGGGGAGGGAATTGCACAAGGGCATGAACACCAGGAGGCCGACATCACTGGGAGACATCTTAGAAGGTGCCCGTCACATCCAGGTCTACTTAATTCCAAACATTTCTGTATTTTCTGCAACATCAAGCTTACTCTGAAGGTAAAACTGCATGGATTCAAATGGCTAAAACTGGCCAGGGACTGGGGGAGAATTTGGGGGACAGCCCATCCATGATACATGAAGGACAGGGATACCCATCCTTCCCACCCATAATGCCCACCTTCCCACTCTTGTGGCTCACAAATTCCACCAAAACTTCATTTACCTCTCACTGTGTCATCTGGGGATGAAACCAGATCCTGGTTTCATTCTCTTCTGCCCTTGGGAAATAGGTCTGTCTTTTCTCAGTTTTGGAAACTTGTCTCTGCAGCTCCAGGGAAAACTCCTGAGTCCTAACGGGTAGCGAAGGCTGCAGACAAACTCTTATGCCAGGAAATAGAAGACCTGCTTCTCGGCAAATCTGCCTCAGTTTCCCTGTTGGTTAAATGAGGGAATTGGGCAAGACGCTCACTAAGCAGCTTCTTCCTCTAACTTCTTCTTTCGAGGGAAAAACTGAAGTGGCCCAGCCTAGAGCTGTGTTGTCTAATATGGCAGCCACGAGCCATGTGTGGCTCCTGAGCACAGAAAATGTGACTAGTCCAAACAGAGATTTGCTATAGGTGAATCTCAAAAAATCTCTCTCAAAAAATAAAAAATAAAATAAAATAAATGAGTACACTGGATTTATATATGGAAGGCAGAATTCAGATGACCCCCCCCTCAATGATCCTCATCCCTATATAATCTCCTCCTGTTTCAGTGTAGGTGGAGCCCGTGAATGTGTGTTATATGGCAGGAGGGAGATTGCCCCGGGTGGGCCTGGCCTAATCAGGTGAGAGTTTTAAAGTTAGAGATTTTTCTCTGACCGGTTACAGGAGAGGAATTCAGCACTCTCATGTGCCCAAAAGAAAGCAAGCATTCATGCTATGAACTGCCTATGGGGCAGGAACTGTAGGCAGCTTCTAGAATCTGAGATTGATCACCAGTGGACAGCTAGCAGGAAAAGAGAGACCTCAGTCCTATAACCACAAGGAAATGAATTCTGCCAACAATCTGTGAGCTTGGAAGAAAACTCTGAAGCTCACAGGAGAACCTCAACCCTGGCCAACACCTTGGCTTCAACCTGGTGAGAACCCTAGGGTCCAGTAAGGCCATGCCCAGACTTCTGACCTATAGGAACCATAAGATCATAAATTTGTATCATTTTAAGCTACTAAATTGTGGTAATTTGTTGTGTAACAATAAGAAAAATCAGTACACTGTATTTTAGAGACTTAGTACAAAAAAAAGAAAATGTAAAATATCTCAATAATTTCTTTACTGATTCCAATGTTGAAATCATAATACTTTAGATTTAATAAAAGATATTACTAAAATACAGTTGATCCTGAAACAACACAGCTTTGAACTGCTAGTGTCCACTTATTTGCAGATCTTTTCCAATAAATACATTGGAAAATTTTGGAGATTTGTGACAATTTGAAAAAACTTACAGATGAACCATGTAGCCTAGAATTATCAAAAGCCTGAAGAAAAAGTTAGATACGTCGTGAATGCCTAAGATATATGCAGATATTATTTATGAGTTAATCGGCTGTTTATGTTATCGGTAAGGTTTCTGGTGAACAGTAGGTTATTACTCGTTAAGTTTCAGGGGAGTCAAAAGTTATATTCTAATTTTCTAGGCATGGAGGAGTGGTTTCACTTACCCCACTGTTCAAGGGGTAACTGTAATTTCACCTGCTTTTTACTTCTTTAAAATGTTGCAATCAGAAATTTAAAAGGATATATGTGGATTGGGTGCAGTGGCTCATGCCTGTAATCCCAGCATTTTGGGAGGCCGAGGCAGGTGGATCATTTGAGGCCAGGAGTTCAAGACCTGCCTGGCCAATATGGCAAAACGCCCTCTCTACTAAAAATACAAAAATTAGCCTGGCGTGGTGGTGCATGCTTGTAATCCCAGCTACTCAGGAGGCTGAGGCAGAAGAATCGCTTGAACCCGGGAGGCAGACGTTGCAGTGAGCCAAGATAGTGCCACTGCACTCCAGCCTGGGCAACAGAGTGAGACTGTATCTCAAAAAATAAAAAATAAAATAATATATGTGGCTCACATTAAAGGTGTTGGACAGTGCTGGCCTAGAGGACTCAGAAGTCAGCCATGGGACCTCTGGCAAGTCACCACACCTCTCAAAGCAGTTCTTATCTGTGAGACAGGAATAATAGTAGCACTTACTGAACAGATAAATTTGCAGTTTGAGTGCGATTGAGGTCTACGCTTGACCCAAGGTAAGTACTCAATGAATGTTGGTAATTATCATTATTGTTAATAACAATATTTGCAAAGGCTCTTATCCAGGCCCTAGTCTCCAGTAGCCTCTCCCCAACCAGGCACACAGCAGCCACACAATAGGTACACGTGTGGGAACTTCACAACCTCTACAAAGCTCTTTGGCATATGTTCTTTGCCCTTACAACCCACTTGGCAGGTTGGAATCAGGAGCCCGTGGGCAGGTAAGGACATTGCGCCTCAGGGGTAAAATGATCGTTTCAAGTTTCACAGCTCACCTAGGAAGAACCTGGGACTCCAAGGGAGATGAGGCCACCTTCTACAGCTCCCTCACTCAGTTGCCCACGGTGTGAGGAAGTGACTGGAGCTCACCCCTAAAATGGGGGACATAAGATCCTGGCCCTGTCAAGAGTGTGCCAGGAATAGCTGAGATCAATCACTTACGGCAGCTGAAGTACCCTGGCACATACTAAACACTCAATTAAGCAAATCATGATTACTGTTGTTCCTTTGCCAGAGAAGTTTCTGCTGAAATCCCTCTCTAGGGGGAATCCTCATGCCCTAAATGACCCCTCCTTCCCGGTCCCGTAACTCCGGAGGATGCCCCTGCAGGTAGGCCCAGTCTCCTGACACCACCACCCCCCAACCGAGTCAGGAATAGAAACCGCCGCCTCCAGCCGCCAGCGGCCTCACTCCCTCCTCCGGCAGCGATCGATGCGGCCTTCAGCCGCGGGGGACTAGGCAAGTAAGACGGAAGGAGAGGGCAGCGGGGCCGCCTGCAGTAGGAGGCTCCGCGGGGCCGGCGGGACAGCGGCGAGACCGAGTATAGCCAGCGGCCCCCAGCCTCAGTGCCTTTGGGACAGACACAGGAGGCGCCTGGGAGGTGCCACGACAGGTAAGGGGTCTCCTCTGGGGAGGGACGGGCTCCGGGATAGTCCGGGGCAGCCAGAGTGGGAGGCGGGGCTGCCTGGGGTTCCTGGTGCTCTTACCCCCTCTATGAGACCCCCCCACCCCACAAGGAGGAAGCAGTGTGGGGTGGCCGCGCTTTGGAGACCCTGGCTGGTCCAGTTTACTCATCTGTATAATGGGATTAGAAAACCTCCCCGGCAGGGTTGGTGTAGAGATTAAACCAAGTGAGGTGTGCATGGAGCCCAGAGAAGTGACTAGCAGATAGGAGGTGCTCAAAATAAGTGTGTGGAGAGAGAATGAAATGAAAAAACCTGGTGTCCAACCTTAGCTGTGCCATGGACTAGCTGGGTGATTTTGAACAAGTCACTTAATCTTTCTTACTGATCTTCAGGTTCTTGTCAGAAAATGTTTGTTGAATTAATTATCCCATTTCACAGAGCAGGAAAGTGAGTTCCAGATAGATGAAGGGATTTGTCCAATATTATGCTTCTAATGGGTGATGGAACTGGATTAGAAATTTCATTTTTTGATGCCAAATGCAGGTGGAGATCCAAGTGGAGGTGGGAGTGGAGCTACATCACACATGTTTATTGTGCATTGATTATGTGCCAGGGACCATGCTGGCAGTCAATATCTTGCATCATTTAATCCTCTGAGCCTCTCCTGGAAAGTATGATGCTACTCGGTTCCACAGATAGGGAAACAAGCCCAGAGAGGGCAACGAATGCACTCAAGGTCAGCAGCTAGTAAGTGGCAGACTGAGGTCTGACCAGAGGGAAGTACATGGGATTAACATTTACTGAGCATCTACTGTTTCCCCAGGGCTTTGAACAGATACCACAATAATGATTCATCCAAAGCAACATTACCCCCATTCTAGAGGTAAAAGAGCTAAAGCCCAGAGTGGGAAGGAGACTGGCCTGAGGTCACAGAGCTAATAGTGACAGAGCTAAGGGTGGAACCCCAAATTCATTCAACACCAAGCCCAGGTGCTTTACACACACTTAATCCCTAGTCTAGGCATTACTGAACCCACAATGCAAATGAGATTGCCAGTGGTGAGGAGGTGTCACTAGCCTCCAATTCCAGCAGAGCCAGGAGTCAGGGGGTGGTAGAAGAACCTAAATCCTCCCTGAGTATCCACTAAGGCTAAGCACTTTCTATAATCTACCTTCATCCTCCAGCCATCCCCAGAGGGAGGTGCTATTGTCTACAATGTGCAGTAAATTGAGACCTGGAGGATAAATAGCTTCCTCCAGCACCCCGGTGCATCAGGGGTGGAGATAAACCCAGGTTTGCCTGACTCCAGAGGACAGTGACACCAGTGAATAATTTATTAAATTCCTTCTGTTAGCCAAGCCCAAGAAAGACATTAGGTCATTTTATCTTCATAACCACACTTTGAGGTGAGTATTTTTATCTCCATTTCACAGAGGCTCAGAGAGGTGATGTGACTTGCCTAAGGTGACACAAGAGAGCCAAAGTTCAAGGTCATGTCTGGCTGACTCTACAGATGTTTTACATAAGCTAAAGCAGGAGATCTCAAACTTGACCATGTATCTGAATCACTTTCCAATCTTGTTAGAACGCAGACTGCTAGACCCCACCCTTAGAGTTCCCGATTCAGTAAATCGATGGCAGGCTGAGAATTTGCATCTTTGACGAATTCCTAGGTAATGCTGATGCTGCTGGTCCGGGGAACACACTATGAGAACCTCCGGTCTAAAGTGGTGCTCCCAACACCCCTAGGAGGTAAGTGTTACTATCCTCATTTTGCAGAAGAAACAGGTTCAGAGGGTTGGAGGGCCCAAGATCCCACAGTAGAACTTTGCTGTAAATAAATCCAAGTTTGTTCTGGAAAAGGAGACATCCTATTGAGCACCCACTAGGTGCCAGGACATCCTGCGATTCCATTGCTTTCCTATCCTTCCAGGTAGATCTCAGCATTTATTTTCCAAAGGAGAAAAATGAAATGGGGGTGGGGTGGGTCAGTGATTTGACCAAAGTCAAATGATGGGGATGAAGGATAGTCAAAGCCAGGCCTGACTCTGAGTCCAGAGGGCACCTGCCACCTACTGAGCGCCTCCTGCATACCAGATGCTTCACACAGAGTCTCCAACACCCCTTAGCTGGTTGGATGGAGGAGGGGATTTTAACCTGGTCTTCCTGGAAGGGAAGCCCAGGAACTCCTCAGCGCGCCCTTCCGGTGTCCGCAGGGAGGGGCACTGAAGTCTTGGTGAGCGAGTCTCCGAGCCCTGACACTGGGATCCGCTGGCGGCAAAGCGACGAGGTGCTGCGCGTAAACGTGGGTGGCGTGCGGCGGCTGCTGAGCGCGCGAGCCCTGGCGCGCTTCCCGGGCACGCGGCTGGGCCGCCTGCAGGCCGCGGCGTCGGAGGAGCAGGCGCGGCGCCTGTGCGACGACTACGATGCCGCGGCGCGCGAATTCTACTTCGACCGGCACCCGGGCTTCTTCCTGGGCCTGCTGCACTTCTACCGCACCGGCCACTTGCACGTGCTCGACGAGCTGTGCGTCTTCGCCTTTGGCCAGGAGGCCGACTACTGGGGCCTCGGCGAGAACGCGCTGGCCGCGTGCTGCCGCGCGCGCTACCTGGAGAGGCGGCTGACCCAGCCGCGCGCCTGGGACGAGGACAGCGACACGCCGAGCAGCGTGGACCCGTGCCCCGACGAGATCTCCGACGTGCAGCGAGAGCTGGCGCGCTATGGCGCGGCGCGCTGTGGTCGCCTGCGCCGCCGCCTCTGGCTGACCATGGAGAACCCGGGCTACTCGCTGCCGAGCAAGCTCTTCAGCTGCGTCTCCATCAGCGTGGTGCTCGCCTCCATCGCCGCCATGTGCATCCACAGCCTGCCCGAGTACCAGGCCCGCGAGGCGGCGGCCGCCGTGGCTGCGGTGGCCGCGGGCCGCAGCCCGGAAGGCGTGCGCGACGACCCAGTGCTGCGACGCCTCGAGTACTTCTGCATCGCCTGGTTCAGCTTCGAGGTGTCGTCGCGCCTCCTGCTGGCGCCCAGTACGCGCAACTTCTTCTGCCACCCGCTCAACCTCATCGACATTGTGTCTGTGCTGCCCTTCTATCTCACGCTGCTGGCTAGTGTGGCACTGGGCGACCAGGGCGGCAAGGAGCTCGGCCACCTGGGCAAGGTGGTGCAGGTGTTCCGCCTCATGCGCATCTTCCGCGTACTCAAGTTGGCGCGCCACTCCACTGGGCTGCGCTCGCTGGGAGCCACACTCAAGGTACGGCCTTTGAGGCCAGGTTGGAGCGGGGATAGGCGGGTGTAGCCATCAGGCACGTTAGCAGGTAAACTTACAAGCCTCCCAAGTCCAGGCTCACGTTGAACTGAGACCCCGTCCTTTGTGCCAGGCACAGGGCTGGACACCAGGTGTATGTTTCACATGCAGTCTGATTATCCCAATAGCTCTGTAAAGAAGGGTTTACCTTTTTCCTGGGGAGAAAACTGGAGCATAGCTTTGCTTGTCTTTCTTTTTCAAAGCAAAGAAAAAAGACAAAGATCACTTTTGATATATCTATCAAACATCAAATTATATGTATCATAAAGATGTGCCAAGCAGGATGCTGACTTTCTGCTAGAGCCTTTCTTCTGGCACTATCGGGGCTCTGATAATCATAGGTCACTCTTAATAGGTAAAGTCTAGGAATAGCCCCAGGAGCTAACACTGAGCACTCAATCTGTGCCGATTTCACATCCATTATCAATTTAGTCCTTAGGAGAACTTCCTCAGGAAGATGCTATTATTTATTCTCTTCCCGTAGATGAAGAAGCTGAGGTTGGAGGGTTGGCTCTTTAAAGCCTGGTTGCAGTTTACTGAGCATCCTCCTTGTGCCAGGTGCTGCATTGTGGGTGAATCACTGCCCTGGCAAGCTTGCGCTCAAGGGGGTGAAATCAGCCTGGTTTGAAGAGGGAGGCAAGGCGAACGGCATGTGCCGAGGCCTGGAGAGAGAACAGGATGAATGCTGGGAGGAGGACATGGAGGGAAGGAGATTCCCAGAGATGAGATTGAAGAAGTGAGCTGGGCAGGGTACCGAAGGGCCATGAAGTCTTGGCATATGATTTTGGACTTGGTCCTGAGGGTATAGGAGAGTTCCTGAGAGGTTTAAACAGAGGTAAGTGTTATTGTCACTGCTTTGCAGATGTGGAAACTGAGGCTCCAAGAGGTGACAGTGCTTGTTGGAGGTTCCTCAATAAGCAGTAGAGCCCAGAGAAGAACCCAGCTGTGCCTGTCTCCAGCACCTCATGTTCTTTCTCCTAAAGCTCCATGCAACTCTGCTGATAATCCCCAGACAATGCTAAAAGAAAGATCCCTTCAACCCAAGGCTTAGTAAAGCCTCTTGTATGCCCTCAGGATACTGGGTGCTGGCAGATGACCTAGGCAGAATCCTAGGGCACTGGGCAGGTATAAGGAATTACATTCACCAGATCCCGAGCTCAGCATCTCCCCAGGGAAGATCCCTGTGCCCCAGAACGCTGCCCTGTCTCCTCCATGCAGAGAGCCAGGGCCCAACACTACTAGCTTTGTCTTCAGTAGGGGAGAAGAGTATTACTGATCAGGGCTGCCAGGGTCTAAGATGCCGGTGTAAAATACTCCAGATGAGAGCCTTGCTACTCAAAGTGAGGCCCCTGACCACCAGCAGCTTTCTCATCATTTGGAAGCTTCCTAGACATGTGGATTATCTGGCTCTACCCAAGACTACACAATTGGGTTCTGCCAAGACCCCTGCACGATTCCTCCATGCATTAAAGTTGGAGAGAGTCTGCTCTAGACTAGGGGTTCTCAGCCTTGCATTACTGACATTTGGGATCAAGTAATTCTTTGATTTGGGAGCTGCCCTGTACATTTTAGGATGTTTAGCAGCATCCCTAGCCTTTACCCACTAGAGGACAGTAGCACACCTGTCCCAGTTGCAACAACCAAAAATGTCTCTAGACATTCCCAAATGTCCGTTCAGGGGTAGAGGGGAGGGGGGCAAAACCACCCTGTTTGAAATCACTGCCCTAGAGCTTGGCCTCAGGGACAAAGCAAACATACATGGCCATAGGAAAGTGGATTCTGTAGGTGGTCCAGGGGACTTATGTCCTCTCAGCTTCCCGGAGGAGCAAAAGAAATTTTTATACTTTTCAGATCAGTCAAAAGTACATGAAACCAACTATTTGCATTGTGGAATATAAACTATGGTTCTCTTGGTTCTGCAACAACAAGCTCTTCATTCCCTGGCTGTGGTGCCACCAGTAACCCAGAGTTAGAAAAAACAGCTGTAGCCTAGCAGATACCTTGGACAATAGAAATCAGGCCTGGGCTGAATACCAGGGAGTTTTGCTACCAACTGTAGTTCAAAGATCTTAAAGTCAGGGGACCTGGGTCTTAGCACCAGCTCTATCTTGCTCTGACTTTGGACCTGTCCCTTATACTCTCTGGGCCTCACTTTCCCCATATGCCTAATACCAGGCCTCTAAGCCCATCCACTCTGACTTGGCTTTCTACATTCTCTTTCAGCACAGCTACCGTGAGGTGGGCATCTTGCTGCTGTACCTGGCCGTGGGTGTGTCAGTGTTCTCTGGTGTGGCCTACACAGCTGAAAAGGAGGAGGACGTGGGCTTTAACACCATCCCAGCCTGCTGGTGGTGGGGCACAGTGAGCATGACCACCGTGGGCTATGGGGATGTGGTGCCAGTGACGGTGGCTGGCAAGCTGGCAGCCTCAGGCTGTATCCTAGGGGGCATCCTGGTGGTGGCGCTCCCCATCACCATCATCTTCAACAAGTTCTCCCACTTCTACCGGCGCCAGAAGGCTCTGGAGGCAGCCGTGCGCAACAGCAACCACCAGGAGTTTGAGGACTTGCTGAGCAGCGTTGATGAGGTGTCGGAGGCATCTCTGGAGACATCCCGAGAAACCTCTCAGGAGGGACGGTCTGCAGATCTAGAGACCCAGGCCCCCAGTGAGCCTCCACACCCTCAGATGTATTAAAACCAGGGATCTGTGACCCCCTGCCATGCCCCTACAGTCAGCTGAGCCAGCCAAGATTCCTCCCCTGCTAAAGTTCTTCATGGTAGTGAGCCTCTCAAGATCACTCATGCTGTCCTGAGAAATGAGATCTAAAAGCTGCATTCCTTCCTCCATTCCTTCCTCCAAAGGCCCAGGGCAGGACAGTGCTACCCTAGATTCTGTGAGATTCTGCGAGCAACTCAGAAACCTTTATAAACCTTCCTCCAAGCCATTCATGAAGCAGGCATGAGCCAGAGGGAGGAAGTTGAAAGGATGCTAATGATTCCTGAGCTCCTCCTGTACATGAGCCAGGTCACGTTTGGCCCTGTGTTGGAGAAAGATAATTATCACCATTTCACAGATGAGAAAACCGAGGCTAAGAGATGAGCCATGCCTCTCCCAGATGTCACAATTAGAAGTGGCAGAGACAGGTTTGGAATCTGGGCTTGTTGGTGGGCCTGGAGCAATGCTCCATCAACTCCATCTTTCTTCTGCCCTCATGAAGTTTGCATGTGGGTTTTGGGGATCCATGGATCCCCAGAGTTGATCCACAAGGTAAGAAATCCCTTTCAGAGCCAGAGAAAGGTCCAGACAGGAGATTTGGATATAGGAGCTCTGGATCTCAGCTGTGGTTCCTTTCTAGGAGCATCCAACAGGAGTCAGCTCTCAAAGATGAGTCCTGGAGGGAAGGAGGATGAGTCCTGGGAGGAAGTACAATAGCATTGTACTTGCCTCTTTAGCTGGTATGCAAGATTTGCTAAGCAATAATCTTCCAATCTTCCTCCCAGGGCTGATGTGAGAGAAAGAAAATCTGAAGGGGCCCTGGCCTGAGGTCTAGGAGACCCAGCTGCACCAAGACTTGCTGTGTAAAGTGGTCCAATCCCTGCCCCCAAGTCCAGATTCCAGCCCCTCTGTCAAACGGTCAGAATCTATGACCCAGAGGGCAATGAAAGCCAAGTAGAGCAGAGGGGTCTCTAACTTAAAGCCGGCTCAGCTCTGAAATGTTGGTGGCAGAGGGCTGACATATATGAATACTGGCTTCCCAGGCCCTCCCCCCGCAGTCTGACCTTGGCAGTTCCTTTCTGCCCATCACACAGACGTCCAGCCCTACCTTGTCCAGCCCTACCTAGAGTACCCATCCGGGCCCATGTGTGAGAGTCCTGTCCCTTCTGGCCAGCTCCAGCCCCGTCATCCCTGTTGGGGGCATATCTCTCATACCCATCTGCCGAATCTTCTCTCCACTTGCTGAGAAACTCAGAGGAGGGGGTCCAGTAGCCCTTTCCACATACTGTGGCTACAGCACCCAGCACTGTGCTACTGTTGTCTGACTGTGGCTGTCTCTGTCCCATCACCCTGAGCCTCAAGATGGAAGACATTGTCTGTTTGAACTCTGGGCTTGGTGCAGAGCAGGTGTTTGGTAAATGTTGAATAGATAATTCCTACAGCCCACTGGGTGCCAAGCACAGAGGGGGGAAAAAAGATAGCCAGAGAGAGACCTGGCCCTCAAAAAGGTGTGAACAAGACTGAAAAGGAGGTCTGTTCAGCTCTGCCTGCCCTGTCCCTGCTTGGTTCTTAAAATTTTTACAATATCTTCCTTGTAGGTTTACTCGCTTACTCAACAAATACTCATTGGAAGAGTCTTAAACTGGGGCTTCATGTGTGGTCTGCAGTCATGTTTTGGCTTAGTCCAACAGTACTTTATTATATTTTAAGAATTTGAATGCCTTTGCGTGAGGCATGCGCTCTCAGGTTCCCCATAGCGTCTCCCCCGCTGCCATCCACAGACGCACATGCTGTTGTTATGCCCAGCCACTCTGATTTACTGGCTTCTGACTTGTGGACTGCTTACTAGTCTCAAGAGATACAGTGGTGGAAAAATATATCCCTATACTCATGAAGCTTACTGACTAGTAGGAAAGATAGACTCTAATGCAATAATCACACAAATACATCATAGTGAGCTCTACTAAGTACGGGTGTGTATGATGTATCAGGGACCATGGCCCGAGAAAGTGAGAAGGCTTTCCTGAGCAAGTGACAATCTAACCTGCCATCCAAATGATAACTTGCTAATTAAGCAAATGGGGTTCCAGGGGGGAGTACTCCAAGCAGAGAGAATGGCACATGTGTGTCATACACAGGGCCTAGTACATAGTGGGCCTCCTACATATGCATGGATTCTGGGTCTCCAGATTGGAACAGAGGATGGAGCTAAGCAGGAAAGGGCTTCTCATGAATTCACCACACACATACCAGCCCTTCTGCACACTCCGCTCCTTACATCAAGGCCCGGCTGAACCCAGCTTAGGGGCAGATCAGAAGGGCTGCATGTACCACCCTTATGGTCTTGCCGAACACACCAAGAAACCCAATGGCTTCCAGATTTTCTGACCCTACGAACAGGTCCCTAATACTGGTGTGGAGAAAGCTCAAGAGAGAACCATCTGGCCTGAGCCCACTGTGAGGCTGTTTGTGGTCCTGGCAGAAAAGCAACAACTCGCTCCCCTTCCCATGTATCAATGAAAACCATTATGCAAATAAAGAGCTGGGCCTCAGGACGTGTTTCTGCTTGTGTGGAGATAGCTCCCTGACATGCTGCCTGAGTGCCTGGAGAGGGTGGGTAATATGTGGAGTGACTTGGAATCCACATTCTCAGGCTCCAGTCCTGGATTTGGCACAGACTTTGTCTGTGGTTGTGCCAGCCAGAACAGGTTGCAAGTGACAGGAATTCAGTTGGAACAAACTTGGTCAAAAAGGATAATTTATTGAATAATTAAAGTGATGAATAACTGTTAACAATTAGAGTTTGGGGTATAAGCAAAAGAAACTGACATTAAGCAAAAAATGAATTTGTTGGAAGATATATTAGTTTCCAGCAGCTGTTGTAACAAATTCAGACAAACCTGATGGCTTGAAACAGTAGAAACGTACTCTCTTTGACAGTTCTGGAGGCCAGAAATCCAAAATCAAGATGTCAGCAGGGCCATCCTCCCTCTGGAGGCTCTAGGGGGAAACCCTCTCCTTTTCTCTTCTAGTTTGTGGTGGTTGCCACCATTCTTGGCTTTCCTTGGCTGTGGCTGCATCACTCAAGTCTCTGCCTCTGATCTCACTTCACTGTCTGTGTATGTCAAGTATTCCAATGCCTCTGTCTTACAAGGACACTTTTGATGACACTTAGGCCCACCAGGATAATCCAAGATGACCTCATCTCAAGATCCTTAACTTAATCACATTTGCAAAAAGACCCTTTCCCAAATAAGGTAACAGTTACAGGTTCCAGAGATTAAAATATGGACATATGTTTGGGGCCACCATTTGGCCCACTACAGAAGGATATCTGTGAAATTCACCTGATCAAAGGAAGAGCTGACTGACGAGGCCTCAGGAAATATAGGAATGAGGGGAGCTCTAGGGACCTCAGTAGCAAGACTCATGAACCTTCTGTTTAAAACACTGCCACCCACATGATCTGCCTCCAGTCACCTTCCTTCCCTGTATCATCCTGCTCACAGTTCCAATCCCAGGAGAGAGTCTGATTTCACTTGAGTCATATGCCTCTTTCTTGGGAGGGATGGAGGGCAAGGTACCGTATTCGTATTTGCAGCAGTTGGAGGAAAGGTACTTACCCAAAGAAAAGACCACGTATTGTCACCAAAATAAAGGCAAAAGGTATTAATAGGCAAAAATAGCATACCATACACTCCCATCCTTTTCCCATACACACAGACTTATGCATGTTTCTAACATAAGGAAACTCTCTTATATATAACGAAAATATACTGATCTCCCCAAAGGAAAGACACCTTATGGGGCATATCCTATTCATGAATCCAGCTATAAGTTCATTCTTCCACTAGTACCACTAATTCTGTCTCAGTATCCTGTAATATAAGGAATAAATAGTAAATGTAACTGCCACCAGCATACCCTATATATACTAGAGGAAAGGAAAAGAAAAACACAGCAAGGAGGAAAACAGGTCATTGCTATGTCCTCATTTCTGTAATGGTCATAAGGCTGCCGCTGGCATTTATAACATCCCTTCTCTGTGAACAATGTCATGCCCCCTGCCTTTGGCCAGCACTTTAGTTGGTTGGGATTCTTTGTTTGATGGGGTAACCTAAACCTTTATTCGTA
The DNA here is from genome assembly GCF_001698545.2 of Rhinopithecus bieti. Lineage (NCBI taxonomy): Eukaryota > Metazoa > Chordata > Mammalia > Primates > Cercopithecidae > Rhinopithecus > Rhinopithecus bieti. Next base: position 2,851,065 of record NW_016806836.1, read on the forward strand.
GAGAATCTGAGCACTTGTTAGTCCTGCTGGCATGTAAAGATTCCCCAAGGAATTCCATGGAGTTACTTGCATTCCTTTCTGCCTACTTTGTGTAGCAGTAACCATATTTCCCCTTGACAGGGTGGTTGATTACCCTAATCAAGATTGTAACTCCCTTTATACACACCTAGGGAAAAGAAAAGCTCAGAAAGTCCAGGTGACAGTCTCTCTAAGTAAGCAGAACTCAGAGTCATAGGGATAGGAAGCAATAGATTTGCAAGTGGGTCATTGGGTTTAATCAGAAAATAGGCAACTTGATTGAAAGCAAACTTCTCATGCAATCAACTTACACCATTAGGGTCTACGTGAGCCAAATCCCATATACCCATGGATACACTTGATGATGGAGTCCTTATAGGCATGCTTGACTTTCTATCTGGATGGATGATATCGTAGTTGGTCACAATGGGTCATAAGATTACCTGATGTCCTATAGTTAGGCCTTCATTCACCATCAAAGCCCAATAGCAAGCCAGGATCTGACAGCAGTAGAACCAACAAAATCCAGATAGCATTGTACTTCTTTTGTGGTGACAGAAGTACTACACATATGTCTAGGGTACTGGACACTCTAAGAAACTTCACTGAGATGCACTGTATTTATCTCCCACCTTGCAAAAGGTGTGTCTTACCTACAGAACTGAAGTGTCTGCTTCTTTGTGCTCTCCAGGCCCTGTTAATGTGATTTAGTCAACTGATTTAGCAAAATTAGTTTGCTATCTTTTAGAATAGGGATATTTGGGGAATCAAGGTCTTTCGGGTACAGAGCTGGCGAACAGAGGTATGCCTGAGTTAGAACAGTAAATGAAAACTCTTATCCCTTCTAGGTAATAGCAAAATGCTTCCAGTGGTTTCTGTTCCTCAGAGTAGAGAGTGAAACCAGTAGATGCATGACTCCAGGGACTGTAATCATGAGCATTTATCTAACACAATGGTTAAAAATGGAATTATCACCTGACTAAAATAATCCACTGTCATTTTCCAAGACCCATCTAATTTTGCACCTATCAGACAGAGGAAATTAATGGTGTTTTGATTGGAGTCATCAGCCTGCAAGGTCTTTGGTAGAAACACTAATCTTTGCAGCCTCCCCTAAAGATATGTTACTATCGTTGACTTTTCTATTTTGAAACAGTTGTTCAGTTGGATTCTATTGGCCTTTTATATCACAATGGCCCTCACTTCATGGGTCAGAGAGCCAAAATGGGGATCTTTTCCAACTATCTCTCTGAAACTGCTGATATAGAATAGTTTTGGAATTCCTCTGGGCCTCCAGTAGCATGGACAAAAGCCAAAACACGATTTTTCACATGAGATGGACCTACAGTGGTACTCTTGAACCCAAGAACCTGGTATTAGCAAGAAGTCTTCATCACGGTTCCCTGAATGTGGTATTTCCCTTTCCCCAGTATCCAGTTACCTTGGGAAATCGCCACAGATCCTTTTGGAGAAGGCAAGAGAAATAGTTATATGACACTCATGTAGAATAGCAGAGTCCTTCCTCAAAGGCAAGTAGCATATCCTTCAATCAAAGGGCTTTAGATCATTAAACGCAAGCCCAGTGTTAGGTGATGATCTGTAACTATCATAGTGGCTCAAGTCGTGACTTTTTTTTATTTTTTATTTTTGCCAGAACTGCAGAGTGTTTTTGGTTTTTGTCTTGCTTTGTTTTGTTTCTTATGTTTCGCTGGTTAAACAAATCAAGTAAGACTTTAGTGGGCTGCCTTTAACTTTTTAGGGCCCTACACTGTGGCAGTCTGCCATGGTTACTACTTGAGACAGTCACTACTACAGTTACTACTGTTACTGCCTGAGACGTCATTACAAGACTGAATGAAGGGAGGAACATAAAAATGAAAACTTAAGACAAAAGAAACTGTTTTAAAGGAAGGGGCCATGGGAAGAAGAAGAGAGCTCCCTGCTTCTAGTAAGCAAAGGCAGCCCCCGAGCTTCCATAGCCCCTTCTATTTATTGGGTAACAAGAGAAGGGAGGAGGAGGTAATGACTGGTCAGCTGCTTAACTGATCACAGGTTCATATTGTTACTAACAGGCTTCAGATGTACCTATTCACAAGAAACACTATGCTTGGGGCGTGACTGCCCTCAGCATTCCTTCTGGGTGGCAGATGCAGTTTGTCAGTTTGCCAACATTCTGCATTTATAAGGAACAGTTTACTGGTTACTCATATAGCCTCCAGTAGTATACTGAGTTGATCACGACCCTCATTCTTTCGGCCTGTAACACTACACCATGAGTTCTTGCCTCATACAGAGCCTACTGAATATTACAATGATCATTCCCACTTCATTTCCGAGGACGAAGTGCCAACGCCTGGCCTCCCACATCTTTGCATTCTTCTTCCTCTCTGAATCAGGCAAACTATTTCAAATTACAGCCTCTCCACCCAGCATTCCTGACTTTCCTCAAAGCAAGGGTAAAGTGTGAGGGCTACAGTTAGAGGTATTTGTGGGAATGAGGCACAAAATAGATGCAATTCAGCATCCTGTCTTCAGAAATCTTTGAATCCCTTCCTCTACATGATGCCAAGGGATTTGGGGCCCTTAAGTTCCATTTCGCATGGGCCAGCATTTGTTTTAAGTTTGCATTTTGTTAAGAGCCTTGCCAGCTCCTGGAGCTAGCACAGAGAATGCCAAATAATCCCTGGTAAGTGAATCCATATCAAGAAGATCAGCCTGAGCCAAAATTACATTCCCCCTTCCTTGACAAAACACCACAAAATCCATTTCCACAGGTATTTCCCCAAATTTTTGATGGTGTCAGTTAACAAGTTTCTACAATTCTGTACAGGTCCAGGATTTTTACCTACTGTGTCTACTTGTCATGCTCTAGGCCAAACTGATCCCCACCTTCCAGCTAAGTACCCTTGAGGGATGGGGCAAGCAGGAAATTGTGAGCTTTCTCCTGTAAGAAAAGGTGTGAACTGTTTGCACCCGGTGTTTTAGAACTGTTTGCACCCAGTGTTTTTAGAGAGCTTTTGATTTTCTCCCACATCTCTCATACGATTATTCCACTTGTCATAGTCCCGCACCCTATTAATGCCTAACTTCACAAAGTGCAGCAGGGCTGTGAATTCAGCCACCTGCATAATCAATTGCCAACTTTGGTATTTGCAGAACTCAGCCCTACTGCAAGTCATAAGAGTCTTTTACTGTAGTCATAGAAATACTGTCTGTTCATTCTGTATGGAAAAAAAAAAAGGCATTGGGGCTTCCTTTGTTGACTCTCCCTTTCTTTATATTATTCTGTACAGTTAGAAACAAAATGCTCTATCACACAGCCTGAACATTCCTCACTTCCTTAAAATTAACTGTGACACGTGTTATCCCTTCTCTGAGAGCTTCATCCTCAGTGCTCAGATGCTATGAAGTAATGTAAGACATAGGTCTTTACCATTGCAGACCACTGCTGGCTTCCCAGACTAAAGCATGAACAACAACCTCATTGTATTTTGCCCCATCACAGCTCACTAATTTTGAATATCCCACATTTCCTAGAGGATATGGTGTCTATAACTCAACTCTAGTTCCAATTTCTGCATCAGTTAAGAATCTTTGGTTGCAAACAACAGAATCCAACACTGGAAAACTTAAGCCAAAAAATGACTGCACTGGAAAGGTACTGGATAGGATCAAAGTCAAATTAAACAATGAGGCTTTGAGAAAGATAGCAATTTGAGCAACATAGGGATTGAGGTAGGTAAAACTCATAAATCACCTCTTTGGGGTACTGAAATTAAAAGAGCTTAGTGACAACTGCCTCCATTGTATAAATCACTCTGCTCATGCTAAAAAATTCCCTGAAGATTGAGTCTAACTAGACTGGTTTGGGTCATATGCTCATCACATGATTTGGGGGCGAGATGGGAGCAACCATCACAGACAGTCCCACCAGGACATAGATGGCAGAGGGGTAACTCCCTGAAGGAAGATGGGGGTCATTTCATTAAAATGAGGGGAAAGGATCCAGGGGAGATAAAACCAACTGATATCTTTTACAATACCACTGAGTGAGAATGGCAGCCACGTGGCTTGGTTTCAGCAACAATGAAATCAAGAATGAGAGACAGAGAAACAGAGGGAGAGATTGATTTCTGCATCACATGGTAGATAACAGGGTTACCAACATCTCCCAGTGTGGTATCTTGTAGCGCCTCCACCAGAGAACTTCCCATTTCTAGTCTGAAAAATCTCTGCTTGGCCCATAGATTGGTCACCTTGGGAAGGCAACTGGATCATTCAACTGTGGTGGAGAGGCTGGGTCACGTGAACCTATGGCTGGAGTAGGAGTCAAGCAGTTCCCAGAACAGGGAGCACAGGACAGATCTCAGTAATCCCTTGCAGTCTAGCTCTCTTGGTCTTCAGTTTCAACTTCCGTAAAATGGAGGGATAACATCCAGAGATGTTAAGAAGCAACTGGGGGCACGTGGGACAGCACATCTGGGCTCTGAGATGTGATGTGCTTGTTGTTAATGATAAACTGTCTAATAGTTTCCCCCTCTTTGCAGTGACCTCAAGGTGGCGACTTCCTTTGTGAGACATAATATTCCTTAGGGATTATCAGATTTAAGATCTGCCCCCTCTCCAGCCCCAGTTTACAGATCAGAAAAGAGAGAGCCAGAAGTCCAAGGTCACACAAGAAGCAAATCCCATTCCTGAGTCCCTTTGAGTGAGAAGAGCTGTTCAGCTCAAATAAGGGCCAAGCAGGGTGTTTACACTGGGACATCGGAGTGGAAGAGACTCCAGGTGACTCATACAGTACTTTTTGAAGCCCCCAAGAATGAAGATAGCCTAGCAAATAATAGTCATCCTCCACATATCCTTGTCACTATAATCTGCAAAGTGGTTTCACATACATTATCTCACATACTTCTCACAACAACCCCACAAGACAACAGCAACAATAATAAAATAGTAGTATCACCACTGAACACATGAAAAAACCAAGATCCATGGTCAGACAGTTAAAAAAGCAGCAGATCAGGGATTCAAACTCAGGCTTTTTAATACCAGATTGTACTCACTCAGCACCACTTTCCACTATTATCACTTTGGTAAACTTAACTTCCCAGGCACCACTGAAGGAAGTAGCTTTGAAGTGTGGGTCCTATAATAAGTTTCTTCTATCTGAAGGCAGCCCTGAGGTGCTGGCTGGGATGGTCCTCACTACCAGACCTCATACTTCAGGCCAGTCTGGCCCTGCCGGTGTGGAAAGAATTCTCCAGGAAGTTAATAAGTTGAGAAGATAATCTTGTAAGACAGGAGTCTTTGAGAAGGGGAGGGTGGGGCACAGGGGAGTGTCTTTCAGAATCCTGTCTGCTAGAAAGGAGAGAAGGACAAGGGCAGTTATAGGCTGGTATTTAACCTTGTTCAAAAGGGCAGGGTTCAGAACCCTCAGGAAATTCATTCATTCAAGAGAAAGAATTGTACACACCTTGGTTTTTGAAGTCACATCTGGGTTCAAATATTGGCCCTGCCACTCATCAGTTGTGTGACCTTAGATTGGACCTGTTGACCTCTAAGGGGTATTGTATCAGGACCAACCTCCAACTGGTATCCAACCCCCACCCCACCTCCCCGCCGTCTTTTCCTACCTACCTAGATAAATAAGGAATCTTTCAGGTACAAGTGAAAGAGACCCAACAAAGTGACTTAAGTACAGGTGGATCCAGAGGTTCCACTGAAGTCATCATGACATTTTTCCCTGCTTCTATCTCTGCTCTGTGTTTCTGTGTTGGCTTCAGACAGTAAGTTATTTAAAATATTTGAATAAAATGGGAGAATATGAGGGATGCCATGCGGTGCAGAGGAAAGAATGTGGTTAAGGCCAGAAAGAATTGAGCTTGAATCTTTGCTACTTATGAGGTGTTTGATCTTGGTTGGGTTTCTTTGTCTCTCTGAGCCTGTTTCTTCACTTACCTTAGTTTAATAACATCCACACCTCAGAGTGTTATGGTCAAGTTCAAGTAAGATAATATATATGAAAATGCCTGGCACAGGGTTAAATATTAAAGAAGCAACAAAAAAAAAAAAAAAAATGCAAAGGAAGGAAATAGAGCTCAGCAGCCTCTACCAGGGCTCTTGTTTTCCTCTGGAGGGCAAAGCAATTCCAAGCAGAGGGCACTGGGAAAGGAAGGGGTTTGCTTATCTAAGAGACTCACTCTTACACTTGAGGCCTTGGCGTCTCGGAGTGAACACTGGAGTCAAGAAGCCTAAGTTTGAATCCAGACTTGACACTGCCAAGCCTTGGGCCTCTGTTGGATCATTCATCAGAACAAGATGCTGGCTGGGATAAATACTCATGGGCTAAGAGTAACCATCCCTTACATCTGCATAGGCCTAGGTAGTTTCCAAGGGGCCTTCCCATCCATGATCTTGGAAGCTTCTAAAACAGCCCAGTGGAGTTAGAAGACAAAAAGGTTTGTTTGTTTATTCAAGTATAAAATACATATGGGAAAAAAAAAACAGATCCTAAGGGTTCACACTGATAAATTTTCTCAACATGAACACACTTGTGAAACAAGCACTCAAATAAAGAATTAGAACTTGAGTAGCATTGTAGTCCCTCCTCACACTCGCATCCAGTCACTACCCCACAACCAACAAAGGTAAACGGTGCCCTGACTTTTAACATCATAGAGTAGGTTTCCTTGGTTCTGAACTGTATATAAATAGAATTGCACAGTATGTACTACTTTGTGTCTGGCTTTTATACAGTGGCAAAATACATACGGAATTTACCATTTTAACCATTTTTAAAAGTAAAGTTCTGTGGCATTAAGTACACTCACATTGTTGTGTAAGAACATCTATCTCCAGAGCTTTTTCATCTTCCTCAACTGAAACTCTGTGCCCATTAAACACTAACTCCCCATCCCTCTCTCCTTCCCTCTGCCAACCGCCATTCTACTTGGTCTCTATGAAGAGACCTTGCTACTCTAAGTACCTTATGTAAGTGCACTCATGTATTTGTCCTTTTGTGACTGGTTTATTTCACTTAGCATAATATTCTCAAGGTTCATCCATGTTGTAGCATGTGTCAGAATTTCCTCCTCCTTAAGGCTGAATAATATTCCATTGTATGTGTAGGCCCTATTTTGCTTATTCATTCATCCATTGATGGATATGTCTAGCTTCATTTAAATATTTGAAAGATACAGCCATATTGCTGCACATAGTGAGAGACTGAATGTACAAATGGACAATCCCAGAATATATATAAAAATAGAACTTTGACCCACAACCTGCAGTAACCTGCCCAGGAAACCAACCCCATATCTACAATAAATAGCCCAGGTTGCCAGCCTGCTATGTCAGACTTGCAGGAAGCCAGATTGCTATCTCCAGTGGCAATCCAGGAAGCTAAACAATAACTTCTGTAACAATCAAGTCAAAATGGTCAGGACTTGATTAATAACTGACAGCTTCCCCAATTTTTGTCCCCACTTCCAACTTAGGATCAGAGAAACCAAATATGCACCCCTAAATCAATCACATAGGATGTCCTGCTTCTAGTTAGCCCTCCTACAGCTTTCCCAGGCCAACAGCTTCCAACAGGGGATCCCTGAAGCCTTCCTTTTTTTCTACTGTAGAGCTTTCCCATTCCTTTACCTGCCTTTGAGTTTCTGCCAAAATGCAGGTAACAGTGGCTGACTTCTTTGCTGTAGCAAGCTCACAATACCCTTTTGCTTATTTCCACAGTAGCTATAGGTAGCTCATTTTCATTATTGTATAGTATTCCACTATGCAAATCTACGTAATTTATTTATGCTGCCACTGGGCATCTGGATGGTTTCCGGTATGGCAAAATTATAAATGCCATTATGAATATTCTAGTACATGTCTTGTGGTAAAAACGCATACATTTCTGTTGAGAAAATAGCTAGGGAAGGAATTGCTAAGTCACGGGTATATTCACCAGTACTCAAGAGTTCCAGTTGCTCCACATCCTCACCAGTACCTGGCATTTCTATTTCTTCCATTTTAGTTATTATCGTGCATACATGGTAGTAATGCATTAAAGTTTTAATCTGTATAGTTGTCCCTTGGTATCTGCAGTGAATTGGTTCCAGGAACTCTGATGGATACCAAAATCTGCATGCAGATGCTTAAGTCCTTGATATGAAATGTCCTAGTATTTGCATATAACCTATGCACATCCTTCTGTATAATTTAAATCATTTCTAGATTATTTATAATACCTAATACAACGCTATGCAAAATACATAATGTAAATGTTATGCAAATTACTGTTATCCTGTATTGTTTAAGGAATAATAAGAAGAAAAACAGATACAATTTTTTTTTTTTTTGAGACGGAGGCTTGCTCTGTCACCCAGGCTGGAGTGCAGTGGCACAATCTCGGCTCACTGCAACCTCTGCCTCCCGGGTTCAAGCAATTCTCCTGCCTCAGCCTCCCAAGTAGCTGGGATTACAGGCACGCCACCACACCCAGCTAATTTTTGTATTTTTAGTAGAGACAGGGTCGCACCATGTTGGTCAAGGTGGCCTTGAACTCCTGACCTCAAATGATCCAGCAGTCTCAGCCTCCCAAAGTGCTGGGATTACAGGCGTGAGCCACTGTGCTGGGCCATTTTTCTTTTCCTAATATTTTTGATCTGTGATTGGTTGATGTAGAATCCATGGATACGGAGGGCTGGCTGTATTTTCCTGATGACTGAAGTTGAGCACTATTTCGTGAAGGCATAGTTTCAAAATGCATAAATCATGCCAGTTCCTTGCTTAAAACCCTTTGACGGCTCTCCATCTCATCAGCAGTAACACCCAAACCCCTTCCCATGGACCATAAGGCCCTGAACATTCTTGCCTTCACCCACCTTGTACATGCTGTTCCAGCCAGAGAAGAATCCTTCCATTCTTCCAACAAGCCAAACTTTTGTTCTTATCTCAGGGTCTTTGTTCTTGCTGTTCCCTCAGCCTAGCTGGCTCCTTCTTGTCATGCAGGTCTCATTATAAACATTGTTTCTCGGCCGGGCACGGTGGCTCACGCCCGTAATCCCAGCACTTTCGGAGGCCGAGGTGGGCAGATCACGAGGTCAGGAGATCAAGACCATCCTGGCTAACATGGCGAAACCCCGTCTCTGCTAAAAATACAAAAAATTAGCTGGGCGTGGTGGCAGACGCCTGTAAACCCAGCTACTCAGGAGGCTGAGGCAGGAGAATAGCATGAACCCGAGAGGTGGAGCTTGCAGTGAGCCGAGATCACGCCACTGCACTCCAGCCTGGGCGACAGAGCAAGACTCCGTCTCAAAATAATAATAGTAATAATAAAATAAATAAATAAACATCGTTTCTCCAGAAGCATCATCATTCTATATAAAGCCATCTCTCCCTACACATACACACACACACACACGCACACACACACACACACACACACACACACACGCACACGTTACTTTCAATCCCATTACCCTGTTCTTTTCTTTTTGATGTACTTCATCATTCTCTGAAATTACCATGTGTTTACATGTTATATAGAATTTCTGTGAAAACAACAGCTACAGATCTAAACTAATCTTGAACAAGTGACTCAAAAATCACAATCATCACTGCCATTGACGACGTGGTTTTCTGAAATGGAGAACAACTCTTAGTAAAGGTCCAAACAAAACAAACTACAAGTGACTCTCCATTCTTCACAGTTCATTCTTAAAACAAAACAAAACAAAACAAAAAAAACACACACACAGTAAAACCATATAAAAAGTACTTTGTGTTTACATGTAAATGAACTTTGGTTTAGTATCACATGTTTATAAACAAAATTTTCACCAAAATCAATAATCAGTGGAACATCTGAATGTTGTGCTGGACACTGGACAGATGTTTGTTATGCAGGACTGTCCCAGAATGCATTGCAGAGCATCTAGCAAACCTGCCCCTGCCCATTAAATGCTGGTAGGGCTCCTCAATTGCTGTCACCACAAAAACACTCTCCTCCATTTCCAAAACACCCCCTGGTGGGCAGTACTGCACACTGTAAAAGTCCGTCTGTCTATAGAAAGGGTACACTATCATGTACCTAAGAGTGTGTGTGAGGAAACAAATGAAGTCATCTAAATGGCTCTGCATTGTGCCTGGCAGATAATAAGTACTTAATAAATATAAACTTATTTCATCCCTCCTTCTTTCTTTCATCTGGCCACAGGTTCTCAGTGTGACCAATAAGGAACATCTGTCATCAACCCTGGCCACAGGAAGGAAGGTACACTAAATATTTCAAGGAGTGAGGTGAGTAAATTAGGGAATGATAAACACAATCACCCCACTCCAAGAAAGGCCCACAGAATAACATGACAGTTATTCACACAGACTGTGGAACTATTCTATTAAATACTGTATAGCAGTTTGACTCAAGAGAACTACACTTACTTTTCAATGTAACTCTATTCCCTCTCTGCTGTGGGGTCAAATTTTAAGACTGAAAAAAAAAACCCAGGGTCGGGCTGGAGAACTATTCCTGGATAAGAACGGGCCATAACAGGGCAGGAACCTGCTGCTCCACCTCTGAATGCTGGGCCACGTCTGGCCTGGCTTCATGCAGCAGGTGGGAATGAAGGATTCCAAGGTGATCGACATCTCACACTAGAGGCTTTACACAGGCGGGTTCTTCTGTCCAGGATGCCTTCTCCCCCTCACTTCCTACTCTTTATTAACCTAGCCATCTCTTCTTCATTTTTAAAGTTTCAAGGTATATTGTCTCCTCTAGAAGAGTTTCCTTGGACATCCCCACAGAACCGTCACTCCCTCTTCTGTGTATCCACAGGCCCTGTAACTTCTTCTACCATGGTATGTTCAATGTTGTGTGTTTTTGTGCTTGGTTAACTCCCCAAATGCTCTGCAAGAACTGTGTCTGGTTCATCTTTATATTCCTGACAAGTGGCTCAGTACCCTGACACACAACAGAAGCCCAACAAAAGTTTACCTACCTCTCTCCCCAGCTTTGGATCTTAGAATAAACACACCAGAGTCGATGTCACAAAGATTGTTCACAGCACCATTATCCAGGCTATATATGGAGGTTCTCATTAATAAGGGTTTGTGGTCCAAAGGACAGTTTATTTAAAACAAAGGTGATGAGGTATAGGAAGAAGAAAGGAAGGAGAACAACAATTCTAACATAAAAACACAGGAAGCATCTCAAACTTAAAAAAAAAAGGAGTGGGGACAATGGAGGAAGCTACGTCTCATACTTATACAAACTGCTGACCTCAATTGATTACTTACATCCAAACCTTACAAAATAGCATTTCAAGTCAGCACTTAAGCCAGTGTTATTAGATTTTCTTACAAAAAGTTAAAGCTACAAACTTCACATTTTAAACTGTACATAGCAACAGCATTTAAGCTTTTTTTTTTTTTCCAAGTTGGTCCGAGTGCAAGCTGGTAAAAGAATTTTTTTCCAAACACAAACAAGAACATGTATTCCAAAGACAATGAATATAATACTGATGAAAACATAAACATAGTGCTTAATAAAAGATGGGGTGAGGTGGAGATGTAGATTGGGCAGGAACAAATTTCTAGTAAATAAGGAGCTGCAATCTTTAGAGGCAACATGGTATGCCAGAAAGGACACTGGAATAAGAATCAGAAGACCTGGATTTGAATCCTGGCTCTGCCATATTCTAGCCACATGACCTTAAGCAATAGACTTTACCTCTCCGAGCCTCAATTTTCACATCTGTAAAATGAGGATAATAATACCTATATCTCCCAGCACTATTAAGTTTCTGTAGATATAGGGCTATTCAGATTATCTACTTCTTCTTTTTTTTTTTTTGAGACAGGGTCTCATTCTATCATGCAGGCTGGAGTGCAGTGGTGAGACCATGGCTCACTGCAGCCTCGACCTCCCTGGGCTCAGGTGATCCTCCCACCTCAGCCTCCTGACCAGCTGGGACTACCAGTGTGTGCCACCGAGCCCAACTAATTTTTTTTTTTTTTGTAGAGATGGGATTTTGCCATGTTGCTCAGGCTGGTATCTATTTCTTCTTGAATGAATTTTGGTACTTTTTATTTTTCAAGGAATTTGTCTATTTTGTTGAAGTTGTTAAATTTATTAGCAAAAAATTATTCATAATATTCTATTGGCTTTTTAATACCCATAGGATGTATCATGATGTCACTTCTCTCATTCCTGATATTGAAAAGACTTACTGAGTTTTAAATGGTATAAATTTCTGGCATCTGGCAGGTGCTAAATGTTTCCTGGATCGATATCTATAGTCTCAAGGAGTTAAGGCTACAATTCTCAAGTTGCTTCAGATGACTGGCTCTATTTATCAATACGTCTATTGATCCACTCATCCACTCATCCATGCATCCTCCCACCCTTCCTCTTCCCCGTCAAACATTCATCCATCCAATTGGTGGCTAGGGGAAAAGGACAAAAAAGAAAAAAAAAAAGGAAATTCAAAATTTCTGCTTCAAAATTACTGATGGAGCAATTAAGATATTCTTAAAGAATTCTGAGATTTTTGGCCGGGCACGGCGGCTCATGCCTGTAATCCCAGCACTTTGGGAGGCCAAGGCAGGTGGATCACAAGGTCAGGAGTTCAAGACCCACCTGGCTAATATAGTGAAACCCCGTCTCTACTAAAAATACAAAAATTAGCCAGGCGTGATGGAGCAGCGCCTGTAGTCCCAGCTACTTGGGAGGCTGAGGCAGGAGAATTGCTTGAACCCGGGAGACGGAGGTTGCAGTGAGCTGAGATGGCACCATTGCACTCCAGCCTGGGCGACAGAGCAAGACTCCATGCCAAAAAAAGAAAAAAAAAAAAAAAAAAAAAAAAAAAAAAAGGATTCTGAAATTTTTTTTTTTTTTTAAGACAGAATCAGGTCATTGTTCTTGAAAGCAGAGGACAAACGAGGACCTCAAATTTCCCTGGAAGCTCGAGTTGCAAATGCTCAAGCAATGACTGAAGCCCAAGGCTCAAGGAAAGCAAGCTGATATATCTTAAATTTAGTATTTAACAACAACAACAACAAACTAGGACTTGCTCCTTTGCCTTTCTGTCACTAGAAAACAAATATACCTTGTCAGGAAATTTCTCTGATCCAAAACAAATTGACTTCTGGCCAAAAGGCTCCATCAAGCTGGTAAGCAATAGACTTTGTTGGATCAGCAAGCGGGGTGCACACATGCCTGAAACAAAACAAACTCCAGATCAAAGTTCATGACCCAAGAATGGTTATGGGGAAACTGAACTTTCTTTTATTTGGATCTAGCTTAGGAAGGGAGAAAATGGGCTTTCTCCTCCTGTCTGGCCAAGTGCAAAGTTCTTTGTTTAAAAAAGAAAGAGAGGCCAGGAGCGGTGGCTCATGCCTATAATCCCAGCACTGTGGGAGGCCAAGGCGGGTGGATTACCTGAGGTCAGGAGCCTGACTGACATGGTGAAACCCCATCTCTACTACAAATACAAAAAAAAAAAAATCTAGGCATGGTGACAAATGCTGTAATCCCAGCTACTCAGGAGGCTGAGGCAGGAGAATTGCTTGAACCCAGGAGGCGGAGGTTACAGTGAGCCGAGATCGTGCCATTGTTCTCCAGCCTGGGTGACAAGAGTGAAAATCCGTCTCAAAAAATAAAAAGAGAACAGAGAGAGAGAGAGACAGAACTATTAATTCGCACAGCAAATGGTGCAGGGGTATGCATCGTGGATGCTTTGGTTTTTAAGACTTACTTGGCTATCAGACTTAACTAATTCAGCTGTCTTTCCAACCTAAAAATGCCAGTTAGAGTTAGTCTATGCAAGAAAAGGTGGTCACTTTATTTTAAATAGGCTTGGGACTCTCCTTTTTTGTGTAAATATTGCTCCCCTATAGTGATGCTATGAGTCCTGATTCTATCATTTACTAGCTGCATGACCTTGGGAAGGAATCACTCTCTGAACTTATTTCTTCATCTACAAAATGGAGATAAAGTAGTTAAGTCATAGGGTTATCATGAAGTTTAGAGCCTACCCAGCTCAGTGCCTGATATATAATAGGTGCTCAACAAATGGTAGCTGCCATTTATTATTCCAGCAAGATCCTCAAATTGTCCTCTGTTTTCAGTATCTGCCACATAGCTATTTCAGTGGCCAAGCCCTGAAGACTAACAACTGCCTCTTGCATTTTTTAAAAACTTGCTTTAATTGCAAATAACAGAACCTGGCCACAGAAGAGGGACATTCCCTGCCTTTCCATTGATTCCCAGGTTTCAGGAGCAAAAGCAATTATGGAGTCAAATTACAGTATCCTGAGGTGCAAGCCAGTCATGGCTCCCCATCTGAGGGAAAGAGGTAAAGTTGCAGGAAGATGGCTCTATGCTGTCTTTTGCAAAGCCCTCTGATCTGCTTTAGGCCCGAAACCTGCCTCCATGGGTGCTTGTCTGCTATATCTGGCAGATGTTGCGGAGCTCAAGGACTTGCTGAAACTGAATGATCTGGCTCATCTAGGCAATTTTTTACAGCCAGATCATTCCTACTGAAGAGACAAGGCAAAAGCAAGTTTCTGTCAGCAAGGTTCCCTGGAATAATTAACCAAGACTGACACAGGTCTCTTCCCCCAAAGAAGGGGCTGCATGGTTCGGTGGCCTGGGAGTGAGGACCCTGAATTCTAGTCCGAGCTTTTATGCTAACTTGCTTTGTGATTTTTGCCATTCCCCTCTACACCTCAGTTTTGTGATCATCCGTACAAGAGGGTCAGACCAGATGATCTCTATAGTCCCTTCCAGCTCTAACATTCTGTGTGTTCAGGTTGAGCCTCCTGGAGAACAAATCTTAGTCTAATATTCATTTATCCTTTCCAGGCTGCTTAGCAGTGAAAGAGAAAAGAAAACAGTCACATATTTGAATGTGAGTCACAAAAGCAATCCCTTCTACCCCTGTGTGTAAGGAATGTGGAGCAAAATGCCACGTGTATGATTTTTACATGAACAATGAGAGCTTTGAAAATGCTTTTCCTTTATGGACTGAACACAGCCCTGTGTTTGCTGAGAGTTCCTGGTAGACCTATCCCCTCAGTGGATCATGTCTCCTCTTAAGGCACTGGGCAGTTTCTGTGCTGTGACTTTAGGCAGTTGAGAGAGTGGAGATGGATGAAAGGCATTGAAAGAGCAAAGGCCAATTTGCAGAGGGTACCAGGCTTCTCCTGGGACTCAAAGAGTAAACACAAACTCTCAAAGGTTTCCCTTGGACATCACCAATAGCTCCAGAAGCCAGTGATGACCACACAAGGCTGAAACCATGGTAAAAGAACCGTCCCAAACCTAATTTTTAAATGCAGCCCTGCAAAGTGGGAGGTTGGCTCCTGGGATTCAGTGACCCCCTAACAGCCTCCCGGTGTCCTCTGCCCTCATGTTCCACAGTACCATAATCTTACAGAAGAGGCAAACTGTTTAAAACTGTACCTGTACAGAGATGCCACCACACTGAGTGGGGAATCTATTTATAATTTATATATATATATATGCATATTTATATATATTTTAAAAGTCTTCCAGAAAGAACAATTGAAAGCTATTGGGAGAAGAAAAACAGACAATGCAAAACTTTCCCAGCTATCACTCAACTAGGAGTCTCTGTTCCTGGGGTTTAAAACTCTGAGTTAAAAGCGCCAATATAAATCCTTTGAAATAATATACCTGACCAATGTACATACACACATCAAGATGGCACGCTGGCTGTCAAGAGAGCCCTTCCCACTGGCGCACATTCCTGAGTTCACAAAGGTGCTGTGGAGAGACGACAGAGTAGAAGTGCTGGCTAACAAATGTGAGGCAAGCCATCCAGAATTCACCCAAAGCCTGGGTGGAGCTGGGGCCCTCACAGCCTGGCCTTGCTCAAAAGTTTTGTTGCCGTCTCTTCTTAGCCTCAATGGCATCCAGGATGGGCTGCCGCTTGGACTGGTACTTCTGCCGGATCTCTTCAATCTCCTGCTCCATCATGGGGTCCAGGGCCAAGAGCCTCTTCTGAAGGTCCTCCACTGTCCAACTCTTAAGCTAGAAGAGAAGTGGAAAGTATAGTCACGACAAAGCTTACATCGGTGGCAGAACAGTGGAGAACCCCAGCCCTCCCAGGCACCCAGAGGGAAAGGAGACAGGAGGAAGACACTGTGGTCAGATCACAGGTTGGGTGGTGGTGGTTGGAAAGTCACAATTCATTCCAAAGAAAGGCATACCTTGAAGCTTGTCTGAGATAATGTATCCCCGGCAGAGTTCTAAGTGCTAACCGCTTTGATTTAATGTGCCTTGACCAAGAACTTAGTGAATAATACTCTTACTTCCCCTATCTTTTAAATTAATTAAATATAGATTCACTGTTACAGCATTAACGGTAACTTGCTGTATGTGAAATAATGGTTGCCTCCCCGTTTTTGTTCTGTCCACAAGATGAGCATCTATCTGGACAGCACCTTTCCCACTTTCAGGATACACCATGGAAGATAGATGCTGACGAGGCGCAGATGCCATCCCCTAACCTTGCCTTCCCACACCCCCAATGTCTTGGCACTGCCATATTATCATCACCAGCATTTACTTGAGGCTACTATATGCCAGGTAACAATCTAAGCCCCTTGGGAATACAGATGCAACCCCTGGCAGGGATTGGGGGTAAGGGTGGGTAGTTGGAAAAACCTCAAATTCCTGAGATTAATTTCTATCATCTAGAGGGAAAAAAGGAGCTGATATATAAATTAATAATAATGGCTGGCATTTAGTGCTTTGTATGCATCAGACACTGAGTGCTTTACATATATGGATTCTTTTAATCCTCACAGCAACCCATGCTACGAGGACATTATTATCCAAATGTTACAGATGAACAGCCCAAGGAGGAGGGCAGCTAAGTAACCTGCCCAATGTCTCCCAACTAGTAAGTGGCAGAGTCCAGACTCAAATCTGGCCAGGCGCGGTGGCTCAAGCCTGTAATCCCAGCACTTTGGGAGGCCGAGACGGGTGGATCACGAGGTCAGGAGATCGAGACCATGCTGGCTACCACGGTGAAACCCCGTCTCTGCTAAAAAAATACAAAAAACTAGCCGGGCGAGGTGGCAAGTGCCTATAGTCCCAGCTACTCGGGAGGCTGAGGCAGGAGAATGGCGTAAACCTGGGAAGCGGAGCTTGCAGTGAGCTGAGATCCGGCCACTACACTCCAGCCTGGGCGACAGAGCGAGACTTCGTCTCAATAAAATAAAAAAAAAAAAAAAAAAAGAACTCAAATCCAGGCAGCGTGGCTCTAGAGTCCATGCTCTTAACCAGTGTTGCAGAAGAGCCGACTAGCAAAGCACAGGTTTTAGAACTAACTCAACCTTTGTTTAAAACATGGTTCTGCCTGTTGCAGATGCCATGAGACTCTGTCAAGTTACCAATCTCTCCAGGCCTTCCCCATCTACAGAAGTGGGACGGCAGTGCCTCATCACATGTATTATAAGAAATGAAATCACGGCTGTAAGGTTCTCAGCACAGTACCTGGTGCACTGTGTGTGTAAAGACAGCAATGGGTGTTACAAGCCTCTCTCTTCATAAAAGCCCAGGGGTGCACCAGTGTTCAACCTGTGTCTGCAGCTGTGGGGCAAGGGGTTCTGCTGCCATGTGTGTGGAGTGTTCAATGATTCCAAGCCGGGCCAGTCTTGGCTGTCAGGGGTGGGAATGAATGCTGACATTATCCACAGTGGGTGGTGATACTTTATTCTGTGTGCTCACAACCAGTTTAATAGGTACAGTGTTTCAAGAACTCAAAGTCTTACAAGAGGTCTGTTGTGCCCACATTTAGAAAATCATGATCCTTGGCCCCTTCCTGAGGTCTCCACAGGAAAGTAGTATAGGAGCTGGGTGAAGGGCCCTCTGTCTGTCTACCCTTCCTTGAGTGGGTGGAGTGAGAGCAAGTGTGAAGTGCTACAGTGGCCTCCCTAGAAATGGCCTGTCACCACGGGAATTTTCCTTGGCCTGCTTCAGGGAGGGTGTCTGAGAAGTGAGAAAACCCTAATAGTTCAAGACGAAAGGTTCTTTGTAATGTGAGTATGGAAGACTTGAGAGTGTGGGTAAATGCTGGAAAGTTGGGCTGAAAAAAAAAATGCATCTTTCCAGCCTGTGGTTTTATACTACCTTAGAGGTTGGTGTTCTTGGCCCAAGGACACCCCGAATAGCAATGCTTGCCTAATCTTTGGCA
Organism: Rhinopithecus bieti; assembly: GCF_001698545.2. Lineage (NCBI taxonomy): Eukaryota > Metazoa > Chordata > Mammalia > Primates > Cercopithecidae > Rhinopithecus > Rhinopithecus bieti. The sequence goes on from NW_016806836.1 coordinate 2,869,301, forward strand.
TTTTCAATTCCTTCTGCAAAGAGAGAATTCCCCAAGCCTAATACTGAATGTAACTGGTAGTTAAGAATGTAATCCTTGGGATCACAGGTCCTAAATCCACACTGGCTATGTAACCTTAAACAGTAATTTCACGTCCGGAGCCTCGGTTTCCCCCTTTGGAAAACAGACAATACTAGTTCGTTCCTCTACCCTGGGGCTGTACTAAGACTTACATGAGACAATGGTCTGATGGTCTTAGCTCTGAACTTCATATGGTATGTGTTGGGCAGATAAATATTCCATAAGTGGAAGTTATCACTGTTGTTATTTTTGCTATTCTTATTCATATATTATTGTTGTATATATGATTGGTCTCTAATTAACCTTAAATAAAGAAGCTGTTTCTGTAACCTCTAATTCAAGCTAGAATCAAATGTGAAAAAGAAAATATTCTACTCTATTCTGTGCTAATGCCTAAGGGCTGGTACATAATACCTGTTAACTTACGTACAGTTTAACAAAATATTTTTCACCCATCTATTTATAAATACTCATTGAACACCTACTATGGGTCAGGTGCTGTTCGAGGCACATAGGTTACTCTAGTGAAAACAAACAAACAAAAATCAGAGCCCTTGTGAAGCTTACATTTTAGTGAAGCGAGGAAAATAGCAATAAACACAGTAAATTAGTAAATTATTATCATACTAGAACGTGCTCTGGAAAAAAAGAAAATAAAAAATAGCGTGAAAGAAGGGGAGCTGGGAATTAGGAGGGTAGACTTGCTTTTCATCTAGCCACTAGGATGAAGAGTAAATTGCAAAATGAAGAAATGTACGTTAGTGGAGCTGCACTGACTTTGCAACTTGTTCTGCAACTTTGGGCAAGCCCCTTCTCCTCCTTAGACCTTAATTTCCCCATTTGTAAGAGAGGGCTAACTAGATGATCTCAGAAGTCTTTCCAGACTCAATGTTTCTCAGTGTATGACCTATGGATCACCTGTATCAGAATCACTTGCGAAAAATACAGATTCCTGAGCCACAACCCAAAGCTACTTAATCAGACTCCCTGGGAGGGGAAGCACAGGATTTTACATTTGGAAGAAGCTACTCACACTAGGCATGGTGGCTCATGCCTGAATCCCAGCACTCTCAGAGACTTAGGTGGGAGGACTGCTTGAGCCCAGGAACTCCAGACCAGCCTGGGCAACATAGTGAGATCCCATCTCTATGGGGGAAAAAAAATTAGCCAGGTGTAGTGGTGCACACCTATAGTCCCAGCTACTTAGGAGGCTGAGATGGGAGGATTGCTTGAGCCCACTCCGAGGCTGCAGTGAGCTGTGACTGAGCTGCTGCACTCCAGTCTGGGCAACAGAGCAAGACCTTGTCTCAAAAATAAATAGATAACAATAAAAATAAACAAAAATAAAGAAGCTATACAGGTATTTCTTATAAATCCTCAAGTTTGATAAACATGATTCTGTATCTTCCTTATTTTTCTGTTAGTAAAATTCTCAGAAAGTATTGCTGCCTGTCTCTGGTCTAAACCTTCTCCTAGGTTTCCGATTTCCAGGCAGCTTTGTTGCCCTTGATTCTAATCTGGGGGCGACAAGTACCCTTGCTTTATCTCAGCCACCTTCAGACTAATTTATGGCTGTCCTAAGAACTCTGGGGCTTAAGTTACATCTGACCTATTAGAACACAGCCAGCCAGGCACTGCTGATGACTCAGTCATATCATCCAGATATGGATTTTTCCAAAAAACAAGTTCAGACAATAGTTTCATGGCGCCAAGTGTAACCTTCCTGGTCCTTGGTGGCATAAATATATTTCAAATGGATATCTTGCAGTAAAATAACTGTGGTGCTACAGTTTTGCTACAGCCAGAATCTTGAAGCAGCAAATTCTCAATCCAGCCAGAAGTCTTTCCAGACTCAATGTTTCTCAGTGTATGACCTATGGATCACCTGTATCAGAATCATTTGCTAAAAATACAGATTCCTGAGCCCCAACCCAAAAACAGCTCAAGCAGCTGGATATTTCAGTCCCTGATTATCTCGTGAAAATCTGTGATATGGTTTGGCTGTGTCCCCACCCAAATCTCATCTTGAATTATAGCTCCCACAATTCCAACATGTTATGGGAGGGACCCGGTGGGAGGTAATTAAATAGCATGGTCAGGTCTTTCCCATGCTATTCTAATGATAGTAAGTCTGATGAGATCTGATAGTTGTCTTTTTTTTTTTTTTTTTTTTTTTTTTCGAGACGGAGTCTGGCTGGGTCCCCCAGGCGAGTGCAGTCGCAAGATCTCGGCTCACTACAACCTCTGCCTCCTGGGTTCAAGTGATTCTCCTGCCCCAGCCTCCCAAGTAGCTGGGATTACAGGCGCCTGCAACTGCGCCCGGCTAATTTTTGTATTTTTAAGAGAGAGGGTTTCGCCATGTTGGCCAGGCTGGTCTCAAACTCCTGACCTCAGGTGATCTGCCCACCTCAGCCTCCCAAAGTGCTGGGATTACAGGTGTGAGCCACCGCGCTAATAGAATCTGCAGCTTAACACATCCAAAGCAAAACTCTTGAGTCACATCCCTTCCTCATCACAAAATCTTGTCTCCTTACTCCCCAGTCTTCCCCATCTCAGGAGTGGTATCACCATCCTTCCATTTGCTCAAAATCATCCCCGATCCTTCCTTTTCCCTCACCCCCGCCTCCTGCCTTTAGCAGTCCTATCAATTTTGTCCCTGAAACATTGGTATAACTCAAACCCAACCACTTTTTTCCACCTCCATCTACCTTGGTCCAGGCTATCATCATCTCACAGCAACAAACATAATCAAAAATACAGAAATGAATCTAATCACATCAGCCTTAAGTTTCTTTCCTATTGCACTGAGAATAAAATCCAACTCATCAGTGGCTATAAGGGCCTCATATGGCTGGCCCCTGCCTCCCCTCCGACTTTATAACCTATTACTCTCTCCTTTGCTCAGGACCCTACAGCTACACTTTATTTTAGATCCTCAAACAGGCCATACTTTTTCCAGCCTCGGTGGCCTACAGAGTTAATGAATCTTCTGCCTGCATGGTTCAGGCCCTGTTCTTCCTTATCCTACAGGTTTTAGTTTAGATGTCAACTCCTCAGAAGATGCAGGCAAGCCTTTTCTTACCATCTGATCTAGAAAGGCTGCCTCCTCTCCACTATCCTCTATCTCAGCCTCTTGTTTTCTTCAAAACAATCATGTACCTTGTAATTATTTTTATTTATTTTATTTTACTTGTCTCTCTTACTAGGATGTAAGTTCTGTAAGGGATTGACCTTGTCTTGTTTACTACGCTAAACACAATACTGGTTGAAGAAATGAATAAATTATCCTTCATTTCTAGTCAAATAAGAACAAAAGCCACTGAAATGAATGAAGCCAGCTTATACAGGGCGTCATCATGTGCAGCAAGGTTCTGGATGGGTGCTGAGAAGAGTCAGTGTAGAATGAGAAGTGAGTTCTGCCCTCAAGGAGCTTTTAAACTAAAAGTAATTCCCCTCAACATTCTTTTGAAATCAAAGGAAATCTCTGTTCACTTAAAGAAAATGGCTGTGTTTTGTACTGTCTGATAAGAAGCAGGGCTCCAGTCCCGGCTCAGTTATCTCTAAAGGCATGTCCATTTAAACTGTTTATTCAAACAAAAAGAACTTCTGTTATAAGAAATACACTTCGGAAGAATGAGATCATCAAAAGAATAAGAGACAGGATCCCGCTGGACAAGACAAAGTAAAGGCCAGCTCTACAGCCACAGACTTGCTACTGAAGGTGGGTTTTGCTGAAGAGATCAGACCAAGTACAAGGATTTCTGAGTCTCTTTCTGGGAGAGATCACAATGGAAGAAAAAACTAAAATAAGCCTCTTTAATCATGGTTATTTAGAAATTCCTTGCCATAATAAGGGTAAGCAACACATCAGGCTTGGGTAAAGGAAGAAGACGGGCTCTGAGCCTGACAGTACTAATGTCTTATGGGCACTCACACACTCACTATTATCTAACACCTAGACTTCCCTCCCATCACCTTTACCCAGTGTAATGAGGTCTGATGTCTGCCAAAGGATGTCTGAACATGTAAAAGCAACAACATTTGTGCTGATGAGATTTCTCTTAAAATATGTGATCTTTGGAAATGTGTTGTATCTTAAAGTAGACATATTTTTAAAGTTCAGCCTCACTCTGTTAGCAGGATACAAATGCTGTCTTACTGTTGGATTCTACACATAGATATGGAAGAAGTATGTTAATTACTTCACTATTTGCATCTGTTAGGTGCTGAACTCAGCATTTTATCTGCACTATTTTATTTAATCCATCTGTAAGGTAGGTATCATCATTATCCTCCTTTTAGAGATGAGGTTCACTGAGGATAAGAGTGGGAAAATAATTTAACCGAAGTAATACAAGGAATTAGGAGAGACAACAAGCAATTGGAAGAAACCTGAAGAGTTTCTGGAAATGGGGGTGTGTTTGTGAAAAATGTGGAAGACTGGAAGAATTATGAATTTAGCTGACATCAGATACATCAGATGGCCCTCACATTCAGAAATGCCACTAGTGGTAATGGATGACTTTAGGCAAGTTACTTGTCCTCTCTGAGATTCCGTTTTCTCATCTGTGAAAATGGGTATGCTGTCTACTGTGCTCCTTTTGTTCACATAGAAATGCCAAGTACCTACTACACACATGGTGCTGCTGCAGGTGCTGAATATGATTCAAATCAAAGCAACCAACTTCACTGGCAGCTACACTAGGCCAGGAACACTGCTGGGCAACATGAATATAAAGGGCAATATACCTGTCAGAGAAGCAGCTCAGGTTAGGGGCAAGAGCACTGGTGTTAAGTCAGATGGACCAGGTTCCATACGAGTTCTGCCCTTGGTAGTTGGGTGCCTTTGCATAAATCATCTAATATGTGCCTCAATTTTCTCATTTTTCAATGGAGGACATTATTTATTCTACAAGGGCGGTTGTGAGGTTTGGAGGTATTTGTAAAGTATATAACATAATGTCATGCATCCACCAGAAAGAAAGTGGGTGAGTGAGGGCTACCACCTTATATCCTTTTTTGGAAAAGGGAGGAAGTATGTACTATAAATAATAGCTGCTGTTGCTCTAAGATGAGCTCACAACACGGTACAGGACACATACCACATACACAGAGGCAGCTCTAGTGAACTCTATATGAGAAAGCCTAAATCATATTCATCCAGTTTATTTCCTCTGGGCCAGGTCACAGGAAAGTCCTGATTCCCAGCATCACTATGAATAATGAAAGCTGATGGGAACTGATTTCTTCTCAAATCACCTTAGCAACTCTGAAATTCTGACTCATACCATTTTTCAAAGTCAGCTGCATAATTGGCCCAGAGACCTACTGGGAAGCTCCAGCTGATATTTCATCACAGAGATAATTCATAGGAATTACACTGACAATTAGCCCATCTTGAATCAGCAGAGTCAAGCTACACTAAACACATGAGAATGTATAGTAGAGCTTCCTCTTCCCTTGTCAACCAGTCCCACAGGGAACACAAATGGGTCTGGCCCATATCCAAAGTACAGGGTTTAGGCCTATTTCAAAGTTCTATTCCTCTGCCACTACAAACTCTCACCTCAAAAGTCTATTGTCCCTAAAAGCGATCAAAGAGAGAATTGCCAGAGCTTTTAAGGACAAGCTTCAATTCCATATATATCATATATAAACACTCACAATTCTTCCTCCAGTGTCACAAACAGGATTTCTCAAACACATCATCCCTTCCGGATGGGCGAGTCAGGCTGATCCCGTCTCAGGTGATGTTTTATTGTGACCAAGAATGAGGAAAGAACACACCTTTGGAATTTAGCAAGATGACAGGGAAGCTTGATAGAAGCTAAAAAGTTGAATGAAGCAACCAACATACCATCCCATACCTCAACACCGGCCACTAGAAAGTCCAGAAAAGTGCAACAATAACAAAAATGTACAAAGGCAGTCAAAAGGCATCTAGAGCACTAATTTAGTACCAAGGATACTAACTCTTTCTTGATGTGAAAATGTTACTATTTAGGAATGGATTCTAGTTTAGGGAGAGGTGACTCTAATAAGATGAGATTCTCAGGTAATGTAGTAATCTCTCATCAGATGACAGAAAGCCAAGCAGAAAAATCAAAGAAGATGACAATCAAATCATAACTTTTGCGATTAAGTAAGTACCACACCATTCGTTTCAAAAGACCTTGCTCCTTAAATGAGCCTTATGGGAATTTTAATAAGAGACTTTCTCTGACTCAAATTATGGTCATGGCAAATTATTCTTCCATCAGTCCCCTATAAAGTCTTCCTAATTCTTCTCCAATAAGGAGGGAAAGCAGCAAAACCATGATGAGTTAACAATTGCCTCAATCTCATTTTAGGTTTATAATTAATCAACACTTGTAATTCTCATTATCAGAATTCCAAACAAAGAAAACTTGACCACATATATAAAAAATATTTACCAAGAAGACTGGAATGAAATGCAGATCATAAGCCTGGATGAATCAAAGAAATATGGCCTCAAGTAGGCATGGTGATGTAATGACAAGACCTCTGACATGGATCTCTTAGAAGACTGGGTTCAAATAACCCAAAGACTTTGTCCACAGAGCCTAGAGAGAAGACTCAGTACATTGTGTGTGTACACATGCATATGTATAAAGAATACGATTTAATAAATGGCAAACACAAAAAACAAGTTTTCTTCTTTAAGTAACATTTTATAAAATATGAAGTACTTGCATACCGTTAGTTTTTTGTGATACAGTAGTCCCCCTATCCACAAGGGATACATTCCAGTGGATGTCCAAAACCACAGATGTATATATTTTGGTACTATCTAGCTAGATGTGCGTGTGTGTGTGTGCAGATATATGTGTGTGTATATATGTGTATATAATGTGTGTGTGTGTATATATATATACACATACACAATTTTTTTCCTATACATATATACCTATGATAAAGTTTAATTTTTAAATTAGGCATGGTAAGACAAGGAAGCACTTTACAGCTTCTCTTTGGCAAATCCAAATTGCCAGCATCACAACTCTTATGCTTTGGGGCCATTATTAAGTAAAATAAGGGTTACTCATATAAACTAGAGGAAATAGAGAAAGAAGAGCAAACCAACCCCAAAGCTAACAAAAATAAATAACCAAAATCAAAGCTGAACTGAAGGAAACTGAGATGTGAAAAAACATGCAAAAGATCACTGAATCCAGCAGTTGGTTTTCTGAAAATAAATAAATAAATAAATAATAAGATAGATGGACCACTAGCTAGACTAATAAAAAAAGAGAGAAGATCCAAATAAACAAAATCAGAAATGACAAAGAGGACATTACCACTGACCCCACAGAAATACAAAAAACTCCCAGAACCTATTATGAACACCTCTATACACACAAGCTACAAAACGTAGAACCAGGACCAGATGGATACACAGCAGAATTCCATCAGATGTGTAAGGAAGAGATGGTACCAATCCTACTGAAACTATTCCAAAAAATTGAGGAGGAGGGACTCCTCCCTAATCTATTCTATGAGGCATCCATCTATGTCTATCATCCAGACACCAAAACCTGACAGAGATACAACAACAACAGCAGGAAAAAAAAGAAAAAAAAAAAAAAAAAAAAAAACAAGCACTTCAGGCCATTTTCTCGAGGAACATAGATGCAAAAATCCTCAACAAAATACTAGCAAATCTAATTCAGTGGCACATAAAAAGGTTAATCCACCACTATCAAGTGGTGGATGCAAGATTGGTTCAACATACACAAATCAATAAATGTGATTCATCATACAAACAGAACTAAAAACAAAAACCACATGATTATCTCACATGCAGAAAAGGCTTCTGATGCAATTCAACATCCCCTCATGTTAAAAAAAAAAAAAAACCCTCAACAAACTAGTAACTGAAGAAACATACTTCAAAATAGTAAGACCCATTTACTAAAAACCCACAGCCAACATCATACGAAATGGGCAAAAGTTGGAAGCATTCCCTCTGAAAACCAGAACAAGTCAAGGATGCCCTTTCTCACCACTCGTATTCAACAAAGTACTGGAAGTTCTCCCAGAGCAATGAGACAAGAGAAAGAAAGAAAAGACATCCAAACAGGAAGAAGGGAAGTAAAACTATCTGTTTGCAGAAAATACAATTCTATACATAGAAAACCCTACAGACTCTGCCCAAAAGCTCCTTGGTCTGATAAACCACTTCAGCAAAGTTTCAGTACATAAAATCAATGTACAAAAATATAGTAAGTAGCATTCTTATACACCAACATCCAAACTGAGAACCAAATCAATAATGCAATCCCATTCACTATAGCCAATAAAATAAAATACCATGAAAATGAAAGATATGTGAATAGAATACAGCTAACCAGGGAAGTGAAAGATCTCTACTTAAAGAATTATAAAACAGTGCTCAAAGAAATCAAAGATGATGCCAACAAATGAAAAAACATTCCATGCTCATCGATGGGAAGAATCATTGTTAACATGGCTATACTGCCCAAAGCAATTTACAGATTCAATGCTATTCCTATCAAATTACTAATGAAATAGAAAAAACAGTTTAAAAATTCATAAGGAATTTTTTAAAAGCCCAAAAATCCAAGGTAATCCTAAGCAAAAAGAACAAAGCTGCAGGTTTGAGGTTGGCTTAACCCAATTCAAACTATGCTACAAGGCTACAGTAACCAAACCAGCATGGCACTGGTACGAGGACAGACATACAGATTAATGGGACAGAACAGAGAGCCTAGAAATGAGGCTGCATACCTACAACCAACTGATCATTGACAAAGCTGACAAAAGCAATGGGGAAAGGACTCCCTATTCAATAAATGGTCCTGGGATAACTGGCTAGTCACATGCAGAAGATTAAAACTGGACCCCTTCCTTATACCATATACAAAAATCAAGTCAAGATAAATTAAAGACTTAAATGTAAAATCTAAAACTATAAAAACCATGGAAGATAACCTAGGAAATACCACTCTGGACATAGGACCTGGCAAAGATTTCATGATTAAGACACCAAAAGCAACTGCAACAAAAACGAAAATCAACAAATGAGACCAAATTAAACTAAAGAGCTTCTGCACAGCAAGAGAAACTATCAAGGGAGTAAACAGACAACTTACAGAATGGGAGAAAATATTTGCAAACTATGCATCCAACAGAGATCTAATATCCAGAATCTATAAGGAACTTAAACGAATTTACAAGCAAAAAACAAACCTTCCTGTTAAAAAGTGGGCAGAGGACATAAACAGACACTTTCCAAAAGAATGTGGCCAACAAACATATTAAAAAGTGCTCAACATCATTAATTATTAGAGAAATGCAAATCAAAACCACAATGAGCCCAGGTGCAGTGACTCACACCTGTAATCACAACACTTTGGGAGGCTGAGGAGGGCAGATCACTTGAGCCTACGAGTTTGAGACCAACCTGGGAAACATGGTGAAACCCCATCTCTACAAAAAAATACAAAAACAATTAGCCAGGTGTAGTGGCATATTCCTGTAGTCCCAGCTACTCAGGAGGCTGAGGTGGGTGGATCAATTGAGCTCGAGAGGTCGAGGCTGCAGTGAGCCATGATCACACCTCTAGCCTGAGTGACAGAGGCAAGACTCTGTGTCCCCCCCCACCAAAAAAAAAACCCACAGTGAGATTATCGTCTCACATCAGTCAGAATATTTTGCTATTACTAAAAAGTCAAAAAATAACATGCTGGTGAGGTTGTGGAGAAAAGGGAATGCTTACACATTACTGGTGAGAATGTAAATTAGTTCAGCTATTGCAGAAAGCAGTGTGGTGATTCCTCAAAGAACTTAAAACAGAATTACCATGTGGCCCAGCAATCCCATTACTGGGTATATGCCTAAAGGAATATAAATCATTCTACACCATGAAGGCACGTGCACAATTATGTTCATCACAGCACTATTCACAATAGCAAATACAGGGAATTAACCTAAATGCTCATCAATGGTAGACTGGATAAAGAAAATATGGTCCGTATACAACATGGAATGCTATGAAGCCATAAAAAAGAACAAGATCATGTCCTCTGCAGCAACATGGATGGAGCTGGAGACCATTATCTTAAGCAAACTAACACAGGAACAGAAAAACAAATACTGAGGCCAGGCACAGTGGCTCACGCCTGTAATCCCAGCACTTTGGGATGTCAAGGTGGGAGCATCGTTTTTTTTTTTTTTTTTTTTTTTTTTTTTTTTTTTTTTTTTTTGAGACGGAGTCTTGCTCTGTCACCCAGGCTGGAGTGCAGTGGCTGGATCTCAGCTCACTGCAAGCTCCGCCTCCCGGGTTTAAGCCATTCTCCTGCCTCAGCCTCCCGAGTAGCTGGGGCTACAGGCGCCCGCCACCTCGCCCAGCTAGTTTTTTGTATTTTTTAGTAGAGACGGGGTTTCACCATGTTAGCCAGGAGGGTCTCGATCTCCTGACCTCGTGATCCGCCCATCTCGGCCTCCCAAAGTGCTGGGATTACAGGCTTGAGCCACCGCGCCCGGCCAGGGTCAGGAATTCAAGACCAGGCCAACATGGTGAAACCCTGTTTCTACTAAAATTACAAAAATTAGCTGGGTGTGGTGGCACATGCCTGTAATCCCAGCTACTTAGGAGGCTGAGGCAGGAGAATTGCTTGAATTCAAGAGATGGGGGTTGCAGTGAGCCGAGATCACACCACTGCACGCCAGCGTGGGCGACACACAGAGCAAGACTCCATCTCAAAAAAAAAAAAAAAGAAAAGAAAAAAATACTGCATGTTCTCACTTATCTAAACAACAAACACATATGAGTACATACAGGAGAACAACAGACACTGAGGATTACTGGAGGGTGGAAAGTGGGAGAAGGGAAAAGATCAACAAATCACCTATTGGGTACCATGCTAATTACTTGGGGATGAAATAATCTGTACATCAAACCTCACAGACATGCAGTTTACCTATGTAAAAAACTGCACATGTGGCCGGGCACGGTGGCTCAAGCCTGTAATCCCAGCACTTTGGGAGGCCGAGACGGGCGGATCACGAGGTCAGGAGATCGAGACCATCCTGGCTAACACGGTGAAACCCCGTCTCTACTAAAACTACAAAAAACTAGCCGGGCGAGGTGGCGGGCGCCTGTAGTCCCAGCTACTCGGGAGGCTGAGGCAGGAGAATGGCATGAACCCGGGAGGTGGAGCTTGCAATGAGCTGAGATAGATCCGGCCACAGCACTCCAGCCTGGGTGACAGAGCGAGACTTTGTCTCAAAAAAAAAAAAAAAAAAAAACTGCACATGTATCCCTGAACCTAAAATAAATTTCCATACTAAAAATAAAAGGGTTACTTAAACACAAGCACCATAATACCAATACCACAACAGTCTTTATGATAACCAAGATGTCTACTAAGTGACTAATGGGTGCAACAGAGTGGATATGCTGAACAGAGCAATGATTCATGTCCCAGGCAGGATGGAGCAGGATGGCACAAGGTTTCATCACACTACTCAGGATGACGCATGATTTAAAACTCATGAACTATTTCTGGAATTTTCTATTTCATATTTGATGGTTGTGGATAACTGAAGCCATGGAAAGCAAAACCGTAGTTAAGGTTTGGGAGCTACTGTAATTAAAAACCATTCTTAAATTTACAGGACAAAATTCTTAAAGTAGTATTTTGCATGCTTAGAATTTGTTCCAACACTATTCTGGCATGAGCTTTTACAACTTACTCTGGAATTCACAAGGCACCTGTTTTGTTTTGTTTTTGTTCTGTGAGTTTTATAATAGCCTTTGGCCAAAGGTAATATAATTTTGACCAAACACAGATTTTTTTTCCCTGCCATCTTGACCTTGACTCTCCACAGCAAGAACCCATCAGAAACTTTCCTATCCTCCAAGGTTTACTTGCTGATATCTAGCATTACATCTTTTTAAAAATGCAGCCAGTACCCACTCTGTGTCAGAACCGATGTAGGGATAGAGGAGTATGGGTAAGAGTGAATATGGGACAAAAAAAGTATATGGCATGCTCCCTTCACACTAGTTATGGAGAGAAAAGAGGTAGGAAGTCACGAAAACAAGCTAGGGTCTGGGGTATTAGTGAGTGCTAATGATCACTAACATTAATTAGAGATACTTTTAATTGAGCTCTATGTGCTGGGCATTGTGCTCAGCACCTTACATGCATTATCTCAACTAATCCTCACAACAGTCCAAGAAATAAGTACTCTTACCTCCCATTTTACAGAGGCAGACACTGGAGGCTTAGAGAGATATAGTATAGGCATTTGCCTCTGGTCGCAGAGGTTGTAAGTGGTTGAATTAGGATAGGAACCTTAGCGTGTCTGGCCAACTGCATGTCAGAGCAACATGTGCTATAGGAATTGACAGATGGAAGAATCCCTGTGGTCAGAGTCTATGGGGGAAAAAAACTTTATCTCATCATACACTAATAGTGCAGAGAAGGGGGGGGGGTCATTTTAATTCAGGTAAAGGTCTGAATTTTAACTTTTAAAAATGAAATGCAAGTTTGGTTATATCAAGTAACACATCTGAGATACAGAGAACTAATAAAATTAGGTTAAATAAACGAAGACTTATGAGCTAATTTGTCAGTAATACTAACAACAACTCCCAATTCCTTCAGGTGCCATGCTTTTTTACACCTCCAAGCTTCTGCTGGATCTAATTCTGTCTTCTGCTTAGGGGGCTGCCCATTCAACGTTCCAGCTCAGCACAAACTCCAACTCCTCTCTCAATCCTGCATCTTTTTCTTTTACTGAAGTAGGACCTATCTGAGAATAAAGACTATATCTAATATATTTTCAGAGAGCAGACCAGCAAAAAATAATTCTTAGTAAATATTTAATAAAGCAATATATCCTTAATCTTTAAGCCTTTATTCGAAAATGATACTGACTTTTTACTGGGTTCTCTCAAGCACCAGTAAGACACTAGGCTTTTCAGCATTGAAAGTATGTAATCAATATACAAGCCTAAGAGGATAATTTAAGTTCATTAAATAAAAGTTATATCAATTACTCAAAATTGACCCATGCATACCAAAATCAAAATGAGCAACTAATTCAGTATCCTAATTGCAATAAAGTTACAAGGAAAAAATGAAAAAAATTCACTCCAGTCCTGATTGCTTATGATTGCTCTTTAAGAAAAATTCTATTTTAAGAGTACATTATATTCCCCCTTGTCTGCAGTTCTGTTACCCACAGTTAACCAAGGTCTGAAAATATTAAATGGAAACTTCCAGAAATAATCAATTCCTAAGTTTTAACTGTGTGCCATTCTGAGAGGCATGATGAAATCCTGCACTGTCCTGCTCTATCCCGCCTGGGACATGAATCCTCCCTTTGTCCAGCATAACCATGCTATACATACTACCCACCCCTCAGCCACTTAGTAGTCACCCTGGTTATCAAATGGACTGTTGCAGAACTGGTATCACAGTACTTGTGTTTAAGGAAACCTCTATTTCACTTAATAATAGACCCAAAATGCAAAAGTAGTGATGCTGGCAATTCACGTATGCTGAAGAGAAACCATGATGTGCTTCCTTTAAGTGAAAAGATGAACATTGTTGGCTAACAAAAAAAAATCATACACTAAGGCTGCTAAGATTACAGTAAGAATGAATCTTCTACCCATGATACTGTGAAGAAGGAAAAAGAAATACATGCTAGTTTTGCTGTCATACCTCAAGGGGCAGAAGTTTCAACCACAGTTGTGTGATAAGCACTTGGTTACGATAGAAAAGGCATTAAATTTGTGTGTGAAAGACATGAAGAGAAACATGTTCTGATTGACGGCAATGGGGTTCAGTACTACCTATGGTGTCAGGTGTCCAGTGGGGGTCTTGGAACATATTCCCCCATTGACAAGGGGGACACTGTAGTTTTAAATTGGTGTATAAATTTCACACTTAAGGAAGCCAATCTGTGAGAGAAACACTTTCAAGAAGTTAGTAAGCACTCATTACACCTCCTAGAATAATTGTAAATGTCTACAGAAGGTAGAGTACAAGAATGCAAGGCTCTTGATGTTTGCAAGCACTAAAGGGAGGCATCAAAAGTAACCTCATTCTTGTAGGAATGTTAATCTTTCAGAAGGTATGAAAACCTAAAACACCAACTGCACTGAGCTGCTGTTTTAATGCAGCTTAATAATTCAGGAAAAGAGCTAGCTAATCACATAAGAAATCCTGCGAGCTATGCCTCTGTATGTTTTCTTGGGCTGGAAATTTCCAAGACAGCAAAAAAGGCCAAGCTTCTTCTCTCTCTTCCTGCCAAATAAAAAAAGCCCAAAGAATCTGAAGCAAAATTTGAAAGCTAAAATGCAAATTGATCTCACTTTATTTAATAGATGCAGTCTTAAAATGCATCTTCAGACTAAACAGGATCCAATTTTAAACACATAGAAGAAAAAAATGCTTACAGAAAACTTGTCAAGAATACAAATAGAAATTCCCTAAGTAAGCTACTTTGCAGGTCGAATTTTTAAAATTGGGGCTTTCTTAAAGTGCAAAAGATTGCAAGTACATAGCACTCAGTTTCTGGAAAGTATATAACATTCTGTAAGCCTTACTGCTGGGTACTCCCATGTAATGAAGGGTGAGAGATTCACAGCCTAAATACCCAAAAAAGAAATATCCTCTCAAGCAATCCTTTGAAAGAAAAAAAAAAAAAATCCGCAACAAAAGCAGACAAGAATTCTGCAAAGCATGTCAGAATCTTTTATAATGGCCATAAAGTCTTAGGACCTGAACTCTCTACAGTGTCAAAACATAAATTAGGTCTAGATAGGGGTAGGAGAGAGAGAGAGAGAGAGAGAGAGTGTGTGTGTGTGTGTGTGTGTGTGTACGACCTTCAAACTGCTAAATATGAATTTTATCATTTGCTCATTTTCTGGTTAAAGACTCTAAAAAAGATGGGTTTAATCCTTATTCTATAAAAGCATTAGTTTGTATATAGCTTAAATATTTTAGGATAGTTCTTTATTCTTTTCGGCAACTGTTTAATTGGTATAATCAAATGTGAATTAATTTATGCCATGGTAATACTTCTCACATGTGTATAAATTCCTAAACCAGAAAAAAATTTTGTAAAGACCATGTGTCCTAGTTTTTCATTTTGAAAGGTTTAAACACCATATTCCTAGCAGTAAGCTCGTCTAGGCTCAGAGTTAAAGACACTTAGCTTCTCTGGTATAAAACTCTTCTTTAAAATGTGCTTCCTAAATGTTTTCTATAATGAGCAAACATCTTGAAGAAAGAAAGTGCTTCCAATCTGAGGTCTGACTTACAACTTGGAATCTATGATTCCAATGATTGGGAGAGGGGAGAATAGTGACAATATCATGATTAGTATATAACATACAGGTCCCATGGGAAGGTATAGTTCTATTTGTCTATAAACATATCTTTGTTACTTAAAACTATGCAAGTTCTAATTTTCATAAACTCTTTTCCCCTCATGAAGGGTCTGACTGTTAATAGCACAAGCATATCGTTATTACTGCTCTCGACTTGATAGTATTTATTTTTAAAAGAATAGGGAGAGTGTGTTACCTCCGAGATCCAAGTGCACCCTTCTAGATGCACTCGGTGATAAGCATTTCTCTGAAGAATGTGTGCTGTGAAGTTTTCTCAGTAGAGCACCGGGAGGAAGAGGCTGTCCTGAGTGTCCAGCATGAGAGTTGGCAATGTGGCTGTGAGGACCATCGACACTGTGGCCCAGCTACAGCCTAGAACATGGTCTTTCTGTGACCTTGCAGGCTCAGCCTACCCTAACGTTTTGGGAGTTCAGCTGACATGGACACCAAAGCCTCCACACGGCTCTTGTGTTCTAAGTGGGCCCAGACCCCACTACCCACTGAATGGCCAGTAACCTACTGGATGGCCTGCTCTCTGCCAGCACTCCAGAGGGTTAACGAGGGCTTGCCCAGAGACTTTGGATCAGCTCCAGTCTTGTCAAACCAGCAAACTCCTCTGTGATTCCATGGGCTGAATCACATCTTCTCCAATGAGGTCTGAAGCCCTGGCAGTTTGTCCTTCCTTGGATATATGCCCTCAGCCTTAGGGAACCCTACAGAGTTTCTTCATATCTGATAGTTACTCTTTTATCATAGGTAATACGTATTATATTAAACTTCCCCTCTTTAACCTACTGTGTGGTTTCTATCTCCTCTCTGAACCCAGACTGCTACAGGGAGGAAGGGTGCAAGTGAACACACATGAGCTCATGTTTGCCCACTAATGGAAAAACTTCCAAAATGATAAAACCTAAATAAATATTTATATTTGAGAAATGCCAAGATACTTTCCAATCCAGAAGAGTCTGGATGATATTTACAGTCCAAGTGCAGAATTAAAACACTCTCATTTTCTCCCACTGAAAATAAATTAGTGGTGAACAGATGAATTCTGGTAATATTCATATAATGGAAACTACTCAGCAATAAAAAGGAATCAACTCCAGACATATGCAATAAATGAACAAATCTCAAAACAGTATGCTAAGTGAATGAGGCCAAACACAAAAGTCTATATACTGCACAATTCCATGCATCTGACATCCTAGGAAAGACAAAACTTTAGGGACAAAACACAGGGCATAAGGGAACTTGATAGGATATTAGAAATGTTCTATAGCTTGATTATGGTGGTATTTATATAACTGTATATTTCTATTAAAACTTATCCAACTGTACACTTAAAAGGAGCATGTTTTATAGCATATAAATTAAACCTCAACAAACCTGACTTTACAAAAAATACTACATATCAAAAATTGTGGAAGGTAGTTGAAATAATATTTAAAGGAAATTTTACAGCCTTAAATGTATGTTAGAAAAGAAAGATCATTGGGCCGGGCGCGGTGGCTCACACCTGTAATCCCAGCACTTTAGGAGGTCGAGGCAGGCAGATCATGAGGTCAAGAGTTCCAGACCAGCCTGGCCAACATGGTGAAACCCCATCTCTACTAAAAATACAAAAATTAGCCAGGCATGGTGGTGCGCACCTCTAGTCCCAGCTACTCAGGAGGCTGAGACAGGAGAATCGCTTGAACCTGGGAGGCGGAGGTTGTGGCCAGTGAGCCAAGATCACGCCACTGCACTCCAGCCTGGGCAACAGTGCAAACGACTCCGTCTCAGGGAAAAGGAAAAGAAAGAAAAAGAAAAGAAAGATAATTAAAAATTAGTAAGCTGAATTGTCCAAGTGAAAAAAAGAAAAATAAACCCATAGAAAGCAGAAAGAAGAAAAAGATGTAAGAACATAAATTAATGAATTTAAAAGTTAACGTGCAGTAGCAAGGATCAACAAAACCAAAAGCTGGTTTGGGCTTAAAAAAAAATTACACTTTGATAAGACTGATCCCCAATCCCCCCAAAAAAGAAGAAACAAATAACAGGAATGAAAAAGCAAGTTATAAATACAGATACTGTAAGTTTTAAAATCTAAAACCTGATGCCAATAAATTTTAAAATGTACATGAAATTAAGATGTCTTGGGAAGTGGCAGAGACCTGCATTAATCTGGAGTGAAACCAAACAAAACTGACCACTAAGAAATCTAGATCACAAGAACAAAGTAGAATGAGCTAGACTGTTAAAAACACATACTCAAAAGACAGAGCCACAGAGGATGAAACCATCTCTGAAAATAGAGACAACCATGATATTTTTGAATATAGGTGTTTTCCCTAAAGGCAGAAAAATAAGAAAAAAAAGTTAATGTCCAACCTCCAGTTCTGACAACACGGCAGAATACCGACGTCACTCCTGAAACCTCCCCATGTAAGAGAAGCAAGGATATCCAGGGGCCAGAGAAATTGTGTACATGCCCCTCCCCATCCCTTCTTTTGATGCTGATATTACTATTCTTGGTAAATCAAGTGAAAATGAATACCAAAGGTAGTCCTATGGAGAGGAGAAATCACAAGGATAGGTGGGACAGGTTAAGCTTTGCCTGTATTGCCTTGATAAGAGGGCAGGATTCGGGGACCTTGTTGTACAGTGATTACAGGAATAGTAACAATAGCAATAATAAAAGCCAGAATTTTTTAAGCATTAACTATTCATTATTAGCAGCCATACATTAAGTATTTTACATGTATTAATCTCATTTGCTCTTCATTATATCTTACAGCTGTAATTATTAACCCAGTGCTACAGATGGGGAATTTGAGGTTTGAAGAATTATATAATCCATTGAAGTTAACACAGCCCACAAGTGGTTGAAATCAAAATTGAATCAGGTTCTGTCTGACTCTGGAGTCTGTACTTTTTCCTTTTTTTAAAAAAAAAAAAAAAGATAGGGTCTCCCTCTGTCACCCAGGCTAGAGTGCAGTGGTGCAATCATAGCTTACTGCAGCCTCAAACTCCTGGGCTCAAGTGACCCTCCTGCCTCAGCCTCTTGAGTGGCTAGGACTACAGGTAGGCACCACCATGCCTGGCTAAGTTTTTAATTTTTTGTAGAGACAGGGTCTAGCTATGTTGCTCAGGCTGGTCTCGAACTCCTGGGCTCAAGGGATCTTCCCACTTTGGCCTCTCAAAGTCCTTGGATTACAGGTGTGAGCCCCACACCTGGCCAGGTGTCTGCACTTCTAATGAAATGTCACCCAACATCTACTACTATTGGCTAAGTGCTTTCACACTCATTCTCTCAGCTAAACAGAGAGAGAGAATGAAGCACAGACAGCAGTAAAGCCTGTATGCTGGGCAGTGTTAGCATACAGAGAAGCCATGATTTAGTTACTTGCCTTCGTAACAATGAGCTGGCAAATTTTCCTCAACCCAAGCTACCACAGTACTAAGTAGTTAGGAGAAAGAGATGGTGGCTTTCTCTATCTGCAAAATGGAAAATCCAGATAATCCCAACTAACTTTTGCGAAAGTTCCTGTGAGAAGTAATCAAAATTTCATGGATAGAAGTTCCCTGGGGACAAATTTTGGCCAAAAAACAAAGCAAAACAAAACAAAACAAAACAAAAAAACCCTACTATCTTTACACAGAGCTTTGAGCAATGATATGAACTACTTCCAACTTGTGGAATTCCCTCTTCTCAGAAATGACTGGAGGTAGTCAAGCAAATGTGAGATGATGCCTCTTGTTGGAAATATAGCAAGAGCTGGAAAATATATTCTTTAAGACCCTTTTCAATCCTGAAAGTTTATCATTCTCTGATACAGTGTTGGAACAGCTGATTGAGAGAGACAATGGCTTCTAGGAATTTAAGACATCCCCATTTGTCACCTGTGCTTACAGTGAAGCCACATAGAAATAACCTTGGAACAGCCCTTCCTAGGGGTTAAGGTGCTATGATACTTATTGCAGTTCTTAGGATCCATTTCTGAGCCAGTCTGGACTCATCTCTTTTTCTCTCCATGTAGTTGAGATTAAAATCATCCTGTAGTTTAATATCAGAAAATAAATGGCCACGAGAATGAACGTTAAAGAAGAAGCCTGCCAAGCAGCCATAGATCAAGCAGTCTCCAAACCAAACAAAGGAAATGAAAAACGGTCTCAGGCTCACACAGGCTGATACTGTTTTAAGCAGCCTCTTGGGGTCACAAACCACAGGCATTTAAGTCCTGCTCTCAAAGCCATTTCAATAACTGAGTTAAAAACCAAGCTCAAATCTGCTAGCACGATCCACCAGCAGAACCAGGCCACTGTGGTTCTGAGACAAAGATGACATTCATTTGCCACGTGGTTTCTCAGAAAGCGTATCTACACAGCAGGTTTCCCTGGCAATTTTGGATACATATGTCTTTTTCAGACTGCTGTTCTTGGCTAGTTTTCTGAAAGAAAGGAGCACAAAATCTCATTATATTCCAAAGCACAAATAAATTCAGTCTCAACATACTTTAAACCAAGCTTTACAGGAAAAATAAGAAGTTGAAACAAAAATAGTGTACCCCGTCAAGAACAATTTAGGATAGTCTTCTCACCAGAAACTGCTCGGCATGACTACTTCAGTAAAAGGCCATTAACAGGCAGTGGTGTTGACCTTGGCTAGCTCCTGGGCATTCACACGGCACTGCCGGGTCAGAAACCTAAACACCAATCATAGTCTCCATTCATCTTTCTTCTAGCACAGAAGAAAAGAAACTCATCAGAAAAAGGTTAAAAAGCAGAGCATGGAGATTGTCCAGAAAGGGTGGTGGCAAGAGTCCGAGAGCTCAGGTGCTAATGGTTAAAACCCCAGCTTAATTCACACACTCAACAGGCAAAAAAACAAAAACAAACAAAAAGACTCAATCCCCAAACCTCCTGTTGACAAGAAAAAAGCCTGGCTTAATACATTAGAATGACCTGAAAACAACCCAACTCCAACCAAAAAAGCACCAAATGTTAAATGCCAAGTAAAAAGAGAATGATTAAATCAACCAAAAGAATATAATGTGATAGGCTATTATGTAACCTTTAAAATGATTTCACAAGTGTTTTAATGATATGAGAAAATGTTTAAGGTATGTTAAGTGAAGAAAAATCAAGATTTATTATGCATGTAGAATGATCTCAGTTGTGTAAAATAATATTAAGTATAAAAAACTGGAAGGAAATGTTAAAATGTAATTATTATTGCTGGGGGAGTGGAACAGTTGTAAGAGACATTTTCTTCTTTAAGCTTTTCTTCAGTCTCTAAACTTTCTATAATGAGAGCATTTTTTTTTTTTTACAACTAGAAGGTTAAAAAAATAGTAACATTGTAGAAGAGCAAACCAACACCAAAAAAGAAGAAAATAATAACATGTATTAAGTGCTTATTGCAGGCCAGCAATAGGGACCATTGTCCTAAAGGTGCTTTACATGCATTACAGTTTTAGTATCCCTTATCCAAGATGCCTGGGACCAGAAGTGTTTTGGATTTTGGATTTTCGGATTTGGGATTACGCAACCTGTATCTCATTTGATACTCACAACAGCCCTATGAGAGAGGTATGACTTTACCATGCTTGACAGATAAGACAATCAAGAGTTAGACGGGTGACATAACAGGTGGAGCAGATAGGCTATGAGCCCTAACGAAGTAACTCCAGTGGTTTTAACCACTATATGCCTCTCAACCACAAGAGCATAATCTGTCTCCCTGCCTTCAAGCCTGACCTAAACATAAGCCTCAAAGACAAAATCTACTTTAAAAGGCACTATAACAATTTAGGATAATGTGACTGCCAAGGTACTAAGATACTCAGATAAATATTCAAAAGAGGAACTAAAACACCTCTAATGAAGCTACAAAGATAGTCTATGTGATAGAGAAATGCATTGCTGCAGTTGAAAACATACCAGCACAACAAATCAACCCACAGCTAAATCCCACTGTACAAGAGAAGCTAGTAATAACTGTCAACCACTTACTGAACTACCATGAAAAAAGGAAAGCACGAAAAGATACAATAACAATGAGCTAGACAGAAAGGATTTGAATTTGTCTCCCAAAAAGCCCCTCAGCAACAAGAGGCCTGGACCATCAGAGGCTGGTGAAGAGAAAGAAATTAAAGAGAAAAATAAAAAGCATTGTACTTGATGCCAAATTATATAAAGTACAACCAGCACAGAAGGACCCCCTTACTTTTCTTTCAGTCTAGCACTAAAGGCCTTTTGGTTAGAAATAATCAATTTTGCTTGGCAAAAAAAGGATCAAGACATAGAAGTACTTTGGATCAAATTCTGTAGAATCAGCCTATTGGAGATGCATTAAGGTTAATGCCAAAACCAATATGGTGTTCTGTTCACAGTTTCTTTCTAGAGGTTTTAAAACCCGAAAAACATTAAAACTCATTTGAAGTGGAAACTTTCTATCTGTGAAAACAAGTCACTTTTAGATACTATAAGCTATTAAGATTTGGTAATTCTAAATTATGTATTTTTTTAAATCCTTGGTTGTTAGAAAAATATAAAGCTCAATTGCTGCCTTACTCTTAACACCAAGACAAATACCTGATAAATATTGAGAAAGAAAATCATAATAAACATTCTAAAACAAAGTAGGGGTTAATATTTTGTAATCTTAGAATGTGAAAACTTTTCAAACATGACATAAAATTCCAGAAACCACAAAAAAAAGCTAATAAATAAAATATATAAAATTTAAATGTCTGAAGTTAGATACCTTATACAAAGCTTTAAAATATATTCTAGGAGAATTTCTTTACCACATATATGAAAAGGCTCATAACCTGACTTGACAACTGAAGAAGTCTTTAAAATCAATAAAGAAAATAAGAATTACATGGAAAATTTGGTAAATAACATAAAGTGACAATTCACATACCAAAAACGATGCGGAAATTTAACAATATATCAAAATTTCAAATTTATAAACAGGTCGACCCAATAATTCTACTGCAGGAATTAATTCTAAGGATACACCATGCAAAGATGTTCTTATTAAAGCAATATTTATTAATATTAAAAAGCTGAATGCTACCTAAATGACTGTGAACTGTAGACTGGTTAAATCAGAGATCACAAACACAAATGTTTTTAGAGACTGGCAAAGACAACAGAAATAAGCTCAACAGGCCGTCATAAAACAACAACCAGGAAGTGGTGGGATATGTGAAGAGCTGGAGAACTCAGACCCATTCAGTAGTTCAAAGTATAAAAATCACAAGTGCCACAGGCCAAACTGGTTCCCCCTTCCCCAGTCCCCACACACCCCTAGGGCGAGATGTGTAATCTATAGCCAAGGGACAGCACTGCTGCCTGTTCTCTCTGCAACGAGCCTAGGAAGATCCTCTTACTCTGAATGCTCGTCTGTTCTATCATATTTGAGTAGATACAAAAGAGCTCACTGATGTGGCCAAACAGATTCTCAGGATTAACAAAACCTTAAAGGTCATCTAGTCTAACTTGAAGCTTTCCTTGAGGCTGTAGTCTTTCAGACATGTTTAGGCCCAGGTGAACAGTGTAGACAGGGGAGGGGAAGGAAGTGGAGAGTGATGGAGTACAAAGCCGGAAGTCAGGGAATGAGGACTACACTTGGCTTTCCTGTGGGATTTTCATTTTCCACAATAACAAAATTGAGATGGGAGAAGTGGTGAGAATTTTTAAAAAGCTGAAATCCTGTGCATCACATATTTTCTATATCACCGGACGTAAAACTCTATTAACCGAATACCAGGAACTCAAGCGCTATTCTAATATGAAGTGCTGAATTCATAGTACCATTGTTAAACATCCCTTTAGCAATGAACTCTGGGCAGCTGTTACCCTCACTGACCAAGCTGGCATACGGAAGAGTTCCGCAGATAATGTGACAGATTGTATATGGTATTTTTACCACAAGATCTTAATTCATCCCAGGAACTGTTTTAAAAGAATAGTTGTAGTTTATAATTGCAGTCTCAGTAGCACTTCCAAAAGTGGAAAACCTCCACTTGAAATTGGAATAGAACGTTTCTTCCCAACGTGTGAAAATAACTTTATGCTTGGTCCTGCCATATCTGGGAATAAGAATGGTTGGGAGGGGTAGAAAATTTTCTGACTTTACCTCATTTTTAATAACACTACATTAAGATTTATTACACTAGATGCATCCATGTCTAAAGGCTACAAAATCCTAGAACAGTTTTTGCTGTGTATTTTCTCCTAAGTAAAGGGCAAATGGAAGTGACCAGTGGGTCTATAAAGTAGATTCAAGTTTGCCCTCCCTCCAGCTGCTGGCCACCCTCTGATTCAATGCTCTGTGTAATGTGAACTCTGCTAGACAAAAGGGTGCACTCAGCAGCTGATGGATCCTATCAGCTCTCTCTGTCTCTCTCTGTCTCTTTCACACATACACACAAACAGTTACTTGAGCTATTTTACATTAACAAATGTACCATCAGGATAAAACTGTTTAAAAAAAAAAAATCTATGTGGGAACTTCCAGGACTTATAGCCTCCAGGCAGGCATAGAAGGGAAGCAATGAGAGAAAACACAAAAGGTCTGTCAATGTTTCCGTCAGTATCCTTGATATTTAAACCCTAGGAACAAGAAAGTCATAACAGAATTAAGCTCACCCTAGGAACAAGAAAGTCATAACACAATTAAGCTCATCTTAGGTATAAAATAAATATCACAGCTGGGTGCAGTGGCTCACGTGTGTAATTTCAGCTCTTTGGGAGGCCTAGCCAGATGGATCACCTGAGGTCAAGAGTTCAAGACCAGCCTGGCCAACATGGCAAAACCCCGTCTCTACTAAAAATACAAAAATTAGCCGGGTGTGGTGGCAGGCACCTGTAGTCCCAGCTACTCGGGAGGCTAAGGCAGGAGAATCGCTTGAAACTGGGAGGTGGAGGTTGCAGTGAGCCAAGATCACGCCACTGCACTCCAGCCTGGGCAACAGAACAAGACTCCGTCTCCAAAAAAAAAAAAAAATCACAAAGCAAACTATGTGTGAACTAGCAGGGCCTGCAATAAAAGTGTAAAATAAGTGTGGGTCTTCCTCTTACTTTCCTTTTTTGGGGGCAGCCCACCTCGGTATCTTTCCCTTTTCTGGTAGTTCATCCACATCTCCCACCCTAAGTGTTACACGTGAAAATTTACTGAATGCCTACTCTGTGTCAGATACTCTGCTAAGCACTGTAACAGCATTTTTAAATTTAATCTTCTCAATAACTCAGAGGTAAAAATGATTAGTGTCTTCATTCTAGGTTGGGTGACAAGCCTAGAGTTACTAGTCTCATAAATAATGAAACCAGCAATGAATCCAAGTCTATCTGCTCTTGGTCGGTATTTTAGACTGCCTTTGATACTCATGTTGGTGTCCTGGGTGTCCTAAGCATTTCTCTGCTTTTAAAAGAACAGGAAAAGAACCTTATATATACTGAGCATCTTTTATACACTTTACAAAAGCTCTTTATTTTAGGCTCATATGACCCCTATGAGAGAGACGCATTCCCAGAAAGGTTAGGTGGCTTACTTAAGGACATAAAGCTAGTTACAGTCAGAGCTGAGACCTGATTCCCAATCCACTGCTCTCCTTCACTATAAATAAGCCGTCACTCTAAAAGGAACCCACGTATTAATAATAGAGTAGGAATGACAGGCACTTTGCTAAATGCTTTATGCTTTATCCAATTCGATCAAGGGAATTCCCAACACTGTATTTCCAATCAATGTTTTTACTACAGTTTTACCAAAGAAGCAGGGAAGAAATCTAAATTCCACATCTATGAAATTATAGTCCAATTAATATATTCCTATACACATAAATGAATGGATATTACAAAAAGAAAATCTGAAGAGATTTAAAAAGTTTTCCAAAGAGTGCACAATGGGCTCAAATAACATTATCAAATAATACATTCGGAGTACCTGCATGCTGTGGCAATTCGCTAAGGGCTGCACACGTTAAGAGAAAGAAAAGATGTAGCATCTGAATTAGATAAATGTTCACCATCAGCACATATATAACCATTCTCATGCAAACAAGTGTGTGTTCTTCTGAGAAAAATAATGGTCTGTCATTTATTAATCACGTGCCAAGGGTGGGACAGGTCACCTAGCATCTCTGGTCACCTAGTATCTCAAAGCATTTATTTATCATTGGAAATAAAATTCTACCAAAATTCTGAAAGTAAACTTAGTTCAAATAACCCATGCAAAACATGTACAGGGATCTAATACACAATAAGCATTAAATAACTGCTATTTTCATCATTTCCTTCTCAAATTCCACAATGTAGTCTTAAGAGATCAAGTGTCTCTGCCAATAAAATTTAAAATTAGACAAGATAATGAGCAACCAATATGAAGATTACTAAAAATACTCATTATCTAACACTGGAGTAAGAAAAGCAAATTAGGCCGGGCGTGGTGGCTCACACCTGGAATCCCAGCACTTTGGGAGGCTGAGGCAGGTGGATTACCTGAGGTTAGGAGTTCGTGACTAGCCTGGCCAACATGGTAAAACCTCATCTCTACTAAAAATATAAAACTTAGCCAGGCATGGTGGCATGCGCCTGTAATCCCAGCTACTCAGGAGGCTGAGGCAGGAGAATCATTTGAACCCGGGAGGTAGAGGTTGCACTAAGCCGAGATTGGGCCACTGTACTCCAGCCTGGGCAACAGAGCAAGACTCCTTCTCAAAAAAACTAAAATAAAATAAATGACATTTTCTGACAACAGCAAAATTGACAGCAGCAAAAAATACTGTACAACCCATAATTAGAAAGAAAATAAGAACAGCAAAAGAAAGTACCAATTAAATTGCTCCAATAAGAATTGTTTGCATAAACAATTAATGAAAAACAAAGTTTGTCAATCTGCATTGTGTTCTCAGTAAGCATGAAAAAAACACTCTGAGTTAAGAATAAATACTCCTCTAACGTCACGAAATTCCCAGGAAGATACAATAAACCCGAAATCATTCTTCCTGGTTACTGTAGTCCCTATCACATGTCATTTGAAAGAAGATTCTTTTTCCTGGTTTATAACATTGGTTATTTAATATGTAAGCATAGTTTTTGTTTTTGTTTTTTTTCATGTGAGAAAACACACACACGTACGAATGAATGGAGACAGGAAGCCACTTAGGGGTTTGGGTTCCAGACCTGATTCTCGCACAAAGTAGGAAAGATGCCTTTGTAAAATGTCTCTGGGCTCCATTTCCTCAAACTATAAGAGGATAAGAACCCTCACCCTGCTACCTCACAGAAACACTGTAAGCATTGCCAAACAAAAGAACAAAATATGAATGCACCTTTAACTATATTAAATGCTACCTAAATCTAAAGTGATGATAATAATTACTATCATCAACAAATGGAGTCATACCAGATATCCAGGCTTAACTGCTCCCTTGGCTTCCTCACTTCTGAATTATGTGTCATCATTTGAAGAGCTAATTTTTTTTATAATAGTAAAATAAAATGTGAAATAAAAATAAGTGATAATACTTAATACACAATGAACCAAAAATAAACATCAATGGCCTTATAATTCTTGGCTAATAAAATTCTACCAAAATTCTGAAAGTAAACTTAGTTCAAATAACCCAACATACATTTCATTTGATCCTTTCTCCAACCCTGTAGGAAAAGCAGGATAGGTATTATTATGTTTAATTTTTACAGACCACAAACTAAAATTCAAAGAGAAGGGTGACTCACCCAAGGTTCCAGCTAAAGCCTGGGCCATTCACCCTTCTTCTGATGTAATATAATGTTCATTCTACTGGTCTGTGTTACAAGGTTTCCCTATTTTCAAAGAAACTCACTTCACACAATGTCAGATTTCTAAAGTGATTCAGTAATTTTTTTCTTTTTCTTTTCTTTTTTTTTTTTTTTTTTTTTGAGACAAGATCTTGCTCTGTTGCCCCAACACGAGTACAGTGGCACAATCACAGCTCACTGCAAACCTTATACTCTTGGGTTCAAGCAAGCCTCCTACCTCAACCACCTGAGTAGTTGGGACCACAGGCACATGCCACCCTGCCTGGCTAACTTTTTAAAATGTGCTTTTATTTTTTTGTAGAGGTGGGGTCTCACTATGTTGCCCAGACTGGCCTTGAACTCCTGGGCTCAAGTGATACTCCAACCTCAGCCTTCTAAAAAGCTGGAATTATAGGCATGAGCCACTGGTTCAATAATTTTATCATTCACCTGGCCTGGTTCAGTAATTTTATCATTCATTTTACATAGCCAGCAAGCTCTACCTTAAGCAAATGCCACATGGGAGACTACACTCAAGAAGTGAAAGGGTGGCATCTATTGGTAGAAGTGTGTTATTGTAAGGGAAGTAGTTTCAGAGCTTCAAGATTTGAAAATTTCCGTTGAACCTCAACAGTTCATTATTTGAGAGGTGGGTAGAAAGAAACACTGTATTATTGTATAGAGAGGTAAGGAAAAGAAAGGAAGAAAGCATTAGGAAGTTCTACAACTGATACCTATGACCACTTCGGTAATCAATTTCCAAGCAGTAACAGTTTTAATTCCTTTGTTTCAGAGTAGTTTTAGATCAGTCCCTCTGGGAGCAAGTATTTGTTGGGAATGTATTTCTGGTTTTATAACAGAAGTCAATGGCAAATCACTGGGAGAAAAGTTCAGGTAATGAAATTTACTCCATGGATAATGTTACAAGAAAGGAGGGGAAAGTGGAAGGAGAGAGGAGAAGCTGACATTTATGAAATGACTACAGGTGAAGTATCCCTTAACCAAAATGTTTGGGACCAGAAGTGTTTTAAACTTTGGATTTTGGGGGATTTTCAAATATTTGCATTATACTTACCTGTTGACCACCTCCTTTCCAAAAACATGAAATTTGAAATGCTCCAATGAGCACTTTCTTTGAGTGTTCAAACGTTTCAAATTTTAGAGCATTTCAGGATTCCAGATTCGGGATACTCAATCTGTATTATATTGCAGGCACTTGATGTGCAGTACTCCATTTAACTCTCATACAGACTCAAAATGTATTCTATGGGTTCTAGTATTACTTCATTTTACAGATAAGGACAATGAAACTCAGAGAGGAGAGGAAAGTGGCCCACAACTACTCAGCAAATGGTGAAGTCAGGATTTGAACCCTGAAAGCCTGATTCCAATGATCTTAACTACCAAACCTACTGCTTCTTCACTAAAAGAACCATCACTTTGGTACGCTTGGTACCTTTATCAAGCCTTCTAACAAATGTAAAATCTTTGCTGTTGTGAATAGTGCTGTAATGAACAACCTAAATGCCCACCAATGATAGACTGGATAGAGAACATAAGGTTCTTTATACACCATGGAATACTGTGCAGCCATAAAAAGGAACGAGATAATGTCCTTTGCAGGGATCTGGATGGCGCTGGAGGCGATTATCCTAAGCAAACTAACAAGGAAGAGAAAACCAAATGCCGTGTGTTCTCACTTATAAGTGGAAGCTGAATGATAAGAACACGTGGACACATGGTGAGGAACAACACACGCTGGGGCCTGTCAGAGGCGGGGGGTTTGGGAGGAGTGAGAGCATCAGGAAAAATAGCTAATGGATGCTGGACTTAACACCTAAGTGATGGCATGATCTGTGCCATAAACCACCATGGCACACATTTACCTATGTAACAAACCTGCACATCCTGCACATGTGCCCCTGAACTTAAAAGTTGGAAATTTTAAAGAAAAGAAAAAAAAAGTAAAACCTAACATTTCAGTCAAAAAATCTGAATGTATAGAACCAATACCCTGAGTTGTGTTTTTTTCTCAGTAGCAGTACAATAAATTACCATCAATCAGCCTTCTCCTCCCTATACTGTCCATTAGAAATCTCAGTAATATCAGCATCAAACTCCAACAGAGAAATGAAGAAAGGAAATGCAACATGCTTTCCATTCCAGCATTACTGGTGCTTAGAGTAGGTGTGTTATCAAAGACAAAAGATGCCAATTGCATTGTATTTCATTTGAGTAGTGGAGGATCCAGATTTGTATTAAGTAAAAGTGGTCCCGTCGGGAGAGAGAAATGACACCAGGAACACACCTTAGATAATGAGAAAAGTTCTGCATCATGTTTTTCCTTTCAAAGGCACTGGGCTACAAAAGCAAGTATCACTTTCAAGAGTTCTAATAGAGACCCTTTCTTTGGATGGAGTGGGAAAACTTGCATAAATCTCCTTAGTCTTCTCAACATTTTGTGTCCCATGAATAAGGATTACTGAATTGTCAAGAGTTGGTAAGCTGAGAAGAAAGACTGAAGAAAATATCTTTAACAGCTCAAAAGAAGAAGAGTGAAAAATGCGTGTCTAAGTGAATGAGATCATAATGCAAATGGCACGGCTACAGATCCAGGAATAAGAAAAATACATTCATCTCAGCTGAAAACTAAAAACTGTGCTTTCTAGATTAATAGCTAATTTACATTTTAAATTTCAGCCATTGAAACCTTCTTGATGAATAATAAACAACACTGAAGTTACAGTTGTTTTCTTTTCTTTTCTAACTTCAAATTATAGAAAATTAAAGTAACTGAACCAAATCTGGCTTTGGTTGTAATGAGATTCAAACTTTAAAAATTTCAGGTTCTGATTACAGCAATTACGAATTCCAGGCCTCCAGGTTGTTAACACCTGGCAACATTTTAATACCTGGGGCATGCCAACAAACAGTGTTTGCCAGGAGATTGATTACTCACTCTTCCTGTGACATGTGATGTTATGACTAGAGTTTTAGGGGCTGCTTTATACAAACAGCACTAAAATGTGGCAGAGGGAGACTCTGAATAAATCTACTCCTTGCTGTCAAAAAAAAAAAAAAAGCTAAACACACTTAAAACATGTAACTTGCTTCTCAAAACTGACAAAGCATGAAAAAACCAAAACAATCATAAAAAATTGCATTCCCTATTTATGAATAGGTTTATGAAGCAATCAACTTAAAAACTGTTGCAAACAATCTAAATGTGTATCAACAGAGGACTGGCTGAATAAACTACAATACATCCTCACAATAGAATACTAAGCATAGGAAAAAAGAATGAGGACTATTTCTATGTACGGCTATGGAGTAATTTCTAGGATATATAGTTAACAAAAAACAAACAGAAAAAAGTATGGATAGGACACTCCTGTTATCTCAGAATGGTAGTACAAACATACCGTATTTGTCTGTGCATGCATGCATGTGTCTGTGTATATCTCCCAAACATAAAAGAAGGAGGAAACAGACGAGATAGGAATAGAAACTAAATCTGAACAACTTTGTTTTGTAGACTTGCCCTTGGAACCATATAGTTTATATAACTATAAAGCAAAACAATAAAAAGTAATACGTCAAACAAAAAATAAAATGAAACAAAATACCCATCAGCCAATTGAGTTTGTGGCATAACCACATAGAAATTATTCCAAGTAGCTCTAACATACAATAATTTGATTGTATATCTATATGGGATGTCCCTAAGGACAACAAGCTGCAACACAAATCTTTAACTGTTTTCAGTATTGTTGTTAGAAGTACTGGTATTATTCTTCTGAGGCTCACATTTATTGTGAATTGAAAAACAAATGAGTAATTGTATTAGAATTGCTGGGAAGATATTTGGCATGGCGGGAAGGATTACAGATGTAGGATGAAAGTGGTTAAGGAAAAAACTAGTAGTAGTCAATCTACACTAGAAATGGCAGAAGAATGCATGAGTTTGTAATAAACACATTTCCTGGATTCATCCATTGAAAAGGCTTAGAAAAAAATGACCTAACTGCAATGAGCACAACTTGAACCCAGACTGTGGTCTCTAATTACCATTTCCCATTTAAAAAACCTGAGTTGCTTTAAAAAAAAAAAAAAAAAAGTCTGTTTCCAGGTTTGAAGCAAGATGAGCCTGGAACATCTCACACCTCATCATACTAGAAAGCAAGGATGCTCTCACTAACTACCAGGGAGTATATAAAGCATACTTCAATAAAACACTTAGAAGTAACTACTGGGGTTATATCAAGATGAAACAATTTGAACATAAGAAAGAGTTGAAAGGATTGAAACAGATCAAATATTTTAAATCCATGAATTTATGATACAAAAGAATCACTGGTTATATCTTTGGAGAATGTTAGGGAACCAATACATTATTTTGAAAATGTTAATAAAAATTAAAAAATCAAGTGCATATTCTGTCTTTTCTATATACATTGTACCTGAGATTATCTAAATAACAAAATGCTTCTTTACTTCAATTGGTAAATGGAGAAGAAATGATCAAATGTCACCACTTTGTAACCTCTAATGAAATGGCACCCAGACAAAGACCTTTACTGGTTTCTAACAACAGAAAAAGAGAAATGACCATATATCCAGATATTATGAACCTTCTGATGGAAGTACACATACCACCTATGAAATACCCTTGCCAAAAAAAAAACTGAACCTGATTCTGATCAAGTTTCTAGATCAGCAATTCTCAGTCTGGCCTGCAGACCCCTGGAAGATCCCTGACCCACTCTTAGAGGACTCTGTAAGACCAAACTATTTTAATATTAATCTTAAGACACTATTTGACTTTTCTACTGTGTTGACATCTGCACTGGTCATACAAAAGCAGTGGGGGCTAAAACTGTTAGCCTTAGTATAAATAAAAGAGTGGCACCAGTGTTAGCAGTTATTGCATTCTTTACAGTCACTGGCTACAGTTTTTTAAAAACCCTTAAGAATGTCCTTGATGAAGTAGTATAAAAGGATTAATTTTATTAAAGTTCATGTCTTTTTAATAGTATCTATGATGAAATGGGAAGTCCGCATATAGCACTTCTGTTGTAACTGAAATACAATGGTCATTTTGAAGCAAAGCATTTGTGCAATTGAGCTCCAAGTTCAACCAGCTGCTTTTTTCCACAGAGCACCATTTTTACACACACAAAAAACGACAAATTGTGAGTATTCAGACTTGGGTATCTAGCAGACATTTTCTCAGAAATGAAAAAAGTGAGTCTGTCACTCAAAGGAAAACAACTAAGAGTGTTGTAGCTGATGATAAAATTCAAACCTTCAAATGAAAATTAGTATTCCGGAAAACTTGAATCCACCACTGCGAGCCCGACAACTTCCCTACATTTAGATGCTCTTCTGATGAAACTGGTCATAACTTCAAGGAATGTGGGGGGGGTTTTTATATTGCTTAATGAAAAGTGCCAACATTTAGAAGATCCATGTAACTGAATGAACCAACATTTCCCAAATGCCCAATGCGTGATGTTACAAAATCACGTGTGAGTAAAAGTTCCGCTCAAAATTTTAAAACACTAATGAATTTTAATATACACAGTAAGAAATTTTCACGAATTTAGTTTCATGTTCTACATTGCAACTAACCTATAAGAAACCACTACTTGTTGAGTTTTGGTGTCAGATCAAAGAAGACTATCCACAGTTATCTTAAACAGCTATTACAATAGTTCTTTTTCAACTATACCTCTTTTTGCTAGGCTAGACTTTCTTCCTGTACTTCAAACACTGTCAAACAAAACATATATGTTGACATCAACAGACCCTGGGAATTGCAAACCAGATAATGAGTCATCTTATCTGTGTTAGAGTTTAAAAAATCTGAAAAATTGTAAACAATGCTATTTTCTTACTCATTTGTTTTGTTTTGGGGAAATAGTCATTTTCATAGAAAAAAATACATTACTGTATTATTAGCTTATTTTAAGTAAAATTCTTTAAAAATTTTTCAGTTTTAATTTCTAATTTAGTAAATATTAGTAGATATGACTCCCATGAACAAAAGCCCTTTGGGGTCCTCAATAACGTTTATAAGTATGAAGGGGTCCTGAGGATTGCTGTTCTAGATAAAACTACCAATTTATAAGAAACTCAGGGAACATTAAATAAGACCCCTTAGATGCAATCAGCAATATCCTGAATGAGGGAAACTATATGGGATAATAACTGGGTTTCTCCAACAGTATCTCAAAGTACATGAGCAAGGGTAGCAGAAAGGGAGGGCTTTAAATTAAAAGTGACTTAAGAGACATATCAACCAACTTCCTATAAATCTCATTTGGATCCTAATTCAAACAAGCTAAAATAGCTATATAAATCCAGGAAACTAAACAGTAACAAGGCATTTTTTAGCATTAAGGAAATTTATTACTCCTAATTTGCAAAAGTATGATAAAGGTATTATATTTTTAAAAGGTCATTAATATTTTATAAATACATATGAAATATTTAGAAATGGGATATGCCTGGGATTTGCTTCAAAACAATCAAGCAGTGTGGGTGGTGAATAGTGGAGGTGAAGGATTAAATAAAACAAGAATAGTTGACTTGGTGATTGTTGTAACTGAGTAATGGGACATTAAATTTTACCTTACCATTAAAAGCCAGTAAATGTAAGAATATGCACTAATTTTAGACTCATTTTGAAATAAATGAAAATAATTTCAAAGAATGTTTTGGGAGAGTTATTTTTGTCTCTATGAAATGACAGATAAAGTTTCAAATTGTAGATAACTGAGCTCCCAGAAAACATCAAGATGCATTCTTGAGAGTATTGACTTAAGCAGAGGCAAATAAAGCATCTCTTCTATCATATCAATCATGATTTCAAATTATAAATAAGGTAGTAATAATTTTTACCTCTCAGCAAGTGTCTGATTTCTAACATGTACGGCCAAAAGCAAAAAGTACAATTTAATAATAAACGAGTAACTATGTTCTGACAATTCAGTAAAGCTTCTTTGTAAAACCCAAAGAAATCTCAACTTACAATCAGATTTGGAGCTCTGATCTAGGAGAGAATGGTTAAGATAAAGTTTCGTGGAATCATACGTTGTTATCGGCCTCCTGGGAAAAACTCAGGGCTAAAATGTATCCTTCCCTACCACAAAAAGCCATGTGAATGGCTTACAACTATCCAGGGAATCCAAACAATCAATTTTGTTCAGGTTCTGTTACTTTTATCAAATTAATTTTGAATTAACAGTTTGGTGGTTTTATATCCTGATGGACCCATTATCACACAACTTCAGATGGATATTAGCTCTCTGTGCTGCATTAGGACTCTATTTTTAGTTTCTCTGATATACCAAGGAAAAATCTAAAAGAGTACTGAATATTTCCAGCAAAAAAGGGTACACTGGGCATTAATTTACTTCACCTGAAGTTCTCTCCTTCTCTCCCTTCCTCACTTTTTGCACACATCCACACTGGTAATGCTCTAGCTCAATTACTCAGTACTTCCTGGCCCCATGCCACACTCTTTAGTATCTCCACAGACACACTTCATCTTTCAAAACACACTTCCAATGACACTTATTGGTGCCTTCCCTGGGGTTCTTGCTCTCTCTTTTGGGCTCCTACAGCCCCTTCTTTATGTACTTTATGGATAGAACTTACCAGAATAGCCTAGAAAAATGCCACACAGTACAGATGGTTAAAAGAACGGGCTTTGGAGCCAAGGTGCTTTGGTTACAATCCTCACTGTATCACTAACTATATAACTGTAGTCAACCACCCCTTTTAGTGTCAGGGTTTTTTTTTTTTTATTGACAAATATAAATTGTACATATTTATTGTATACAACACGATGTTTTGAAATAAAGTAGTCCCTCCATTATCCACAGGGGATACATTCTGAAAACCCCAGTGGATGCCTGAAACTGTGGATGGTACCAAACCCTATATATCAAGCTTTTTCCCATATGTAAATACCTATAAAGATGTTTTATTTATAAAGTTGTTACAGTTAAGAACTTAATAACTAATAATAAAATAGAACAACTACAACAACAATTCATGGATGGAAGGTTCACATTTGTTCACAATTTCATGGATGGATGATTTGTTCTTACCATAGATCTTAGCAACCTTGGCATATGGTTTTTTCCCCCCTTATTTTTGGTCAAGAACTTTCACCTTTTCTCTTAAAAGAAGCACTTTACATCTTCTCTTTGGCAAGCTGGAATTGCCAGCATCGCTACTCTTGCGCTCTGGGGACATATTAAGCAAAATAAGGGTTTCCTGAACACAAGCACTTGTTATACCTCAACAGGTGATCTGATAACCAAATTGGCTCCTAAGTGACTAGGAGTGGGTACCGCGTACTGCACAGATATGCTGGACAAAGGGATGATTCATGTCCCAGGCCGGATGATGCACAATGGTACAGGATTTCATCATGTTACTCAGAATGGTATGCTACTTAAAACTTAGAAACTGTTTATTTCTAGAATTTTTCATTTAATATTTTCAGACTGCAGTGGGTAACTGAAACCTCATAAAGGGAACCTCATAAGGAGATACTGTATGTACATACATTGTGAAATGGCTCAATTGAGTTAATTTACATGTGTGCTACCTCACATACTTACAATTTCTTTGCAGTGAGAACACTTAAAATCTACTCTCTCAGTGATTTTCAAAATACAATACATTGTTTATTAACTAGTAACCATGTTGTACAATAAATATCTTGAACTTATTCTTCCTATTAAGCCTCAGTTATTTTTTTACCCCTAAAATGGCAATAACAACATTCCTACCTCATGGGATAGTTCTGAGAACGAGATAACATATGTAATGCCTGGCACATAGTAAATTTTCAATACATGCAAGCTATCATTAGTATAATGTATCAAAATCACTTGATTATTTTCTGCTACCTCATAAACTCTCTAAGGGTAGTGACTACATTTGAGTTTAATTCAATTAGTAGTTGAATGAAATAACGAATGAATTCAGAGACTATGTCTGAGTTTAATTTAAAATGGTGTGCTAACTCTAAGCCGGGCAATTGCTAGGTGTTAGGAATACAAAGACGGGTAAGATAAAGTGAAGGCTGTAAAAGATCTTGCAGTCTTATCGATTCACACATAGTACACACAGAGAACCTCAATAAATATAGATTGAATTAATATGTTGGGGCCAGTTACTATCAACTCTTTCTATAGAAGAAGTCATAAAAAATCTGAAAGCAACTTCATTTGAATAAACAGGAAATTTACTCTAAAACCTAAGGATACTGAAAGCTAATAATCACCAATACTTGCAAAGTTGATAACTGACGGAAAAGTATTGTGGTTCTCTTAATCTGTGTAAGTCCTGGTTAACTTCATTTAGACTAAAACCAGGAAAAATCTCAATAGAAAGTTTAAAAATGTATCTCACTCTATTTATTTAAGGTAAGCAAGTAATATATTAATATAGTAATATATTCTCTCTGTGTGTAAAGACAGCTAAACTAAAGTTCTCTCCACAGGTAATGACTTTCAAGTTATTTTTAGATGCTGTCTTTTTTATCTATGCAGCTGTATATGTGCAGAGTCATAGAAATGGTAGCACGATTTGTGTTTTTTTAATTTACACAAATTTTACATTTGCATTATTTTGTATTTTATCATTATATAATACACTCATATATGCAAACTATGCATCCAACAAAGGTGTATATATTTTTAAAAATTTATATATACTATATATATACACACACACATATACATACATAGGCATGTTTCTCAATCCTACTCTGTAACATTGATTTTTTTTTTTTTTTAAAGACATGGGGTCTCAATCTGTCACTCAGGGTAGTATACAGTGGTGTAATCCTAGCTCACTGCAGCCTCAAACTCCTGGACTCAGGAGATCCTCCTGCCTCAGTCTCTCAAGTAGCTGAGACTATAGGCATGTACCACCAAGCCCACCTAATTTTTTTTTTCTTTTTTTGTAAAGATGGGGATCTCACTGTGACACTTAGGCTGATTTCAAATTCAAGTGATCCTCCCACCTTAGCCTCCCAAAGTGCTGGGATTACAGGGTGAACCACCACACCTGGCCTATGTTCTATTCTTATGCCAATATCACAATGCTTTCATTACTGTGGTTTTGTGGTATGTTTTAATCTCTGGAAGAATAAGATCAACCTTGTTCTTCTTGTTCAAAAGTATCTTCCACATTTTTATGCAGTTATACTTCCACATGGGAAGTAAATATGGCATAATGTTTAAACATCTATTCATCTAAGTTTTCAAATTTAATAATATAAAATTATAAATAATAATCTCTGTTCACGCTGCCATATTCTGTTTCTAGTAACTCTCTCTCTTGCCTTTCCCCTACTGCAGTTTATTGATACACTCTTCCTTTTTAACTTGATCAAATCTACCAAATATCAGGTCCTTTCAAATATCCTGCTGTTGGTTTTTACCACTTAACTTTCTGGTTTGTTTTCTATTTCATTAAATTCTGCTTTTATCTTTATCCTATTTTTAACTTATTTATAATCTTTCTTGTATTCTAAAAAGAAAATTCATTTAAGGCTATAAATGTTCTTCTAAGTGCCATTGTTTACTGCCTCCCACGGGTTCTGAATTACAGGGATTTGAATTTTGTCTAATTCTTATTATTCATTTCTAAATTGTTTATAATTTATATTTTTATTTTCTCTTTAAAGTAAGATTTAGGAATGTTT
The DNA here is from genome assembly GCF_001698545.2 of Rhinopithecus bieti. Taxonomy (NCBI): domain Eukaryota; kingdom Metazoa; phylum Chordata; class Mammalia; order Primates; family Cercopithecidae; genus Rhinopithecus; species Rhinopithecus bieti. The sequence continues at coordinate 2,907,265 of NW_016806836.1, forward strand.
TTGTATCTCCAGGTGGGATAAAGTGGCTTTCACTACTTTCTTAATGTTAATTTCTAATTTTATTGCATTATAGTCAGCTAACGTGGCCTGAATAATTTCTCTGTTGAGATTTCTTTTTTAACCCTTTCAAACACCGGCTGGGCATGGTGGCTCACACCTGTAATCCCAGCACTTTGAAAGGCTGAGGCGGGTAGATCACCTGAGGTCAGCAGATCGAGACCAGCCTGGCCAACATGGTGAAACCCCATCTCTACTAAAAATACAAAAATTAGCCAGGCATGGTAGCAGGTGCCTGTAATCTCAGCTATTCGGGAGGCTGAGGCAGAAGAATCACTTGAACCCAGGAGGCAGAGGTTGCAATGAGTTAAGATCACGCCACTGCAGTACTCCAGCCTGGGCAACAGAGCAAGACTCTGTCTCAAAACAAAAAAAAAAAAAAAAAAGTAGTTACTCAAAGCTGACAAACACAAGCAATGGGGAAAGGACTCCTTATTCAATAAATGATCCTGAGATAACTGGCCAGCCATATGCAAAAGACTGAACCTGGATCCCCCTCCTTAAACCGTATACAAAAATCAACTCAAGATGAATTAAAGACTTAAATGTAAAACCTAAAACTATAAAAACCCTAGAAGATAACCTAGAAAACACCATTCTGGATATAGGGCCTGGCAAAGATTTCATGATGAAGACAACAAAAGCAATTGTAACAGAAATTAAAATCGGCAAATAGGTTCTAATTAAACTAAAGAGCTTCTGAACAGCAAAATAAACTTTCAACAGAGTAAATAGACAACCTACAAAATGGGAGAAAATTTCTGCAAACTATGCATCCAAGAAAGATCTAATATTCAGAATCTATAAGGAACCTAAACAAATTAACAAGTAAAAAGCAAATGACCTCATTAAAAAAGGGGCAAAGGACATGAACAGACACTTCTCAAAATAAGACATACACATGGTCAATAAGCTTGTGAAAAAAAGACTCAACATCACTAACCATTAGAAAAATGCAAATCAAAAACAATGAGATACTATCTCACACCAGTCAGAATGGCTATTATTAGAAAATCAAAAAATAACAGATGCTGGCGAGGTTGCAGAGAAAAGGGATTACTTATACACTGCTGGTGGGAATGTAAATTAGTTCAATCATGGTGGAAAGCAGTGTGTCAATTTCTCAAAGAACTTAAAAGAGAATTACCATTCAACCTAGCAATCCCATTATTGAGTATATAACCAAAGGCACAGAAATTGTTCTACCATAAAGACACATGCATGTGTTGTGTTCGCTGCAGCACTATTCACAATAGCAAAAACATGGAATTAACCTAAATGTCCACCAATGACAGACTAGATAAAGAAAATGTGGTACATGTTCACATGGTATACTACACAGCCACAGAAATGAGCAAGATCATGTCCTTTGCAGCAACACAGATGAGCTGGGGGCCATTATCCTAAGCAAACTAACACAAGGACAGAAAACCAAATATAGCATGTTCTCACTTGTATGTAGGAGCTCAACACTGAGTACACATGGACACAAAGAAGAGAACAACAGAAATCAGGGCTTCCTTGAGGGCAGAGGGTGGGAGGAGGGTGAGGATCGAAAAACTACCTATGGGGTACTATGCTTATTACCTGGGTGATGAAATAATCTGTACACCAAACCCCCATGACACACAATTCACCTGTGTAACAAACCTGTACGTGTACCCCTGAACCTAAAATAAAGGTAAAAAAAGAATAAAACATAGTTGTTTTACGAATATTCCATGTTTTTACAGTTTCATATATATTAGAAATTTTGTCTATTTTCTGTTTTATCAATGTTGTTAACTGTGTTAGTTTTTTGTCTAACTGAAATGTCAGTTTTGGAGAGAAGAATATTTAAGTCTTCTTGATTAACTTCTTGAAACTATAATTGCAGTATTCTCATTGCTCCTTGTATTTCTATCAGTTTGGGATAAATATATGTTTCATATAGGTGCATGACTTACATTTTCTAGATAAAGTATGCCTTTTAACAGTATAAAACATATCCTTCCCAGGTAACATTCTTTTGTCTTAAATTTTATAGTTCTCATGCTCGAATTTTAATTTATTATAGTTGAGGATATTTTATGTTTTGGTTTTTTTTTTTTTTTTTTTTTTTTGAGATGAAGTCCATCCATATAGCTTGTCATCTCAGCGCCTAGATGACAAAGTGTATTGGCAACCAATCTCAGCTCACTGCCAAACCTCATGCCTCCTGCAGCTTCAGCATTCTCCTGCCTCAGCGCACTCTGAGTAGCTGGACCACAGGTGCGTGTGCCACCATGCCCAACTAATTTTTTGTGCTTTTAGTAGAGACGGGGTTTCACCACGTTGGCCAGCCTGGTCTCGAATTCCTGACCTCACGTGGTCTGCCTGCCTCGGCCTCCCAAAGTGCTGGGATTACAGGCGTGAGTCACCATGCTCGGCCTCATTTGTTATCGATATTGTTTCACCTACTTTATTTTAGTGAGTATTTGCCTAGTGTATCTTTTTCCATTCCTCTGTTTTAAACTTTTCGGTTGTGTTTACTTTTCATTACATCACTTATAAACAGCATTTAGCCAGAATTTGACTGTTATTTTTATCCAAACTCTTTCTCTTTTAATAGGAGATTTTAGTGCACTCACATTTACTGTGATTACTGATGCATTTACATTTAAACTGCTATCCCATGTGTCACTCGGCTCCAGCTACAATGGACTCCTTTCCTTCCTTACATACAATCTATGACCTGTCTCACAGTCTCTGTACTTGTTTCCCCTACCTTCCCGTGACTTGCTTCCCCTCTTCACTGATGTCTCAGCTGAATGTCCTGTCTCTCCACAAGGCCTTTTCTTACAATATCTCTTTACTGTGCTTTAAAAAAAAAAAAAAATCGCTATTATTACCTGAATTGATATCTACTAGGGTACTGGCTTAAAGTCTATTTCCTTCACTGTAAACTCCATGAGAACATGGGCCTGGTCTGTTTTGTTCACTACTTTGGCATTTGGGCCATTTTTTTTTTTTTTTTTTTTGTAATAGAGATGGGGTCTCACTATGTGCCAGGCTGGTTTCGAACTCCCTTCCACCTTGGCCTCCCAAAGTGCTAGATTACAGGTATGAGGCACTGCACCCAGCCCAGGTTATCTTAAACTAAAATATTACAGTGTGCTTTTGGAAAATTCATGAGCCAAACTGGATTTAAGTTTACAGCTTTTGTGGCTTTCTGAATGGCAAAATGGGAAGGTCTGAATTCTCATAAAATATTACATTCTTTTCCAAAAATGTGATCTGCTAACAGAATACAAAATATCAATTTTAGAGACTATTGCATTTTCAAGCACCTTTTATATTTTAATCACTATGTATCTTAAACATTATTAGAAATCTTTGGGGGGGTTTCTAAACTTGGCAAATAGGCAATTCACTTTTAGATATGGGACAAATATTCAGTTTCAGATGAAAATATGAAGTTTTTGTCAGTATAAAATCCTGCTACTCCTGATTAAATTACTTCCTATTTGCCATTTTGGGCAAAAAGGTCATTGGAAAACAGCAATTCCCTTCATAGAAGGAACAGAATTATCTTTTTTCATAATTAAATACTGTCTGTCTAGAAATCGTAAAGTCTGTAAGAGACTGTGAGGGAGGCTGGGCACCGTGGCTCACGCTGTAATCCCAGCACTTTGGGAGGTCAAGGTGAGTGGATCATAAGGTCAGGTGTTCAAGAGCAGCCTGGCCAAGATAGCGAAACCCTATCTCTACTAAAAATGCAAAAATTAGCTGGGTGTGGTGGCAGGCACCTGTAATCCCACTTACTCAGGAGGCTGAGGCAGAGAAGTGCTTGAACCCGGGAGGGGGAGGTTGCAGTGAGGTGAGATCATCGCGCCATTGCACTCTAGCCTGGGAGACAGAGTGAGACTCCATCTCAAAAAAACAAAAAGCAATTGTAAGGGAAACATGCTAGCAAGTCTGACACATATCCTTCATTAAGCTTTCAGGAGATTATTCAGAACTTTCTTCACTCAAAGGACTAGCTCTTTATTTGCCAGATGTCACTTACAAACATACATTTTCCATATTTTATGTGCTTCTTTGGTACCTCCAATAAGAGTATAGGAAACTCAAAAGGGGAATAACAAGGAAATTTAAAAATCATACAATGTTAATAAAATAGAAATACATCCTTATCTCTGAATTTCTATAGTACCTAATAGAAAAGAAAACAAGAAATGTATATAAAGATATACTACTCTAAAAACCTTTTAGAACAACTTTAATGGGTTAGAGTCACCAGGAGGACAGGTTAAAACACCAACAGGTGCTGTCCCTAGATATTCCTATTCAATCTGCCTGGGGTAAGGCCTGAAAAACTGCCTTTCTAACAGTCTCTAGGTGATGCTAACACTGCTGGTCTGGGACCACTTTGAGAACCACTGTTCTAGACTATTATTTCAAATGCTTGCTTTGGGATCAAGGCAAAAGCTATGTAATAAGAATATCAACAATGAAGACAGTTTTCATTTGATCTTTGTTGGTAGAGCAGCTCATGTATCTCTCATCTCAATTTTGTTTTATCTCTTAGTTTGACATTTTTTTTGTAAGAGACTTTTATAAGTAAATTATCTTGACACTCTGAAGGTACAAATAGAGTAGAATGTTATATATCAGAATGGGCTGGCTCAAGCACATATAAATCCAAACAATTTAATGCAAGAGTCCCAATATCAAATGCCCCTAAGTGCCAGACAGGTCAGACAGTTAATACGAATGAGTGAAGTAGGCCAAATAGTGTGAAGAATTAGAGAGGTCATACCTAAAGAGGGCAGCTGCCACTCAGCTCCAGACAACCATTAACCAATAATATAGGTCTACTGTAGCCAGATCTTTCACATTTTCAAAATAAGCTGGAGATCCAAAACTTTGTGTAAAATCTCTTAAGTTTTTAACATAAGCAACTAATTTTAAAAATGTAAACACCGTATAGAACACACAAAAAGGTCTGTGAGCTGGATCCTGCCAGTTTATGACCTCAGATTTAGAAGAAAGTCTCAGGAGTAATACAAGTCATGCAATGTGCTAACCTGGTCACTGTGTGCCATGGGCTCACTCCCTCTAGAAGTCATCTACTTCCAAAATAAAAAGTACTTTCTCTAAAGACCTACTAAAGCTCCTCTGTATAAGTAGCTTGCCCACCAAAACAAGTTTCCTGCCAATGATCTTAGTATGAGAAAACTGTGGCAAAGAGAAATAAATTCTTTACATGCTGAAACTACTGATCCAAGAATAATGATTAGAATTAAAGTTGGACAAAAGGCCTGAATAGACATTTCTCAAAAGAAGACATACAAATGGGCAATAGGTATGTGAAAAAATGCTCAGCATCACTAATCATGAGGAAAATGCAAATTGAGACCACAATGAAAGAGCCAGTGCAGTGGCTCATATCTGTAATCCTAGCATTCTGGGAGGCCCGGGCAGGAGGATTATTTGAGGCCAGGAGTTCCAGATGAGCTGGGGCAACATTTCCAGACCTCATCTTTACAAAAAAATTTAAAAACCAGCCAGGCATGGTGGTCTATACCTGTAGTCCTAGCTACTCAGAAGGCTGAGGTGGGAGGATTACTATAGACCAGGAGTTTGAAACTGTAGTGACCTATGATCGCACCACTGCACTCCAGCCTGGGAGAATAAGCAAGACCCTGTCTCTAAAAAAAAAAAAAAAAAAGAGAGAGAGAGAGAGATATCATCTCACCCTAGTTAGAATGGCTATTATCAATAAGACAGTAAATAACAAATGCTGGTGAAGATGTGGAGAAAGGGGAATGTTCATACGCCATTGGTGGGAATGTAAAGTAATAAAACCATTATAAAAAACAGTATAGAGGTTCCTCAAAAAAACTAAAATAGATCTACCATATGATCCAGCAATCCCACTGCTGGGCATATATCCAAAAGAAAGGAAATCAATATATCAACAAGATATCTAAACTCTCCTATTTACTGCAACACTATTCACAATAGCCAAGATATGGAATCAACCTAAGTGTCCATCAATGGATAAACGGATAAAGAAGATGTGGTATCCAAACAATGGAATATTATCCAGCCAGAAAAGAGAAAGAAATGTTGTCGCTTCTTTTATTGCAACATGGATATTACTGAAGGTCATTATGTTAGTTACAATAAGCCAGAGACAGAAAGACAAACATCATATGTTCTCACTCATGCGGGAGCTAAAAAAGTGGATCCTATGGAGACAGAGTGAAGAATGATGGTTAGCAGTGGCTGGGAAAGAGGTGAAAGCGAGATGAAGAGAAGTTGGTTAAGGGGTACAAAAATATAGTCAGAGAGACGGAATAAGTTCTAGTATTCAATAGTACAGGAGGAAAATTATAGTTAATAATTTATTGTATGCGTCAAAATGGCTGAAGAGAAGATTTACAATGTTCTCAACACAAAGAAAAGTGTTTGAGGTAATAGATATCCCAATTACTCTGATTTGATCACTACACATCATGAACAGGTACTCAAATATTACATGTACCCTAAAAATATCATAAACAAGATTTTTAAAAATTAAAAGGATTAAAGTGACTGGGTTTTCAAAATCTATAACATTTAAAAACAAGGAAATTAGGCTTAGAAGTACTACAGATTTGAGGATTCTCAAACATTTTATCATAATGATGATGTGATTTGGTACCCAGTAGTTAAACATCTTTGCCTGAAGACTGGATAAACTGAGAAATCAGTCCTTATGTACATTTTGAAGACAACTATACAGGCAACATGGAATAGATGCACAATAATTCAAATTTCAAAGGTCTAATCTGATTAGCAGTGGCAGCCTGGTGCACTGTGTTAAGAAGGATTCTGAAGCTGAACCCTGATTCAGTGGAAAAGATGGGTGTCAAAGGCCTAGAAGAGGGGAATAGTAGCAGATGTGCCCCATATTTGGCCACCTTTGAACAGTACATAAAAACACTGCACCTGTGTTCAGAAACTCTAGTTCTCCTATAATGTATTAATATAGCAACTAGAATAATACCTTTTAAATATAAATAGGATCAAGTCACCCCTCCCAATGGTCTTTCATTCCATTCAAGAGTAAAAGTTAAAGTCCTTTTATTACATAAAAGCCCTACATTATCTCGCTCTCCATTATATCTCTGATATCATTTCCTGCTGCACATCCTATTGATGCCATTCCAAAACATACTGTTTCTTTGTTGTTCTGTAAACACACTAGCCAAGTCTCTGCCTCAGGATCTTTGAATCTGCTATTCCTGCTGCCTAAAAATCTCTCCTCTGGATATTCACATAGTTCACATTCTCATCTTCTTACCAGTGAGAACTTCCTTGACTACTCTATTTTTAAAAAACTACACACAACACATACACACACACACACACTCTCTCTCTCTCTCCCCCCCCCACCAACCTCCCTTTTGCTTTATATTTTTTACAATACTTGCTACCATTTGACACACTAAATACTTATTTTCCTTCGCCTAGAATGAAACCTCCATGAGGGATGTGTTTTTGGCTGTTCTGTTAATGACTACATCCCTAGAATAGTGTCAAACACATGACATTCAAAACAACAACAACAACAACAACAACAACAACAACAACACTGGATAAGTAAGTAAATGAACAAACAGGTAATAAAACAAATGAACCTGGGTTCTATCATGGGTTCAGTGACTAATCAGTTAATTTGCCTCAGATGAGTTATTCTGGTCCTCAAAGGATCCCTACCATTAGTTGTATAAACTATAACATTCCCGCCATTTTATAAAAGTAGAAATTAAGTTATGGAAGAATGGCATCATTTCCTCTAGGTCAGTCAGTAGTATAGTGGAAAGCCAGAACTAGACAGGTCTATCAGAGTCTAAGCTCTTTTATAAACAACAGAATTATGTTACGACAGATGAGGATCAAACTTCAGAATTTAAGAATGTAAAATAAAAGTTCCTGAGGAGAAAATCTTTACTAGTAAGAGTCAAGAAGAAAACGCAGACTCCTTAGCTTACTTATTCCTAAAATTTTTATTGCTCTACTCCTTAAATTCCTATGAACATTAATAAGTGTCTATGGTTGAGGGAAAATGTTCCACAGTAGAGAAAGGAAAACACATCCAGCTTTTCATATGAAATTGGAATAATTATACATTCATCCTCTGAAAAAACTGAGAATAATCCTTTCAGCAGGGTTAAAATTAGGAGAATAGTTAGCAAAACAAGGACCCCACAAAACAGCGTCAATCACCCTCCAATCTAATTCTTAAATATAAAATCAAAACCCCAAATAAAGTATTAAAGACAGTTGCAATCTCATGTGATGACTGACTACTTCTCTCACCATGAACAATTTCAAATTGGACAAAAAGAAAAAGTGAATATGGATTTTGAAAGCAAAAAAGATGCCACTAATCAGGGACCAGAGAACGGCTCAAACATCAATCAAAACATTGTCCTTCAGCTCAGGAGACACTGTCAGGGATGGTTTAGGAGACTCAAAATGCATAAGAAAATGCTTGGGCACTTTCAGTGAAATGACATAATTGAATGTGTGATATTTCAAATAACTTCCCCTGAAGACATAACCATTTACTTCCAACACTACTTACAAACTCGTAGTCTCCATCTTGTGGTATTTTCCAATCTGAAGAATTTTTCAGTGGACCAGGTACACTCTTGCCAAAGCTATTGATCTGGTTTTCCTTTTCTTTTTGTTCAAAATATTCAAGAAAAGATGGTTTTGCAGGCTGCATGGTCTCATCCCTTCCTGAAAACCAAGAAAAATGAAAAATGAAAAGAAACGCTCTAAAATTTTAGATAAGTTTAATAAATAGACCTGTCTCCAGATGGGCTACAATCTCCGGATCAGTGGATATTTCGATTAGATAAAGGACTCCTTCAAAATCTAGTGAAACTAGAGAAAATGCACAAATGCTTGCTCAAAAAATTCTCATGGAATTTCAGAGGAGTTAAGATTTCCCCTAAAATACATTCATAAATTTCCCTGGGGTCCCTTTTTCTAGATGGAAAGATTTGGGTGATGCCATAATTCTGATAATCTGCAAATAATACATTTGGAGTCTCCTATAGCAAATAGCCCCTATAATATTTAGAATGAAACAGAAGCAACCAAAAATATTTATTTAGCATCTATCATATACAATATTCTCTACAGGCACTTAAGTAGGAAGAGGGGATGATACAGTAAGGTGACTTTCTTTGATAATCTCATAATCTAACTGGAATAATGAGAAAAATATACATGAAAAAGAAAACATAAATAAATCACAATCAATCCACTCTGAAATATTATATAACTTTAAAAATACTATCTACATACGGCTTACAATAAACTTAAGGGAAAAAATAGGATACGGTATTATATATACAGTAAGATTTTGACTCTACAAAATCATATATAGGAGGAAAAAAAAAAAAACTAGTGGAAAATACCCAAAATGTTAACAGGATTTATCTTTGGTAGCAGCACTATTGGTGATTTTATTTACTTCTTATGAACATTTTTTAAAGAAGATAGTATTGAACAGGTATTAAATAAATAGAACTGATTACAAGAATTATATGCGCCCAGTTCTTGCAGGCTGTGTGGTCAGGGAAGATTGGTAAAAGGTGAGTTAGACTGGGCCTCAAATCATCCTAGAGAAAAGCATCAGCATTACACAGCAGCAGTAACCATTAAGACAGCAGAATACAGCAGCTCTTAGTTACTAGTAACAAGAGCAGAAAGAATAATTTTACCTGGCATGATTTAAAAATCAAGCTAGCTGAATGTACCTGTTTCAAAGGTTGAAGTATCTTTGTGCCTGTGATTAGTATTCTAATATAGGGAGATACAGGAAGCATTTTTCATTGCTTTCCATGAACATGGGAGTTTATACGGCCCTTTCCTACAGTAAACAGGAAAAACAACCAGAAGGTTCAGCACCTTAAGAAGTAGATAAGAAGGTATCTAGAAGATAAAGAACAACAGGTGTTTCTCTCCAGGCACCCTTGGTCTATGCAATCTTACTTATTTCATGACACTTCCTAGTCCAGTTTCAGGCCAGCCACCCTACCTCTCAGAACAGTTGTTATTTTTCTCACTATCACCATTGCTAAGATCAACAGCAGCCAATCCCATATCTGCCCACATCCACACACTGCCAATGGTTTCCTACTACACTGTTTTCTCCTCACTAATTAAGAAATAAATACATTATTCGCTAGGACCAATCAGCGAGTATACGGTGTTTTCTTTTGTGTGCTCTAGGTATGATGTTAGGTACTTTTCATGCTTGTTTTCATTTTTAAATTAAATTTAAGGTTCATATTATATACTTCATAATATAGTTCTGCAGGAACTACAACAAAATAAAACTTGTAAAATGGGTGGTGTTTTGGATTTGCCAATGAGTCGGGAAACTATGTTCTTTTGCTCAGTCCCCTCCTCTCAGACCACCAAAGGAGAAGACTGGCTCAGAGACAACTCTGCAGCAATCTTACACATTTAAAAAAAAAAATTAAAAAAAAACTATTCAGAGAACCCCCTAAAGTGAAGCAACTTCAAAAGTGCTGCAAACTGCTGGCATATATAATACACAGCAAACTTTTATACAAAATATCTCAACCCACTGAACAGAATAGAAAGCTTAGAAACAAAATAAAAACTCCAAATGGCTACCCAAATAATGGGACAGCTATTTGAGAAAAGATTAAATTGAATCTATATCTCATACCTTAAGCCTGGAAAACTCCAAATGGATAAGAAATCTAATTGCAAAAAATGGAAATCTTTAATACTGAAACAAAACATGTGAATGCATTTAAAACCTGGTATGGAAAAGGCTTTCCAACTATGATATAAATCCAGATATACTTTTAAAATGGGTAAAACCTTTTATGTGAAGAAAACACCACAAATTTTAAAAAATTAATAATCACACACACAAACCTTATAAGCCAAGACAGAAGACAAATGACAAACAAACACCATCAAAATGTTTTAAAGAATTTTCTTTTTATTTAAAGAAAATTTTAGCCAGGCATGGTGGCTCACGCCTGTAATCCCAACACTTTGGGAAGCCGAGGAGGATCACCTGAGATCAGGAATTCAAGACCAGCCTGGCCAACATGGTGAAACTCCACCTCTACCAAAAATACAAAAATTAGCTGGGCTCGGTGGCAGGAGCCTATAATCCCAGCAACTTGGGAGGCTGAGGCGGGTGCATCACTTGAACCCAGGAGGTGGAGGTTGCAGTGAGCCAAGATCGTGCCATTGCACTACAGCCTGGGCAATAGAAAAAAAGGCCTTTCTGAGCTTTCTTCATCAAAAGGCGTTGGAGCAATGACACTCCAGTACAAATAAGCACGTGTCAGTGGCTCAGATATTGGTTTCCAAATACCATTTCCTGCTAAAAGGAACTAGAATTACTTAAGAAAAAAAGTTGATTCCAATCTAAGGCAGTAACATTACAAAATGGACTTGAATCTGGAATTTTTTTTGTGCCAAAAAAAAAAAAAGGCAAGCAAGTACTCAAAAACTGATGGGGACATATCAAAAGGATACAGGAGCCACCTTGAAGGGCCCTCACCGGTAAATTTTGGGACACTCTGAGCATCAAAAAGAATGCACTCAATAAGAGATCAGAGCAATAATCTAAAAGTGAAGGAGGTTTGGGAGGGAAGGGAGAACTCTTCTTTAGAAAAATTACTATTTACGCTGGGCACAGTGGCTCACACCCTGTAACCCCAGCACTTTGGGAGGCCAAAAGAGAAGCATCCCTTGAGCTAAGGAATTTGAGACCAGCCTGGGCAACATGTTGAGATCTTGAATCTACTAAAAATAAAAAAATTAGCCAGGTATGGTGGTACATGTCTGTAGTCCCAGTTACTTGGGAGGCTGGGAGGTCAAGTCTGCAGTGAGCCATGATCATGCAACTGCACTCCAGCCTGGGAGACAGAGTGAGACATGGTCTCAAGAAATAAAAAAGAAAAATCATTCTTTGACCACTTTATTGTGGTAACAAAAAAGAGCATCTCCTTTGTAGGAAATATAAACAAAAGAGGATATCTTCTTTCTTAGGAAATACACACTTAAAATTTGAGAGTAAGCTGCATATATCACGCACCAACCTCTCTCTTTTCATTATTTCTGTCACTTATGTCTGTTTATCCATCCATCCATTCATCTTTACATATGCACAGATAAATGACTAAATTGAGTTTATCAATAAAAATGGTGACTTCTGGACAGAAATAACAGGTAATTTAAAACTTTTCTCCAATGGAATTTACAAAAACCATAAGGGCATCATTCTTGTTTAAAAAGTATTATATCCGGCCGGGCGCGGTGGCTCACGCCTGTAATCCCAGCATTTTGGGAGGCCGAGGCGGGCACATCATGAGGTCAGGAGATTGAGACCATCCTGGCTAACATGGTGAAACCCAGTCTCTACTAAAAATGTAAAAAATTAGCCGGGCGTGGCGGCGGACGCCTGTAGTCCCAGCTACTCGAGAGGCTGAGGCAGGAGAATGGTGTGAACCTGGGAGGCGGACCTTGCAGTGAGCCGAGATCGCGCCACTGCACTCCAGCCTGGGCAACTGAGCGAGACTCCTCCTCAAAAAAAAAAAAGTATTATATCCAACAATATATTTCTATGGTTCTTCATTAATTCCTTTCAGTTGCAATACAGGTGGACTTAAGAAATTGAATCTTTAAACCAAGGATGATGAAACACTAAAGATAACATTTCTGTGGACTAATTCTAAACCATGTCATAAAAATCAAAGAAATGTCTGTTAAGCGAGAATATAATCATTTGTCTAACTTCTGTCACTGTTGAGATGAAAAAGTGAGAACATCTGCCTTCCTCATATTTGAGTTCTTCTTTCTTACCAAACCACTTAAAATTTCTAATTTTGAAGTTAAAACACCAAATGTTCTTTGTCTCTTTCAACAATGAAAATCCACAAATAAGGAAGTCTATCTAAAATATATTTGCTTTTACCTTCTGATATCAATACCAGGGACCTGATTATACCTGACATTTACTAGAATTCAAATTTCCAAAAACTAAAGTGAAATAAAAAGAGAAGTTTTTTATCTAATCACATATTGAGATATAAGCTGCAAGTAAAATGCACATATGTATTAGAAATTTAATTATAGCAAAATGTTTAGTTAAAATGTTACATTTATCGGATTGCCAAAAGCTAAAGTTGATTTTGGAGACAGAAGAATGGAAAATCCCTCTCCTCAAGTTTTATGTTATGTATATTTTACCACAATAAAAAAAAAAAAAAAAATGGAAAGTAAATCCCTATTCTGCAGTTCAAAGATTTAGATTCCAGTTCTGACTATATGATCTTGGTAAAACCACAGGTTCCCAATCTGCAAAAAGAAGACACAGGGCCAGATTATACCTAATGTTCCCTGAAGTTTTGAAAAGTTCCATGATTTTATGACTTGGCAGTAGCATACGAAAACATATTTATACTCAGTTATTAATAACTATTCAAAAGAAGAAGTTCTTATCTCCAGTAGTATTATGATACTGGATGCCTCTAATCTAAAACATGCTACAACTAGATGTGTACAGGCATAAAGCAAAGACCAAAATGAAAAATAGTTGAGACTCAAGAAATATTTTAGTGACAAGAATATCTCTGATTCTTTGGATTTTTTGTTGCTGGTGGTTTAACAGATGGAAGAGGTGACTTAAACTGTAATAAAGATGTCTAGAGATGCAGATGATAATAATATTTTATGGAACTAAAGTGAAAAATTGAATGAACTGACTGATAGGGGAAGCTATTTTAACTGGCAAGAAACAGCAGACATTCAAAAAGTTAGCTGATCCTTGTATTTAGTGATTCCAGAAATTAAATGCCTCCACCATAATGGTTCTTTCCTTATGTGTAAGAGTGCTTCACTGACATGTTAAGTTTATATGAAGAAGACAGCATTCCTATTGTGAATAACACTGTCATTAAATTGCAGCACCTGTCCTAAGTCTGATTTTATAGACTGATAATAACTCTCAGTAAACAGATTTGCATTCCTATCACAATTAGTATCTAAGATAAATTATCTTTTTAAATGGCCACAATTTCCTCCTGGTATCTTCATCCTCGCCTTATGCCCTCTCACAATGACTCTGGGCCTGGTTATCTAACCTGCTTTGGTCTTTGAGACAACAGCAAATGTATAGCAAGAAGAGACTTAAAAATTCTTGTGTAGGCTAGGCATGGTGGCTCATGCTTGTAATCCCACCACTTTGGAGGCCAAGGTGGGAGGACTGCTTGAGCCCAGGAGTTCGAGACCAGCCTCGGCAACATAGCAAGACCTGGTCTCTACAAACAATATTTTTTTTTAAAAAATTAGCTGGGTGTGGTGGCATGCACCTGTGGTCTCAAATATTTGGGAGGTTGAGGCAGGAGGATCACCTGAGCCCAGGAGGTCAAGGCTGCAGTGAACTATGATCGCACAACTGCACTCCAGCCTGGGTAACAGAGCAAGACCCTGTCTCAAAAAAAAAAAAAAACAGTCTTGTACATTTTACCATAATATAAATAAACCTGAGCCTGCTAGATGGTGAAATACTACGTGGAGAGGCCCAAATCAGCCATCCCCAGCTGTTATGGCACCAGCTGACTACAGAGCAGAGCTAACCAGCTCAGACCAGAATTGCCTGCCTACCTGTGACCAACCTAACTCTAACTGCCAACCTACAGAATCATGAATCAAGTTAAATAAAATGGCTATTTTAAACCACTAAATTTTAGGGTGGTTTATAATGCAGCAAAAGCTAACTGATACAGTTTCAGTATCTCTCTCTCTCACACATAAACATACACACACACGCGCGCGCGCGCATAAACATATACCCCTAAATCTACAAAAACAGTTCTATTATTTGGAAACTTAGGTTCAAATTCAACAAACATTCACTAAATACCTTCTAAATTTCAGGCTTTCTACTAGGTGCTTTTGCATAACGGTCTCATCCAAACTGCACATCCAAACTGCATGACCACCATATAAAGCAGAGGAGGAAAAGCCTTACACTTAATAGGCACCTACCAAGTGCCAGAAAATGTACTATATCACTTAATCCTCAAAGAGTCTTTTGAGATATGTGTTATTATGCCCCTTTTACAAGTGAGAAATTTGCAGATTTCTAAGCTAATAATGGACAAGGATGGGATTTGAATGCCAAATGTCAGGTTTTAAGTTTAGTGAGCTACATCTCATATTGTACAGTCTCTAAAATCAAAATAAAGATTCTTGACATGTTAGGACTGCCATCAAACTAAGTGCAGAAAGAGTGGGGAAATGTAATTTTCCCAGTAACCTTATCTTTGAACTTTTCTTTCAGCACCCTTTAGCTAGATAGATGATCAAGTGTGCTGGACAGCAGCCTATCAGGTTGAAAAGCATAGAGAATCATCCAAGCTGATGAAAGGCCATGCTGTCCCCCAGGGCTTCAGCTGGCTGGTGGATTTTCCTGTTTTAACTTGAGCTAGCGTATTTTTCCAGATGTATCCCAAGACATAAAGATGGTCAGCTGAATGATAATACAAGAAACCTAAAGCCATAGAAAGAATGGACTGAAGAGAGAAATCAAGCTTTGAAAATAACTACATCTTGTTCTGATTCCTTTATCTGATGCAGGAAATGCATGAATTCGTATACTAAGACTGGCCTGTTTTTCTTTGTAAGCAGCGTTTGTCAAGCTAAATGAACAATCTCTCTAAGCCTACAGACAAAGCAGTGAATTCATAAGCAACTATATCTTCCATTTATTTTCCTTTGAAAAATGTTAGTAAAAGCAAAAGGAATCAACAACCCAAATGTCCATCAGCTGATGAACAGATAAACTAAATGCAGTATATCCATACAGTGGAATACTATTCAGCAACAAAAAGAAATACTGATACATGCTATAACATGGATAAACCTTAAAAACATTATGCAAAATGAAAGAAGCCATTCTCAAAAGGCCGAATTGTATGATTCCGTTTACATAAAATGTCCAAAATAGGCAAATCTATAGAGACAGAAAGTAGATTAATGGTTGCCTGGGGATGAGAGGAGAATGCGAATTGCTTCTCAGCCTTTTGGCTAAGATCAAGTGAGAGGAGAACGAGAAGTGACTGCTAAAAGGATTAGAGTTTTTTGAGGGGATGATAAAAATGTCTTGAATTCAATAGTGATTAAAGTTGCAACACCTTCTTAATATCCTAAAAAAACACTGAATTCTGTGCTTTAAAATGGCAAATTTTATGACATATAATTATATCTCAATTTAAAAATAGTGGCCAGGCATGGTGGCTCATGCCTGTAATCCCAGCACTTCAGGTGGCCAAGGCACGAGGATGGCTTGAGGCCACGAGTTCAAGACTAGCCTGAGCAACATAGTGAGACCCTGTCTCTACAAAAAAAAAAAAATGTTTTTAATTAGCCGGGCATAGTGGTGCACACCTGTAGTCCCAACTACTCAGGAGGCTAATGCAGAAGGATCACCTGAGCCCAGTTAAAGACTGTAGTAAGCTATGATCGTGCCAATGCACTTCAGTCTGGGCAACAGACCAAGATCCTGTCTCCAAATAAAAAAAAAAAAAAAAAGTAGAACTTTAAAATTAGATGTAGAACTTCAAAAATTAGATTGTGGTGATGGTTGCACAATTCTGTGAATAAACTAAAAACCATTAAACTGTACACTTTAAATGAATAAACTGTATGGTGTGTAAATTATATGTCAGTAACTCAATTTTTTTTAAGCAGCAAGACACCTTTCCTTTACTATTTGCTCTTATTTCTGGATTCATACGAAGTACAACATAATGCCTGGGTAGTCGTAACTGGGAAGAAGCTTGACGAAAGACTGAAGCCCACTGTTCCACTGGAATGACCATCTACTAGACCTTAAACTTCATGACCTTCAATTTCAAACCTTCATTTTCCAGACTGTCACTAAGTAAACCACAATGGTCAATCTACTATTTCCTTAATTCCTACAATGACTCTTTTCTACTTAAATCATAATTAATTTTGTGCAAACCAGAGAACTGGGGAGAGTCTGCCTTTTTTTCTCTGTTCTGTGCATGAATGTTGGCAGGAAAAAAAGAAAACAAAAAACAAAACAGAACAAAAAACTCTGATACTCCTGCAAATCTTTTCCTCTGGCTTGGAATAATATGCCTTAATGTGCAATTCTTATCACAGGGTTTGTTTTTTTCTAACATTTGTTATGAGTGCGTGGTTTTGGGTTTTGTTTTTGTTACCAGGCACCTAAGTGCTTTACATGTATCAGCTCATTCAATTACACTGGTTACTATCCAAGTAACTGTGTATGGCCATAAATATTCCTTTGAATGTCCTTTGAAACCACTAAGAATTGTTGGAATCATAAGTTACAAGGTTCCCTGGAGCCCAGAATAACTCTTCCAGTTAAGCAGTTTTGGTAATTGCCTCTATATGAATTGACTTAATTTCTGGGCAATGGTGCTCTAGCTATTTTAATTCTGGTGAACTGAAATATATCAATTCAAAGAGATCTAAATCCAAAATTCAAAGGGTTACTAACTACAGCAATAGTGGCAGCACATCTAAAAAGATAAAAAAAAGTTCACAGGTGAGAATGGTCCACATCTTGGTTCTTGCAAGAATTTCCTAATTGGTCTCATCTTTTACAGTCTTTTGAAACTCCATTTCATCACTTTCCTAGTCAAAGTGTCTTCAGATACCCTATTAACAAAAGAATCAGGTTCAAACTCCTTACTTTGGAATTCAAAGTCTTCCAAAATCCAGTCAACACCCACATCTGCTTCAGCCAACCTGAATACTGAAAACACATTTCTACCTTTCTGACTTTGCACCTGCCTGTAACATCCTTCCCCAGCCTTCCTGCATATCTGAGTCATTGCCTTCCTTTTCACAAATCCTTTTAACGCTTTTCTGTACCACTTACCTAGCATTTGTCTTAGTATATCACTACCTTCATATGTAGAGGCCCTTTCTCCTAAGTTGCGTCATTATCAAATACTATTATTTGAAGCGTCTAGAGTAATGCTCTATACACATAAGAAATTAGAACAATTAGAACAGTACACATGCCATAAGTAATACATAATGATAATGACAAATGTCATTTAATATATGTTACTGAGAGCAGTGAATGCCTTATTTGGTTTTCATAGTCTACACATTAATGACACATAGTGACTATCTAATAAATGCTTCCTGGTTGGCATTAAATATTCATTTTTAACAATAGCTGATTCCAAATTGATATTTCTACAGCATAAACATTTGAAAAGAATCACCTGCTTTTTCTTTATAGATCCACTTAAATTGATATTTAAAAATGTATCTCCATTTTCTTGCTGAATAAAAGAAGGTCAGAACAGCAAGCTTAGAGCACCAGAGAAATAATATATTCCATTAACTGATGAAGAAAGATTTATCTGCCTCTTAGGCTTAAGGATCAAAGTATATCTTTTGTAATTCACTTTCCTTTGCTCTTCATTACCATTATGCTACTGCCCTCTCTTGAAAATGTATTTCCCCATGGCTGTTCTTGGCTCTCCTTTTACCAATATAACTATACTAGAGTAGCTATCTTTCAAAACATATAGGCCTTGAGCCCTTCACCCAAGTTACACTGAGATCTGGTACTTTCATATTCTAAATGTGGTCTGGCAGGGTGTTCTGAATGAATTTTCAGGCACCAGGAGTCTGTGCTTTTTGGCTCATTCCAAAAGAATCAAGAATGCTAATGGTTTCCAAAGATAAAAGTGGGCCCAACATCTGGATACAATAAGAAAAACTGCACAAACAATTAGGATTTAGTCTCCACTCTGGCAGGACAACCTTGAATTATTTTTGAAAGTGTGAGAAAAACCTAAGTACCAAGATGTCTGCTCTTCTATTGTAAATCTCACCCACGAGGGAGCTACTGATAAAATGCACAGTGAACCACAGCAGTTATCTTTTGGGGGTGGAAAAAAATCCAGTCGGTAATAAATGCCACTGTATTAAGATAAGAGGCTGAAACTTTACAAAAGAAGGCTCATGTGTATCTAAAGTCTGGCCCTCTTAAAAATCTGTCATCTTGTATTCTGAGCTATTTAACAGATTCTCAAAACATGTATCATCTTATTGCCAAGGAATTTAAAATACATGGACACAGACACACACACCCCCACACAGAGCCTCCTTCTCTCTTCTCCGCACAATGGTAAAATGTTACTGAAACTGACAAGTGGCCTTCCCTTAGCTCAACCATGTTCATGAAGCCAGCACTCAGGCATTCTTGGGGTGGCACTTACAAAGCACCATTAATACCAAGAGTAAAAACTAAAAGCATAACTATCAAGAGAAAAGGAATTAGGAAGAAGAAAAGTAGCGCTGGTTGAAGAAATGTTTAGGTCCTATGAAAAAAACAGTCATACATTAAAAGACTTATTATAATACCTATGATTTTTGAGCATTTACACACTAAATATTTTACACATACAATCTCATATCATCTTGACAAAACTACAAAATAGGAACTTCGGTGCCCCATTTTTTCAGACCAGGAAACTGGGGTTCAAAAAACAAAGAACTTGACCAAGGTGGCATAGTCTGTAAGACCCTCAGCGAAGTTGCAAGTCAAAGACTCTGATGCTATAAATCAATGTTCACTCCACTACTCCTTTGTCCTTCTCTTGCCCTTACTCAGAGATAGGATTCCAACAAAATCAAATGTTTTCAGCTTTAGTTTTGGGGTGCACAACTGCACTAACGCTGTCTGAAACTCTCATATGATGCTGACTGTGAGTGGCAAGCATACACCAACACAATTCTCTGATGATAGATGTTTAAATCCTGAAGGGATCAGACGTTGGACAGTAAGGCTACTGTGGTAAAAGAAGTGTTAAAATACTTGCAGTACTTTATGTCCTAATTACTGTACTTGTAAATGCCATAATCTGAGTCAGAGAGAATAAGACAGATAACACACAAGGGAGACAATGTTCTAACAACCCCTTTCAAACGGAAGATGGAAAGCAAATAGGCTCTGAGTCAAAAATTTCTATCTTATGCAGCTCTGAAATCAGTATCTGAAGTTTGGTGTTGAAGTAAAATCATCTTGACAACAGCCTAGCCTTTCACCTGATTTCAACATGAGGAAATTCACAGCAACAATAGGTGCCTTCATGAAACTTAGGACATTCTGAGGAACTATAAACACATAATGTTTTTACCACATAATACTATCTCAGTAATTTAACTGAAACATGTTTCTGAGTTGCCCTAACTTAATTATGTCATTATGCTTTAAAATTCTATTTCAAAGAGATTAATGTGGCTGTTGCTCCAGGAGAAAAATTAGAATCTTATGCACTAAGCACAAGTTTTAAAGAGGAATCATCACCTCACGCCCTTCAATTCACTGAATCTATCTGAAGGCTTGGTCAGGGGAAACATTCTTTCAATTAGTAGTCCAAGTTCTGCCTCCCATTGACCTATTAAGCCTGGAGATGAGGAGGGGTGACCAGGGCTATGCATCTCTTGGGAATGTGGTAAGGACAAGAAAACCATGACATTATCGCCAATGAATCCTGAGAGGAAGAACCGCCGCATGTCAAATCTTTAGTGGATGAGTACATGTTATTACAAGCGGCCATCCTTTGGCTTGTCATTTCCTCACAAGGGGCAAAAGCATTTAACTGCTAAACTACAAATCTGTGCAAATCAAGCTACTTCAGTTGCTCCAAAATGTTTTTGTTATCTCTGCCTCTAAAAAAAAATTGTTTTTTTGCTCTCAAACATATAATTGACTTTTTAAATATTTAATAACGTTGTGAAAGCTTGGATTCTTTCTACGTCAAGTATAAAATTAATCCTTTTCATTTTGTTTTATTTTATTTTATTTTGAGACAGAGTTTTGCTCTGTCACCCAGGCTGGAGTGCAGTGGTACGATCTTGGCTCACTGCAACCTCCACCTCCCGGGTTCAAACAATTCTCCTGCCTCAGCTTCCTTAGTAGCTGGGATTACAGGCGCACACCACTACGTCCAGCTAATTTTTTGTATTTTTAGTAGAGATGGGGTTTCGCCATGCTGGTCAGGCTGGTCGTGAGCTCCTGACCTCAAGTGATACACCCACCTCGGCCTCCCAAAGTGCTGAGATTACAGGCATGAGCCACTGCATCCCGGACCCTTTTCATTTTAGCTCTAAATATTAACACCCTATTTCATAATGATCAAACAAAATGGAAGAAATTCTTCTTTTAAAAACAAAATGGTTACTTGAAAATGGATAATGGTGAAACTATTTTTCTGCATATTAAGATAAAAGAAAGAGAAAATATATAACTTAATATAAAACAGAAAATATGTAAAATTTTCCATCATTTTCACAGTATTACCAATTGTATTCAGTGCCACCAATATATTACTTTGGATGACAGATGTTAGTAATACCAAAATTAACAAAACCCACAACCACACAGTGACAATTTTAACAATTTAACAATTTTAACAAATCTCCTTCAGAAGCTAAAAGATCAAGTATCAAAAATTGGTAAAGAATAGACAAATGAAAGACAATTAGCAACTGATTACTAATTATATAGATTCCTGCACCAAACAATTAGAAAATACATTCTTTCTAAGGCACATAAAGCACATTTAACAAAAATTAATAACATGTTAGGCCACAAATGTCTCAAAAAATAACAAAGAATTGATATAACACAGACCACATTCTTCAACCACAATTCTATAAATTAAAATTTTAAATAAGCAGTTTTAAAATCATACACTTGCTATTAAAAAACACTTTTGAATAACTCATGGGTTAAAAAATAAATGTGCATAGCACAAGCACTACACACTGGAAAAAAATACGTACAATATACCACATATGAAAATGTATAGAATACAGCTAAAACAGAACTAAGATAAAAAGTTATAATGTTGATTAAATGTATTAGTAAGCAAGAAAATTAAAAGCTAATTATTCAAATTTTAAAACTACAAAACAACACCAATTAAAGAATTTTTTTTTTTTTAATAAAACCTCTTAAACTAAAAACAGATCAAAACTTATTTAGCCTGTTAAGGAGTATCGACCAAATTCTGCTGCAAAATCAGACTCGATGGTAAAAACTCCAAAAATTTTCTTTAAAGTGAGCAACATGACAAGAAGGTCCACTACCAGCTCTACTATGCAACACTGTATTGGAGGTCTTAATAAGAAAAAAAACCTTAGCCAGGCTTGGTGGTTCACACCTGTAATCCCAGTACTTTGGGAGGTTGAGGAAGGAGGATTACCTATACCCAGGAGTTCCAGACCAGCCTGGGCAACATAGGGAGATCCCATCTCTACCAAAAAAAAAATTAAAAAAAAAGTCACGGGTGTGGTGGCACATGCCTGTGGTCCCAGCTACTCAGGTGTCTGAGGCAGGAGGATTGCTTGGCCCCAGGAATTCAAGGCTGCAGTGAGCTAGGATCGTGCCACTGCATTCCAGAGTGAGACAGTGCCTCAAAAAAAAAAAAAAAAAAAATTATATATGAAGATCAAAAGGAAAAACTATAATCATAATTCACAGACAATAAGAGTGCCTCAATTTTTTTAGAAAGGAAATCGCCAGAAAACCTGTTACAAAGAATAAAGCAGTCCATAAATATCTACACTAGTTGTCTATAGAAGAAAAATGTTAGAAACAAAAGTTTTTTAAACTACGTCATTTGTAATAGCAACAAATAAGTATCTAAAAATAAATTTAACGAAAAGCTCTAAAACATCTTTGTGGGTACAATTATAAAATTATCTAAGAATATGAAAGATAGATCAAACAGATCAAAAGATAAATAAACCACGTTCATGCACAGAAAGAATTAACATAGAGATGGCAATTCTGCCTAATTAATCTTTGTATCCAATGCAATTAAGTCAAAAGTCCAGTAGTATTTTATAAAATTTGATATACTGATCCTAAAATTTGTATGGGAGAGGCTGGGTGCAGTGGCTCACGCCTGTAATCCCAGCCCTTTGGGAGGCCAAGGCGGGGGGATCTCGAGGTCAGGAGATTGAGACCATCCTGGCCAACACGGTGAAACCCCATCTCTACTAAAATACAAAACATTAGCCAGGCATGGTGGCATGTGCCTGTAGTCCCAGCTACTCAGGAGGTTGAGGCAGGGGAATCACTTGAACCTAGGAGGCAGAGGTTGCAGTGAGCTGAGATTGCGCCACTGCACTCCAGCCTGGTGATAGAGCAAGACTCCATCTCAAAAAAAAAAAAAAAAATTTATATGGGAGAATAGTGATATAAATTTCAAGAAGTAATCTGTGATGAAAAGAAAAATAAGAAGGGGATGGGAAATCTATTGCAGATAAATGGTCAAAGAAGGACTGAGAAGGTGACAGGACCAAAGACCTGGATAGAGGGAGGAAGCAAGTCTTTTAGATGGAAAAATAAAACAGACTACTAGAGCTCATATTGTAAATAAAAACAAATTCCTGATATATATCAGGAATATATATACTTTTACTGTAATTTACTGTAACATAAGCCTTAGTCCTGGCTCCCAACAACTTGACTTAAAATATATATATATGTATGTGTCTATATATATTTTTTAAGTCAGTTCTACACAAGAACTTTCAAGTCAGTTCTACATAAGAATTATTAGGTTTTTAAAAAATTTATTCAATTATTCAAGTAAGGCCATTTTAGCTGATTACAGTTTCAAAACTATATGCACGGTACCATGTTACAGAAAAAGAACACCAATTGTGTCAAGTCCACTGAGAAATCTGGGAAGGGAGAGAAAAAGTGACTATTTTGAGATGTTTTAGCTGACTTCTTATTTGAACTTTGCCAAGTATAAGGTATCCAATCTCCCAACTAAATAAAATAAAGACATTGCCCTAGTATCATTGTGGTTACTCAAAATACACTTAAAAATGAATAAATAATGGTCTTGTTCTAGCATAAAGCCTACCTTTATATACAGGGCATTTGTTAACTCAAATGGGAACACAATTATAACCCATTAACTTAATACAGAGCTCCCTCTGCTGGCCTGGAAAATGCACAGTGATCCTAACACTGACAAAGACCCTCTCATGTCACTTCAATTTCAATAATGTGTCCTGCTGTTCGGCAAAAAAAAATCTCACCCAAAACACCCTGATGTCATAGCATGTCCTATAAATTAGGACTCTGAAGTCTCCGTTACCTTAAGAATCTTTTTTTCCCCTTCCTCCTCTCACTGTTTTTTATGGCCTTAAAAATGAATACTTTTACAAAGCGTTTACTATTTGCTTTTTGGTGAAGTGGGCTGAAATAAGATGGGCAGTGAGTTGATCACTGCTGAAGCTGAGTGATATAGGTCCACAGGGGTCATGATATTATTGTGTAATTGTATGTATGTTTTAAGTTTCCATAATGATAAATTTAAGTAACTCCTAAAACAATAAGGAATTTTTTAAAATCTCAAAATAAGTGGCAAATCTGTAATCCAAAAGTAAGAATTACAAAACCTGCAAAAGACTGTCTGTGAACAAATTTTATTTAATGTTACTCAGACTGTGACTGCTTAGGTTTTTAAATAGTTCTCTTCATGATTATAATAAAAGATGCATGTTTCTCATTAGACATGCTAAAACTATCCAAGTTCAGAAACTGAAAAGAATAAACAACTCATTGAATTCGCATTTGAATTATGAAAATCACATTTGGAAAAAAATTCTTTAAATAAAAATGGGCACAATTTCCCTAACACGTGCATACACAACACATGCTAACAGGTCGGCCTAGTTGTATTGCACAGTGATTATAATCATCTACATAATTAAACCCCTTAAGACAAGCAGACGATTTAGCACTCAGAGTCAATGAAAAGAACTAGAGGTCAGTAACTCATTACTGCAAAATGAACATACTTTTAAAACAGAAGGGGAGGAGAAGGGCAATCTAGTACATGGCATTTAGTTGATAATTTGTATATCACCAAACATGGGATTTCTAGGGTGCCTTAATCTTGAGTTTAGGGGATGAAACATAAAGCATCACGAGCACTGAATGACACAAGAATTTCACTCTAAGATAGGAGCTGAACACAAGGTGTTAGGCCTAGTTACAGGCAAAAAAGGATCAGCCAGATATGGAAAGAAGCAGAGACGAGTTTAAACTAGAAGAAACTGGATAGAACTTTTCAACTTGTCCAGTCATCTTTCACTGACTGACAGCGTTGGTAAACTTGCGTTAGACCCAAACTGTCATGAAAATAAACTGAAGATGTATGTACAGTAAATAACTCAGAATGTCATTACACCTTGATAGGAATTATGCATCAAATAATGCATATGCTTCCAAAGATCAAGGTAAGGAAGGAAAATAATGACAACATGCAATGAGAAAATGGCTGTTCTGGTTCAAAAGCAAAATCCTTTCTCACTGTTGATGCTTTCTTGACTTTGACGCCACAGGTCAGTTTTTCCCCTCCCCAAACCTCCTGCCCCCATTGCAAACCTCCAAGTTTTCTACTCCTTCGGTTGTAACAAAAGAAAGAACTCAAAGCTAAGCCTGCATGAACCATGAGAATCTGTCTTCTCTGAAATATGTATGCTTGGTCTGAGAAGTCAGTGGATTTACTTAGATAAGCCTTACTTTTCATAGTTCCTTCCTCTTCCTCATCCTCTGTATTGATCACCATGGTGCCCAGCTGTGATGGCAACGTGTCATCGTGCTCAATCATGGTATTGGCTCCATCAGTCATGGTGCTGGCTACTCGGACAGTGCCCATCTCATCACCCACTGCTCGAACCATCGTGCCAGAATCCATTTCATCCTCTTCCTGTCAACGGATACAATCTCAAATTGGGGCTAATTTGACAAAAGACTTTGAGTTTTCTGAATAGCTACTACTTAGTGAAAATATTTCGACATTTAACACTTATTCAGGTCCTAAACTCTCCTTCCAGAAATGAAAGCACTGTTACTTAAGCAAAGAAGACAAATTTATCTACGTGATAATAAGCAGTGCATCTAACCCTAAAAGAATTCTTCCTTCACTCTTCTTAATAGAGTTTTGCAACATAGATCTAAGAAACTCATGTGAACATCTTTGGAATCTCAGGGTTTTGAGGAAGTCTATAAATGTAAAAGCTACATGTTAAGTATGGATTCCAGATTCCCTAAAAGGATATGAAAAGCCAAATCCCAGACCTGAGCATTCTCTCTCTAAATAAAAAGTTAAATTGAGTAAAAGATGAGGGGGCAAAAGAGTGAAATTTAAAGGTGTTTTAGGAAGCACTGGGAGAAGAACAAGCACAGATACAGCAACCCTCTAGCATGAGTTGGTCCAGGTTAGGACATAGCTATGCTGGAAGAGTCTCCAGTTCCAAGTTGATCCAATACCTCCTACTCATCTTACCTGGTTTGGCAATCATAAAATAACAAGCATCAATGCCTGAGGCCCACAGCAATAGCTGCCACTCACTGAGTTTTCTTCATCGTCCTGGTCCACTTCCCGCTGCTGGGATTCCTGGCGTTTCAGTTTCACATCCATGGCTTCATTAATTAAGTCTCGTAGTATTGACACTCCTTTGGCACTCTTGACAAATGGGTGCTTAAAGAACAAAGTAGAAAATACTGTGGACAATTTATATGGTGACAGTGCCAAAACAGTACCTAGAACACAGTAGGTACTGGATAACATGTGTTGAATCAATCAACGAATCTGATCTTTCTCTTTGTGCTTTGGACAACAGCTAAATCACACTCCCTTTATAACTCTGAGCAGAGCAAATTCAGTCTTTGCCCATCTTTTTCAGCCTGGCTGAAATGCCTATGCCATTTCTCTCTGTCAAATCTAGCGATTCTCAATAGGGAGTATCATCTCCTGGAGGAAGTTGTGTAAACATGTTGGGAACATGTTATAGCTGTCACAATGTTTGGTGAGCACAAATGGCATGGGACACTAGCAATTCTGCAAAGTACAGAACTGTCCTGTACAACAAGGAACTGTGGCAGATTCTGCACATCTTTCAAATGTCTCAGGTTGTGTACACACCTTAGTAGATAATACCAAAAAAATGTTTTCAAGAGATATGCAAAAAGGCCAGTGATTTGGGAGGCGATTTTAGAGAGGGGAGCTTAATAGAATAAATAAATTATTTAGAAATCACTGAAAAATCTACTCATCTGACTTTCTATGGTAGCATTTCCAACTACACATTTAGGTAAAAAGGATTTTAGTGCAAAAATGCAGTTGCTACAGAAATACTAAAACTGATCATATATATGTAACAGATTTTGACCCAAATATTATTCAATCACCAAAGATACTTGAAACAAAGGGATATTGTTCAATTTCATTAATAAAATTGCTTTATAAGTTTTAATATTAATACCATCATATGTTTTTATTATTTGTATTTATAGCACGTGGTAAGAAATCTATGCTGTGAAAGTTACACATGGAAATTCTTTTTGGGGAATTGCCTATTGTCTTCCAAACTTACTCCAATATTGTCCCCATCGTTTCTTGGCAATCCATTCTCTGCTCTCCATCACCCATCAAAGGATACAAGTTCCAAGTAAGAACTCCAGAGACGGAAAGTATACCTCAAAATGTGGTCAGATTGCAATACAGGGGATACATTTCCATGACATTTTGTCACTACCCCATCCAGGTAGTAAAAGAATTTGGCAATCCACTTAGAAATAAGACCCAGCTCATTTGCAATAATATCATATTGCTTTGTTCTTTCCACTTGGAAAAGCTATAAGATCATATCCCACCTTCTGTAATCAGAGACAAATAAATCTGGCCTGTTATTATTTAACATCAGTTTCATGCTAGTGTCCATTCATTCTTTTTACTGTACTTCTTAAATGGCGTAGTTTCTGATTTTCTTTCTTTCTTTCTTTCTTTTTGAGATGGAGTCTTGCTCTGTTGCCCAGGCTAGAGTGCAGTGGCACAATCTCAGCTCACTGTAACCTCTGCCTCCCGGGTTCAAGCGCTTCTCCTGACTCAGCCTCCTGCTGGGATTACAGGCATATGCCACTATGCCCAGCTAATTTTTGTATTTTTTTAGTAGAGATGGGGATTCACCATGTTGGCCACGCTGGTCTCGATCTCCTGACCTCAAGTGATCCACCTGCCTCAGCCTCCCAAAGTGCTGGGATTACAGGCATGAGCCACTGTGCGCGGCTAGTTTCTGATTTTCTTACAGCTCTTAAATCTAAACTCATTCATGATGCCAGGCAAAGGTATCTATTTCATTATGTCTGCAAACTGGGTCAGGCAGAATTATTTGCAAATTGAAAGTCATATTATTTCATTATAAATTATCTTTATTTTTCTCCATCACATCACAGACAATATTGATTCTTTTAAATTACGGGCATAAAAGGTTTTATTATATGTGAGTTTCATTCCAAAAAAGTAATGAGAGTTTTAAATATACACATTGGCTATAAAAGGGGACACTGGGTCTGAAATGGGTCTGAAATGGCTGCAAATGATTGGCCTAGCCCACTTATAATAGCTGATATTTATCAAGTTCATACCATACTGTCTTCAGTACATGTGAACATTGTTCAAAGTAACACACATTGTATCATTTAATCATCGCAACACATGAGGCAGGTACTGTATCCCCATTTTATAGATCACAAAACTAAAAGAACAGAGAAGTTACTTGCCCAAGATCACAAAGCTAGTAAATTGGGAGCCAGGATTCAAACCTGGGCAATCTGACCAGGATCCAAGCTCCTAATCACTAAGCACACTGTCTGCCACATCCCACCTATCCTTCTAGGGCCAGGCCTAGAAGCTACCTACTCCAGAAAAGCACTTTTTGCATCTCCAGTCCAAAGAGGCCTTCTCCCACCCTGAACTACAACAGTACCCACCACTGATCTTAATTCTTTGTCGGACTCAGGTAGACTTGATGGTACCCCTGCTTTGGAATAAAAAAGCCTCAAGTTCTAATACTGACTGTGCTATTTACCAGCTGAGGGACCCTAAATAAGTAAACCTCCCTAAGCTTCCGTTTTCTTCATCTATAAAACTGAACTAATACCCACCCTTCACAGGGTCTATGTAATGATTAAATGGCACATGTGCAAAGTACGTGGCGCACAGCAGACACTCACTAAATGTCAATTTCCTTTCTCTAATCCCATACTGCCCTGTATTTTCTTGCATTATTGTCTTGTTCGATGATTTAACATTCTTTTCCATGTCTTTTCCACTCAAATAGATTTGAACCTCCGTAGAGGTAGGCAATGTCTTAAACTTCTTTTACTTTGTTTTTTGAGATAGCATCTCACTCTATTGCTCAGGCTGGAATGCGGCAGCGCAATCATGCCTCACTGCAGGCTCAACCTCCTGGGATCAAGAGATTCTCCCACCTCCCACCTCAGCCTTCCAGGTAGCTGGAACTACAGGCATACGCCACCACACCTGGCTAATTTTTTGCATTCTTTTTGTAGAGACATGGTTTCACCATGCTGGCTGGCCTCCAACTCCTGGGCTCAAGCAATATACCTGCCTCAGCCTCCCAAAGTGCTAGGATTACAGGCATGAGCCACTGCACCCAGCCTGCCTTACACTTCTTTACTATCTCCACGTAGGTGACCTCATGGCATCTTTTGGTCAGTGTGTAAATGAAATGGAGCGAGGCGGCATCAGAGGGTGATTCATACCTGCAGGAGCTGAGTGGCTGTGGCTCTCTGCTCAGGACTCTTTACAAGACACTGTTTCACAAAATCTGTAAAGTTATCTGACCACAGCTCTGGTTTTCGGAATGTGGGAGGAGGATTTGTAGGAATCATGAAGATTGCCTGGTTAGAACAAACAAACAAACAAAAAGATCTGGTAAAATAAAAGTAATGCTCCAATAAAAAAAAAAATACATCTAGAATTACATTTGAAGCTTAGTAAATAATTTTTCACTTATCCACTGAGAAGCTCACCCAAATTCCAACAAAAGTCTAAGCATTTGCAAGTACAAAGCCTGATGGTTAAAGAACCTGATATATCTCCCTCTCTCCTCTTCCCTCTCTCATATATGGGTCTTGTTCCCTAAACCTCACAACATCAATCAAGCTTTATTATTATTATTATTTTGGCAACCACAGTACATTGCCTTTCGAAGTAGAAAGGCGAGACAGAAGAGTATCTATATCCTAAAGATAACCCTGGCCCCATGGTTGTCAAGTTTCCCTGCCTCTTAAAAGTTATTACCACCCCCAGATGTCAGCAGCAACTACACAATAAAGTCATTAACCAGAAGTCCCAAAAATCACAATGGGGTCATTAGCTTCCAGACAAACTAAATCAACATATGTGTGAGGGGGAAAAATTAAAAATTGGCCAATTATGTTGCAGTTACATTATACTATTTCCAAAATAAGCCTATTATTTATTAAATTTCCAATTTTAAAAAAGCTTTGTTTTTTGAAAAGTAAAACACTATACAAATAAGCACCTTAAATTATATTATTTAAATCTAAAATTGTAACTAGTAAATCTCCTCGCTCCTTCTCCCAAAAAAGAGGGAGGACTTATCTCGGGAACATGAATTTTTGTAAGTCTCTTAATAGGAGGATTAATTAATCAGAGAAGAGGAAGAGCTGGGGTAGGGAAGGATGGAGAGGACCACAGAGTCCCTGAGGAAGGCAGGGTTGGGGGCAGGTGTTACAACAGTGCTGTGATGAAGGGTTCTGGGACAGTTAAGCCTGGGAACTGCTTAGGGTGTCAGCACTGGAAGAGCTGCACTGGAGATGCATTCTATGGGCCCTTAACATTCTAGAAGGAGATAGAGGTTGGAGAGTACACAGTCTCCAGATGAAGAGAATCTGGGGATCTACAAGCCAGAACTTACAAATTCAAACACCTATAGGGGCCAGGCAGAAGAAAGACAAAAAATGAACAAGGCTGGGTTTCAGTGACATGAGTTCAAAAACAGTTTGCTTTCTTCTTAAGACTATTATAAGAAAAACATTAGAGAAATACTGTAATAAGTGGCAGCTGATACTTGGTGACACAACGGGGAATCATGGAGACTGATAAAGTAGAAAGTTCATACTCTGTATAAAGGAGACAACCACTAGTCAGCTCTAGTGAGAATGTTGACATGGTAAAAAGTGGTTGTCCAAACTATTCAAAGTGAATGAGTGAGTGAGTGAGAGTGTGTGTGTGTGAGAGAGAGACAGAGAGAGTGTAGCACAAATCAAACTAAGCATTTCTATGGCCTACGTCCTGCCAGAGGGCTATCAATACACAACCTCTGGAACGGATAGGAGTGGAACACACTTAATGACTACAACTAGAGTCAGTAGAGGTATATCATCTATAGTGACATGAATTACACATAATTCATTTATTGTTTGCAACCTAATCAAGTAAGGCATTGAACTAATTTTTTTTTTTTTTTTTTTTTTTTGAGAGTCTCAATCTCTTGTCCAGGCAGTGTCACGATCTTGGCTCACTGCAACCTCTGCCTCCGGAGTTCAAGCGATTCTCATGCCTCAGCCTCCCAAGCAGCTGGTATTACAGTCACAAGCCACCACACCCAGCTAATTTTTATATTTTTAGTAGAGACAGGGTTTCACCATGTTGGCCAGGCTGGTCTTAAACTCCTGACCTCAGGTGATCCATCCACCTCAGCCTCCCAAAGTGCTGGGATTACAGGTGTGAGCCACAACGCCTGGCTTGAACTTTTTAATGATGATCAGTAACTAACCACGCCACTGGCTTTCTGTCTACTTCCTTACCCTCATTGGATGGATATCAGCATAAGGGGGCTTTCCTTCAGCCATTTCTATGGCAGTTATTCCCAGGGACCAGATGTCTGCTACACAGTTGTATCCAATTTCCTGAATCACTTCTGGAGCCATCCAAAATGGTGTTCCTATCACTGTATTCCGCTTGGCCATGGTATCCTAAAATAGAAAGGGAGAGAGACCGACACTAAGCTTAAAACTACTGAGATGTCCACAGAGGAAGTCTACAGAAAAAAAAAAAAAAAAAAAGAAGGAAAAAAACATACTGAGAAAAAGAGGCTTTTCCAACAATAAAAAAATGCCTTGTACTTGAAATACATATAAAAACCATACTCTGAGCATGATAAAGCAGGCATAGAAGAAATTCAAATGACAAAGAAACACAAAAAGATTCTCAATTATTAAAACACAAACTAAGATTGACAAAAAATTTTAAATTAATAATGCTGATAATAGCATAGAAAATCAGGCACTGAAATACAATGTTACTGCAGTATAAACTGGTACATTTTAGTACGCAAGTTGGCAATATTTATTCAACTTTTAAATATTCACATCCTTTGATCCAAATCTATTTCTTGAAATCTATCTTATGTTCAAGTGTTCCAAACTATATGCACAAAGATTGTAGAAATGTCTGTAATGGGGGTATGAAGAGGAAAAGGAAACAACTCAAATGACCATCAAAAGATAAGAAGTTAAATATGATAGATAACCATATACTGAAACACCACATTAAAAAGAAAAAAAATGAAGATATATACCTTTTCCTAGCAAGGAAAAAATGCACAACATACATTATTACAAAGCAAAAAAAAGTTGTAAAATTATATATAATATAGCCCTGTTTTTGTAAAAGGAATATATATATAATAATGATGATCATAACAATAATAAAACAATTACCAATAATAAGAAATGTTGTTATATCATAGTACAAAAAATCTGGAGTAATATATACCAAATTATTAATAATAGTTTTATCTAGTAGGCAGAATCACTAAAGGTTTTTACCCTCTATCCTGTATATACATCTGTAATATTCTGAAGGTTTACATGAGCATACATATGCAGTAAAAAAATTAAAAAATTGATATATAAAAAATAATATACAAAATATCTTAGTTTGTGGCCTAAAGAAGAATATGTGGATATAGTACACATTACAGTAAATAACCACTTGCACACTTTCTCAGGATAGCATGGCCCTACTGAAAGAGAACCTCCCTACAGTTCCTATGCTTTAGCAAAAGAAGGAATTTTTCTTTTTTTTTTTTTTTTTTTTGAGAAAGAGTTTTGATCTTTTGCCCAGGCTAGAGTGAAGAGGCGTAATCTCAGCTCACTGCAACCTCCGCCCCGGGGTTCAAGCAACTCTCCAGACTCAGCCTCCTATGTAGCTGGGATTATAGGCACCCACCACCATGCCCAACTAATTTTTGTATTTTTAGTAGGGACAAGGTCTCACCACGTTGGCCAGGCTGGTCTCGAACTCCTGACCTCAGGTGATCCACCTGCCTTGGCCTCCCAAAGGGGATTACAGGCATGAGCCACCACGCCCAGCAAAAGAAGGATTTTTAAACAGAACTAAATACAAGAAAAGACTTCCAATCATCATCACTGATATTCCTTCTGAAATGCCTGTGACTTAGGCTACGCCAGTCAAAAGCAAATGACAGGTCATTTAAATCAATCTCATTGTCAGTCCTATGTAAAAAATTAACACAGGAACTAACTTACTGCTTAGTCATTTCCTTAGCTCTGAAACTTCAAATTTGCAGGGGTGTTTTCAAATGGTGGCAGTCAAAGTTGTTTTCACTGGATTATTTCAATTAGAAATGATTACTTGCATAGCTAGAAAGTTTTTGAAAATTATTAAGAATAATGATTGTACACTAATCCCACTTAGATTTGTATTATAAAGTTATATTAGCACAATAGCATAGCAATAAAAAACATAAAGTTCGGAAGTTGACTACGGCATATGTGTATATATATATGTGTGTGTGTGTGTAGATATATCATATATATGTGCTATATAAAACCTGTTATATATATATAAGCACACATATACATGTTATATATATATAGCACACACATATGATATGATTTATGATTAAAATGTCATTTAAAATCAGCAAGCAAAGAACAGATTATGAAAAAAAAGCACTGGGAATCTAGTTAGTCATTTGTAGAACTCTACATTTAAATGCCTACCTTTTTTTTTTTTTTGAGACGGAGTCTCGCTCTATCGCCCGGGCTGGAGTGCAGTGGCCGGTTCTCAGCTCACTGCAAGCTCCGCCTCCCGGTTTATGCCATTCTCCTGCCTCAGCCTCCGAGTAGCTGGGACTACAGGCGCCCGCCACCTCGCCCGGCTAGTTTTTTTTTGTATTTTTTTAGTAGAGACGGGGTTTCACCATGTTAGCCAGGATGGTCTCGATCTCCTGACCTCGTGCTCCGCCCGTCTCGGCCTCCCAAAGTGCTGGGATTACAGGCTTGAGCCACTGCGCCCGGCCTTAAATGCCTACCTTATACTTTCACCAAAATAAGCTCAAATAAGTTGAAATTTTAAACACAAAAAACAAAGCCCAAATAATACTTTAAAAAAGTACATTAGATGGCCAGGCATGGTGGCTAACACCTATAATCCCAGCACTTTGGGAGGCAGAGGAGGGCAGATTGCCTGAGCTCAGGAGTTCGAAATCAGCCTGGGCAACATAGCAAAATCCCATCTCTACTAAAAGTACAAAAAATCAGCTGGGTGTGGTAGCAGGCACCTGTAATCCCAGCTACTCGGGAGGCTGAAGCACGAGAATCGCTTGAACCCGGGAGGCAGAGGTTACAGTGAGCCAAGATTGTGCTATTGTCCTCTAGCCTGGGTGACAGAGCAAGACTGTCACAAAAAAAAAAAAGCACATTAGCCAGACATGATGGTGCATGCCTGTAGTCCTAGCTCCTTGGGAGGCTAAGGTGGGAGGATCACTTGAGCCCATAAGTTCAAGATTATAGAGAGCTACAATCATGCCACTGCACTCTAGCCTGGGCAACAGAGCAGGTGTGGTGGCTCATACCTCTAATCCCAAACAGGGAGAGCCCATCTCTACAAAAAAATTTAAAACTTTAACTGGGCGAAGTGGCACACACCTGTAGTCCTAGCTACTTGGGAGCCTGAAGCAAGAGGATCGCTTAGGCCCAGGAGTTTAAGACCAAAATGAGCCATGAACATGCCACTGTACTGCAGCCTGGGTGCCAGGGCAAGACCTTGTCTCAAAAAAACAAAATAAAATTATTTTAAAAAACTGTAAACTGTTCTATAATGTTAAGGAGAAAAGGGTTTTTTAAGCATGACATTAAAGACAGAAACCATAAGATAAAAGGTAGATGGATTTTCTATATAAAATTTGGAAACATGTAGTATTTTTTTTAAAAGTCAGAATCAAAATTAAAAGACAACTAGTAAACTAGAAGATATTTCAGCATATAAAAAAAAGAAGTAACAATTTTAACAAATTTTTTCAGTTTTGGTTTATCTTTTTTAATAGATTTATTTAAAAGATGCAACACTCAGTCAGGCACAATGGCTCAAACCTATAATTCCAGCACTTTGGCATGCCAAGGGGGGCAGATTGCTTGAGCTTAGGAGTTTGAGACCAGCCTGGGCAACATGGTGAAACCATGTCTCTACAAACACTACACCATTAGTGGTGGTGCATGTCTGTAGTCCCAGCTAC
The DNA here is from genome assembly GCF_001698545.2 of Rhinopithecus bieti. Classification (NCBI taxonomy): domain Eukaryota; kingdom Metazoa; phylum Chordata; class Mammalia; order Primates; family Cercopithecidae; genus Rhinopithecus; species Rhinopithecus bieti. Next base: position 2,942,842 of record NW_016806836.1, read on the forward strand.
CCAGGAGGCCAAGGAAGGAGGATCACTTGAGCCTGGTGGTTGAGGCTGCAGTGAGCCGTGATCATGTAACTGCACTCCAGCCTGGGTGACAGAGCAAGAACCTGTCTCCAAAAAAAAAAAAAAGGGTCCAACATTCAATTAGCAAAACTGACACACACAAAAATGAACATTTACAAACAAATTGTTACAAACGGCCAATAATCAAATGCAAAAATATGTGAATTGCTTTGAGAAATAACAAGGAAGATACAAGTTACTGCCCATTCAGCATTAGCAAATATGAGGGGAAAAGAGCACATTTATATACTGAAGTTGGAAACTGAAATTGTTCACTTCTAGAAGAAATTCAGCACTTATGTGTCAAAAGCACTTTGCCAATATACATTCATCTATTTTCTGACCCTTACATTATCTCTTAGGATAATGTAAAGAAATTATCCTAAGGATTTACTCAAGGAAATGCTGCAAAATTTAGTTGCAGGAATGTTAATCACAGAATTTATGCTTATAGTGGTGGGAAAACTCTAAGCAACCTTAATGGGCGCCCAACGTCCAACTGTAGGGAAAGAGTTCAATAAATCATGCTATATCCATACAATGAAATACCCCTGTTGCCACCAGAAATAATATTACAGTCTTGGGTAAAGATGACAGCTTGAGCAAATACATTTTACTTTCACTCCCTCTCAAAACTCACTCAAAAGATACTAAAAGATTGTTTTTTAAGAATAAATCTAGAAGAATAAAAAAACAAAGGGGAAAACAACCATAGCCACAAAATTTTAAAAGCTGGAGAGCAAGTGGCCTAGTAGTAACTAACTGAACAGACTATAAGATGGAATCCTGAGTCAGTTGCCAGGAAAACTAGGAAACAACCTGATTTTAACACCAACCCCTCCAAAAGGCTTAGAAATTGGTGTCATCAAGTAGAGAAAAGAGGGGTGAAAACGAACATCCAAATAGGAAGCCTGGGTTGAAAGAGTTAAGAAGCAGCTAAGCACCCTAAACCCTCCTCTCCCATCAAGCAACTAGTGGGCTTCCCTCTCCCCACCCTGGCATTAGACTGGAGGTATACTCTCTGGGGAGTGAAACCGAGGATCTCTAGACTATAGAGAGTGTGGGTGGTCTTGTGAATCAGGAGCATTAAATGAGCATTAACAGCTAACAATCCCCACCGCCACTACTTCCCAGAAGGCTGCCACCAAGGCCTACAGCCTCTAGAGAAGAGACCTGAGAAAGGCCTAAACTTAGTAGTACTGGAGGTTCCACAACCAAACAGCCAAGTCAGATCATCTTATACTACAGTTTGAGTTTATTTTAGTGAAGGAAAAAAAAATCTCCTTTTTTTTAACAAAACATACGTGCCCACAGTTCATTTAAAAAAAAACAAAGTACAGCAAGGTGCCAGGACACAAGATAATATACAAAAATCAATTGTATGTTACACTAGCAATGAACAATCTGAAAATAAGGCAAATCCATTTAAAATAGCATCAAAAAGTACAAACTACTTAGGAATGAATTTAACCAAATACATGCAAAACTTGTACACTGCAAATTATAAAACACTGCTAAAAGAATTAAAGAAAATCGAAATAAATGGAAAGACAGCTTATGTTCATAGATTGGAAGACAATATTGCCAAAATGACAGTATTTTCAAGCTGATTTAAGATTCAAAACAATGTCTACCAAAATCCCAATGGCCTTTTCTACAGAAATTGACAAGCTGATGCTAAAATTTATGTGGAAATACAAGGGACCCAGAATAGCCAAAACAATCTTGAAATAGAAGGACAAAGTTGGAACACTCACACTTAACCAATTTCAAAACTTACTTCAAACTTACAGTAATCAAGAGAGCATAGAACTGGTGCAAGGACAGACATATAGGTCAATGGAAGAGAACTGAAGGCATAGAAATAAACTCATACATTTCAAGAAAGAAAAAACAGTCTTTTCAACAAATGTTGGAGCAACTACATATCAACATGTAAAAAGAATGAAATTGGATTCCTTTCTCACACCATGAAAACTAACTCAAAACAGATTACAGATCTAAACATAAGAGCTAGAACTATTAAACACTTCAGAGAAATCATAGGAGTAAATCTTCATGACCCTGCGTTAGGTAATGATTTCTTAGATGTGACACCAGAAGCACAAGCGACAAAAGAAAAAAGAAACTGGACATGACCAAAATTTAAAAATTTTGTATTTCAAAGGACACCTTCAAGATAACCCAGGATGAGAGAAAATATTTGCAAATCACGTACATAAGGGACTTATATCTAAAATATATAAAGAACTTTTAAAATTCAACACTAACAAGGTAAAAACCCAGTTAAAAATAGGCAAAAGATTTAAATAGACATTTTCCAAAGATACACCAATGTCCAATAAGCAGAAGAAACGACAATCAACATCATTAGTCATTAGTAAAATGCAAATCAAGACCACAAAGAGATACTACCTCTTACTCACTAGGATAGTTATAATCAAAAACACAAAAAAGAAAATGTTGGCAAGGATGCAGAGAAGTTGGAATCCTCATACCTCAGCAGGAAACATAAAATAGTGAGCCAATTTGGAAACCAGTTTGGCAGTTCCTTAAAAAATTAAACACGGAGTTACCATGTGACCCAGCAACTCTGTGTATCATATGAAAACAAAGGTTCACATAAAAACCTGTACACAAATTTCATAGTAGCATTATTCCTAACAGCCAAAAAGCAAAACAATCTAAATTTTCAACTAATGAATAAGTAAACAAAATGTGCTACAGCCACGATGGAGTATTACTGAGCAATAAAAAGGAATGAAGAATTGATGCATGTTACAACATGGATGAACTCGAAAACATTAAGTTTTCGAAGACAGAAACAAAAGGGCACATTGTGTATGATTCTATTTATACGAAATATTCAGAATAGGCAAATCTATAGTGACAGAAAGTAGATTAGTGGTTGTCAAGGGCTGGGAGGAAAGTGGGGACTAACAGCTAAAGGGTATAGTTTGAGGGTGATGAAAATGTTCTGGAATTAGACATTGGTAATAGTTGCACAATTTTGTGAATATACTAAACACTAAATTGTACAAATTAAAAGGGGAGAAAAATTCTGCCAAGGCAGGCATTACAGCAATAAGAACACTGTCATTATTGGGTATTCAATCAATTACTAAAATTATTACTAAATGGAATGGATACTCATATATATACACACAAAGAGGTATACCTATATGTATGTGTACATCATATATACATACATACATATGTATATATACATATATGTGTGTACATATATATGTGTGTGTGTGTGTATATATATATATATACTTTATTTATTTTTTTTTTGAGATGCAGTCTCACTCTGTTGCCCAGGCTGGAGTGCAGAGTGCAATGGCACAACCTCCCAGGTTCAGCCTCCCAAGTAGCTGTGATTACAGGCGTGTGCCACCACATGCGGGTAATATTTGTATTTTTACTGGAGATGGGTTTCACCATGTTGACCAGGCTGGTCTCGAACTCCTGACCTCAAGTGATCCTCCTGCCTCAGCCTCCCAAAGCGCTGGGATTACAGGCATGAGCCACTGCACTCGGTCAATATTATATTATATTATAGACCACCAGAGTATGTACTTTTTCAATTTGGTTTCCTTACTAAGATTGTGGTTTAGATAATATTGTCTGGTACTGTTTACTTGTGTTTTAACAACAAAACCTTTTGGAGAGCCCATAAATCATAATATTGAATAAGGTTCTGATTTATTTTAAACATCGAAGCAATTTCTGTGCTGTTACAATACCTGAGACTCCCTAACATGTCCCAGGCAGACTTATAATAAAAAAATAAAAATAATAAAAAAAAACTGTACATAACATCAGTTCTAAACATACACTATACATATTCATTCTACCACCCAAGAAAACCACTTGATATGTAATAGTGTTGCAAATTTTAGAGTATACCGCCCTAGAACTGTTTCTATTTTTCTATATATACTTTCATATATACTTATGTATTTTATACAATCAAATAATTCTGGACTTCCTATTTTGAAAACAAGTTTTTTTTTTTTCTTTTTTCACTTCCACGCACTAGTTAGGCAGAATAATCAAGAGACTGTATCCTGGACTCAAACGAAGAGTGTTTCAGTACAGTAACTGCCAAGTACTACCTGGAAGTTGAATGAGATGATGCTATGTCTTAGTCAAGGAAAGCAGTTTGGACTTAATTTTACTTTCTTTTATAAATATGTTGATGTAGTCCACTAGAGTAATCTATCATTTCTTGTTTTATTTTTCATCTTTATAAAAGTTAAACAAAGTTAAGCTATGTGACCTGAACACCAGGAAAAGATCTAAAATAACTTATGGACTAGCTATTTGTAACCTATTGGCAGATTCTGTAATTTCTTACTAATACAATTAAGTCAAGTATTATATTTTTAAAATAGGTAAATAAAAGGAACTGCTTCTCAGGACAGAACTGAAAATTATCAATACAAGTAATATTTTTACTTACTGTAAGTTGACCTGCTACCCCAAAATCTGCAAGTTTTGCGTGTCCTTCTGTATTTAGCAAAATATTTCCTGCCTTGATATCTCGGTGTATTTTTCTCATAAAATGAAGGTATTCAAGTCCCTTAAGAGTTGATTGTAATACTGTAGCTATTTCATCTTCTGTTAACTGAAAAAAGAGTAAGAGTTCGAATTCTATAAGTTTACATCAGCACATTAGAAAAAGGAGAAAAATTCAGATCCAAACACCTTTCTTTAATAGAAACAGATCTTATTCAACCTGTGAACAGCATTTGACTGTTTATACCATAGATACACTGACCACTCCCAAAGCTATATTTCCATACCAGATCTCCCCTCACTCAGATTTATGTATCTGCCTACACAACATCTCCAATTAGAATACCTAGCCAGCATCATAAGCATAACATGTCAAAATCAAATTCTATGTCTACCACCTTACCCCTCTCGCTCGATCCATCCAACCTACTCTACTTCTCCCACAGTCCTCTCTCTCTCAGCAAAAGGAAACTTTATTCTTTCAGTTGCTCTGGTCAAAAACCTTGAAGTCATCCTTGACTTTTCTCTATCTTCGAAATACTGTATATCCAAATACACCCTCTGTAATCACCATGGTCCAAGTCACCATCGTGTCCTGCCTGCACTATTCTTATGATCTCCTGACTGGTTTCTTTGCTTTTGCTCTTGACACTCTAAGATATATTTTCCACACAGAAGCTATAATTAAAATGTAAGCCAGAGTCAAAACCTACCAATGTCTTCCTAACTCACTTAAAATAAAAGTCAGTCCTTACCAAGGCTTTATATGATCTGGCTCCCAGCTACCTCTTTAACTTCATCTTCTACCACTTTCTACCTTGCTCAATCTGTTTCAACAAGGGCTTGCTTCCTTGCTGTTCCTCAAACACTCTAAGCACACTCCCCTTTCTGGGCCTTTTCAACTGCCTATTCTCTTCATCCTGATGTCTATCCAATTTGCTTCCTCAGTTTGCAATCTGCCCAAATATCACCACCTCAGAAAATGGACAGGACTTTCTTACTCCATTTCTAGCTCATTCTCTATTCCCTTAAATTACCTTGTCACTGCAGTATACTACCATCTGACATATTACCCATTATTTATCTATTTATGTGATGTCTTCCCTGCTAGAAACACAAGCTTCTAAAAATGTCTGATTTGTTTACTTTTGTTTCCCTAATACCAATAAAGCCACCTGGCACATAGTAGGCACTGAAAAAAATATCTGTTGAATGATGATAAATAAACAAAAGTTAGAATGCTAGAAACTAGTATAGAATGTCTCATCTGTCCAATATAGACTTTCTGCAGACCCAACACCCGTCCTAAACAAACTCAATCTATCACCAAACTGTTACACAGTTCCCCTTCTGACGAACAACTCACACGTGAAAAGGAGTGTGCTCTGGTGCAAAAACTGTAGGATTTGGGATTAGGAAGATGTAGCCTTTACTCCTGGCTCTACTTTCATGTGACTTAAGCAAGTTACTGACGTTCTCTTAGCCTGTTTCCCAATCTATAAAATAGGAATATAACTTTTCTTTAAGAGTGTCATGAAAATCAATTAATATAAGGTGTCATAATTTAACACCTATGATATTATCAATCAATATTTAACAAGCACCATATACTATGCTAATAATATGAAACACAGCCAAGCACAGTGGCACATGCCTGTAATCTCAGCACTTTGGGAGGCCGAGGCAGACAGATTACTTGAGGCCAGGAGTTCAAGACTAGCCTCTAGGCCAAGATGACGAAACCCTATCTCTACTAAAAATACAAAAATCAGCTGTGAGTGGGGGCAGGCGCCTGTAATCCAGCTACTCAGGAGGCTGAAGCAGGAGAATCACTTGAACCTGGGAGGCGGAAGTTGCAGTGAGCTGAGATCGTGTGCACTCCAGCCTGAGTGACACAGCCAGATTCTTTCTCAAAAATAAATAAATAAATAAATAAATAAATAAATAAATAAATAAAGGCTAACTGTTACTAAGTGTTTAATCTATGCTAAGCACTATGTTTGTAATCTCATTTCATCCTTATAACAACTAAATGAGGTGGAAGAACTATTATTATCATCACCATTTTATACATAATGAAGCTGAGGCACAGACAAGTTGAGTCATTTATGCCAAAGGTCACAGAGAAATGATAAAGCTTTCACTAAAGTCCAGGCAAACACTATTGGCAAGGTAGTAGGCTAGAGTCTGGGGTACCTTCTGTAGTGGAAGAGAACAAAGCTCATGACTTGACTTACCACCTCTTTATTCTAACCAGCTAAGCTAATCAGTTAAAGTAGCACTGCCTAATAGAAATATAATGGGAACCACAAATATAATTTTTCATTTTTTAGTAGCCACACTGAAAAAGGAAACAAGCAGGCACCATGGCTGGTGCTGTAATCCCAGCTACTCAAGAGGCCGAGGCACAGTAGTTCCAACATACAGTGACCTATGATCACACCACTGCACTCCAGCCTGGGCAATAGAGCAAGACTCTATCTTTTAAAAAAACAAAAGAAGAAGAAGAAGAAGAAAGAATTAATTTTGATAATCTGCTTTACTTAACCATATTTATCCAAAATATTATCACTCCACCATGTCATCAATATGAAAAAATTAAAGACTTTTGTTTACAATATTTTTGGCAATAATTCTTCAAACTCTGGTGTATATATTTACAGCATATCTCAGTTCAGACTAGCCACATTTTAAGCCCTTAATAACCACATGTGGCTAGTGGATATCATGGTGGACAGGGCAAAGTTATAATATCTGGCAAAATAACGTGTAGTAATTAAAAATCAGCACTTAAGCTGGGCACAGTGGCTCATGCCTATAATCCTAGCACTTTGGGAAGCCAAGGCAGGCAGATCACGAGGTCAGGAGATCAAGACAATCCTGGCTAACACGGTGAAACCCCGTCCCTACTAAAAATACACAAAAAATTAGCCAGGCATGGTGGCGGGTACCTGTACTCGGGAGTACAGTTACTCGGGAGGCTGAGGCAGGAGAATGGCATGAACACGGGAGGCACAGCCTGCATTGAGCTGAGATCACACCACTGCACTCCAGCCTGGGCAACAGAGTGAGGAGACTCTGTCTCAAAAAAAAAAAAAAAAAAAAAAAAAAAGCACTTAGAAATTAAGTTAAAATTTACTTAAATATAATAACCTACTATTACAAAGGCAAAAAAAACAACTAAAAGTGCCATCAAAATTAACTTTGGACTGGTTTAAAACACCTGAAATAAATTGACTTAATGTTGCATATAAGAAGCCCTGAAGTCCAATGTTTAATTCAATAAATTATTCCAGTTTTGGAACTTCTTTACATATATCTTATGTTAGGATATTATTCCTAAAGAACTTGCTATTTGATTAAGCAAACACACTAATTCTGAATAATGTAAATTAAGAAGATAGTATATGAATAATCCAAAAGTTATAACTCAGTTTTAAAACACCCTTACCTTATAATTTATGTAGCACCTCACAATTTACAAAGTACTTTTACATATTTAAATTAATTTTCCCAACTTTGCAAATAAATAATATAGGTATTATTATTATTAGTTTTCTTATTAAGACAAACTAAAGGCTAAGATTTTTCCTGCTTCTTCTCTTATCCACACACAATGTACACAGAGGTCAGAGTTATCTTTTTTATTTTTTGAAACAGAGTCTTGCTCTGCTGCCCAGGCTGCAGTGCAGTGGCGCAATCACAGCTCACAGCAGCTTTAACCTCCTGGACTCAAGCAATCCTCCCACTTCAACCCCCAACACACCCCAAAAGTTAGCTGGGACTACAGGCGCATGACACCACACCTGACTAATTTTTTTTTTCTTTTTTCTTTTGTAGAGACGAGGTCTCACTATGTTGCCCAGGCTGGCCTTGAACTCCTAGGCTGAAGCAACCTCCGCCTCAGCCTCCCCAAGTGCTGGGATTACAGGCATGAGGTACCACACCCAGCCCCAGAGTTATCTTTCCAAAACATACATCAGATGGCTCACTCACTTGCTTAGAATCCAGCAATGGTTTCCTATCATACCTGGGATAAAATTCAAACTCATTCCCATGACCTACAATATCCAGTACAATCTAGCCCTGCCCACCTGTCAAACCCCATCTCCTACAGCTTCTCCTTTGCCTATTCCCTTCTAGTCACGGTAGCCCTTCTATCATTCAGACATGCCAAACTCATTCCGGCCTCAAGGTCTTTGCACTGGTTACTGCCCACCTACAATGTTTTCAGGACTCTTAGCTCCTTTTTGTCATTTGAGTCTTCCTGTAAATGTCACCACTTCTGAGTGACCTTCCTCAACTACTTTAAAAATAGCCCACCAAACAGTCTCCACAACTTTACCATCACTTCATCCTCATTCATTTTCTTCATAGTATATATCATTATTATATCTTTTCTATTAATAGTTACCATTAATTTGCTTTTGTTGCCCTATTCCAAAGTGCACTATCATGACAGCAGAGTTGTCATCTGTTTTATTTACTATTAGATTCCTCAGGCCTAAAGCAGTGTTTAAGAAATATTTACTGAATGAATACATAAAGAGATTAAGTAACTGAACCAGAACTAGAACCCACGACTCTTAGGTCTTATACTGGCAACCACAGTAACAGCAAATAATCTTTCATAAGGGGATTATTCTCTGATTAACCCGAAATAGAGGAAGTTAATCTGTGAACATGCTAGGTAGAAGCAGAAACCCAAATCCAAATCCAAATTTAAACATTTAGAATTCATTCTATAACCAAGATTTAACAGTCACTTTTTTCCCAGTAAGAAATAACCAAAGCATGCTAAAAATCACTGGACTAAATTGGTGTCAAAACCGCCACATTGCCAGGCATGGGGGTCACACCTGTAATCCCAGCACTTTGGGAGGCTGAGGTGGGAAAATTGCTTGAGGCCAGGTTGGGAAACATAGTGAGACCCTGTCTCCACAAAAAAAAAAAAAATTAAAAAACAAAACAAAACATGAGCCTGGCATGATGGTACAAGTCTGTAGTCCCAGCTACTCAGGAGCCTGAAGTGAGAGGATCACTAGAGCCCAGGAGGTAGAGCTATGACTGTAGTGAGCTACGACTGTGCCACTACACTCCAGTCCGGGTGACAGGGGACTCTTGTCTCTTAAAAATAAAAAGCTGTCACACTTAGGAGACATAAAAGAATAAAGACAGAAAAGAACCATGGAAAAGGGGAAATGTGACAGTCGTCTCTCTAGTAGGAGAATGCACTGAAAAAGAGGCAGAGAAAAGATGGCATAAGAAACTAGCTCAGCTGCATTGTTCTAGAAGGTAAACCTACCGTTTTATTTCGTAATCGAATGATATCAGATACAGAACCAGCCCCACAGTACTCCATAACGATCCATAAGTCTGTGTTCTTAAAATAACTGCCATAGTATTTGACTACATGAGGGCTAGAGAGAGAGAGACAATACAAATTAATAAAATGGCCTTCAAACATCTCTTAATTCATGCTATTAAGTATATAAAAATTCCTCATCTGGAAAGATCAATTATTCATAGTTAAGGATAAAATGGGCAACCTCCTGATAAGAATGCAAAATGGTATAGCTTTTCTGGAGGGTAATAAATCACAGAAGTATAAAAAATTGGTGGCTCCTTTAACCAGCATTTCTATGTCTACAATTTACCCTCAAAAAAGAATTATAAATGTTCAAAAAGCAACAGTTACCGTCATAGCACTATTGACAAAAGTAGAAATTTAGATAACATCTAAATGTCCATCCAACATTAGGGAATTTATTTAAGAACTAATGATACAGGGCCGGGTGCAGTGGCTCATGCCTGTCATCCCTACACCTTGGGAGGCCGAGGCGGCAGATTGCCTGAGCTCTGGAGTTTGCGACCAGCCTGGGCAAGATGGTGAAACCCCATCTCTACTAAAATACAAAAACTTAGCCAGGCAGGGCAGCGTGCACCTGTAGTCCCAGCTACTGGGGAGGCTGAGGCAGGAAAATTGTAGGAAAATTGTTATGACCGGGAGGTGGAGGGTTGCAGTAAGCCGAGATGGCGCCACTGCACTCAGCTGGGGCGACAGAGCAAGTGCTCCACTCAAAAAAAAGAAAGAATGATATAGAGCATACAATCAAAGTATCATGAATCCATTGAAAAAGCCTATTAGAGGAGTATGTGAGAAGACATCGTGTTTACAAAACAAACAAACCAAAAAAGCAGGCTACAAAAACGGTAATTAATTGTAAAATTCCAAAGAGATTTGGAAGATATGTGTATCAATGGAGTATTTAAGAATGATGATTTCTCGCGCCAGGAAACGATGGCTCACGTCTGTAATCCCAGCACTTTGGCAGGTCCTAAGGCGGGCTGATCAGGAGGTCAGGAGATTGAGACCATCCTGGCCAACACGGTGAACCTGTCCTCTACTAAAAAATACAAAAAATCAGCCAGGCATGGTGGCGGGCTGTAGTTCCAGGTACTTGGGAGGCTGAGGCAGGAGAATGGTGGTGAACCGCAGGAGACGTTGAGCTTGCCAGTGAGTCGAGATCATGCCACTGCACCTCCAGCCCTGGGCAACAGAGTGAAGAGACTCCATCCAAAAAAACAACAACAAAAAAAAAAAGAATGATCATTTCTCCAAAGGGAAAAGTGATTTCTTTCATTTGAATTCTTCTAAGAAGTCATATGCACTTTGGTAATAAAAACATACACACATTACAACCTATATATAAGAAAAAAATGTTCACGTATCAAACTGGAATCCTTTAGGTCTCAAACTGGAAGAGAGACACCTAACAAGAAAATTTCAGAGAAAAATCAAATATCCTAATAAAATAAAATAATGTGCCTCTGAGAACTGCAGCTTTAACTGGCCTAGATGGTTATCATGGCCAAATAAAGTTTCATAACACTGATGCTAAAACCAAAATTGACTTCATTAACTCGGAACTCAAGAAATTTCCTCTTCAAACCTTGGGAAATATGCCAGTGACAAGGACAGCAAACATAAACACACACACACACACACACACACACACACACACAGTCACAAGGACAGCAAAACATACACACACACACACATTAAATATTAATGAAAAAAGTGACTAAGGTAAATATCAACACATTTACTCTCCCTGTAATACAATACTGACAGGAGTTAAATACTGCAGGCCATTACTATCAAGTATTTACTACTGAAATATGTTCTCTATAGTCTTGCATTGTTGGCTAGATTCTCCTCTATACATATGTATGTGTGTGTGTATGTATGTGTGTGTGTATATATATATATACTTAGCCTGTCCAATTAGTCTATAAGCTCCGAGAGCACAAGGGCTCTGCTCTGTATTTCACTGTATTCCTTACAGTGCTTAGCACAGGAGAGACTCTTCAAAATATCTCTTCTTTAATTAAAGACATTTCCGTACTCTGTTTGGAACACAGCTCCTACACAGTCTATCGAAAGTGACTAAGTCCCAATTTGCCAAATGGAAAGAACTTCCAAAATGTATCTGAAAAAGCAGCAAATGGAAAACTGCCACCTTCATCTGGTCAATCCAATCAAGAAAAATGGGGATTTTATCTAGTAGACAATAATCACAAAAAAAGAAGGAAAAATAAAAAGGAGGGAGAGAGAAAAGAAAGGACTACATTCCCAAGTCTGTGAGACCAAAAGGCTTCTGGACTAATTTTCTGGTAGGTAGCCCCACCTCAACCCTAATGTAGAAGTTTTGCAAACAGGGGGTACTAAGTTGATCTGCTGACCAAAAAGCCTTCAGAAGAATGAATGCAGCTTCAACTGAGAGAATTTCTCATCCATCTTCAACTAATTAGAACTGGCATTGCCTCATAACTTTGTGTTTGTCTCTAATCTAAATAGTGCTGGGGAAGCCTGCTCTATCAGTGACCAACCCATGCTGTCACAGAATTTCAGAGCAAACCACGTGGTTTTCTGTGGTTGTCTTTTGGTCTGACTTCCTGCTTACAACATTTGACAAATCTTAGTTCCTCAAAAATAAATACTTAAGTACTCTCAGCTAGAATAATTTTTTTAATGTGAAGGAACAGACAGTAGTATATACATAACTACTCTTTTTTTTTATAGATTTACCTGATATTCTAAGGTTTCTAGAACTAAAAAACATTTGAATTATCTGTTCCTAGCTATCTCTGCAGAAATGTTTTCTCAATAGGAAGTAAAAAAGATCACTATCACAAAAAAAAAAAAAAAAAAAAAAAAAACCACCTTCTGCCTCTTTTTCCTAGTGTCTAAAAGGGCTCACTGAAAAAAAGAAAAAAACCAGGCCCGGTGGCTCACTCCTGTAATCCCAGTACTTTGGGATATGGCCAAGGCAGGCGGATCATTTACGGTCAGGAGTTTGAGACCAGCCTGACCAATATGGTGAAACTCTGTCTCTACCAAAAATACAAAATTAGCTGGGCGTAGTGGCACATGCCTGTAGTCCCAGCTACTCGGGAGGCTGAGGCACAAGAATTGCTTGAACCTGGGAGGTGGAGGTTGTAGTGAGCCGAGCTTGCGCCACTGCACCCCAGCCTGGGCGATAGAGTGAGACTTTGTCTCGAAACAAAAAAAAAAAAAGAAAAACTGAAATAAAACAAAAAAACAAACGCCATGTATAAACATTATGGAAGTTTAGCTACAAACACAACCATTCTATTTTCATCATATTTTTTTCTGAAAAGAAAATGCAGTGATTCCATCGAATTCTCCCTTCTGCAAAATATCTAAGTAAATGTGTCTCTAGGTGTCAAACTCTAAACAATCACAGCAAATTCAAAACCACATTCTCCCCAAAGGAAGCCCACAGGCCTTTACCTGTCACATTGCTGCATTATAGAGATTTCTTTGATTATCTCCTGCAGGTCTGATTCCACAGGAACTTGCTTAATAGCAACAATCTGACCTGTCTCTTTATGAATAGCTTTGTATACGCTGCCATAGGACCTATATATTTGGGAGAAGAAGAACATTTATAAAGTCAAAGCAAGCCAAGACATAAGAAGTGGTAAAACACAAGCAACTGATAGTTCTAACATATATCCCTAAGGGCCTAATACATATATACTTGCAAAACTAAGATAGCTGAAATACTTTGGGGGAAAAAACTGTCAAGAGAACTACAAGAAAATGGCATCTTGAAAGCTTCACATTCAAAACTGTAAAGAATGTATTATTATGGGATGGTAATATAGTAGCTGCCATGCACTTCACGCCTGCTATCTGCTAGAGACAGTACACCATCTCAATTCAACCTTATAAAAAACGAAGATGAGATGATTATCCCTATTTTACAGGTAAATGTTAAAAGGTTCAAAGGAGTTTATGATTTGCCCAAAGTCACATAAGTTATCAGTCCAGGATTTGAAACCAGTTGTGCTTTCAGTCCAGTATTTGGACCCAGGTGTGTCTGAAAACAAAGCTTACATTCTCTCCACATCTATACTGGGGTACGATATGGAAGTGACAGTCTTTGTTTTATTGCATTCACTCTAGTACCACAAGAGCTTTCTGTCCTTGCTCCTCTTACTTACAATAATACTTAAAATATTATGGAAACTAACTAAAATCTAAGCCTGTTTAATGTTAGTATCAAGTAAACACAGCACACATACTCTTTGCTTCCTACTCCATCTTCCCTTAACAGCTTAATATCAAAATAAAGTTTATGTATCTAGTCAATTTGGAGGCTACAAGGCCACTAGATTTTGAAAGTAAAGATGCTGGATTTGAGTCCTATCAACACTAAATTTAGCTACATTCACAAACACCTTATTAACCTTGTTGTACCTGAATTTTCTCATCTGTAAAATGACAATAATACAAACTACCTTACAAGATGTGATGGTATCTCATTTGACCATCACAAATGTGATGGTCACTTTATACAGATAACATTTTCATTGGAATCCTGGGCAGCTGTCAGTGAAATAATACTGAGTAAACTATCTTTCATATTTCCCAGCACACCTGTATCTTCACACTGTCTTGGCAGAAAAAAAAAAATCAAAATAACAGTGCCACCTACTATGTCAAAGTAGAATACTCTAACTGCCAAACAGATGCTCATGAACTGTTTCAATGTGAAAGTAACACAAAACTTTTTAAGTCTATGTAGAGCACATAAAAAAAAGTCCATTCCATTAGAAGCTGTCATACTTGCAAAACTAGCATAATGATCCTTAAATATGACACCAAATAATTTTTGCCAGAGAGAGCCAACTGTTGAGCATGTGTGAACAACTCAACCACTGTCTCTTCTTCCTTGCTAAAATAACCTAATTTGTTACAGTGATGTGCTTGATCCCAGGAGATATACCATGGTAGTCCAAGCCACTCACAGAATTCCTATTCCCTTCTGCCAGTGACTGAACTAGTGGCAAACATGTCACCCAGTTCTGGCCACTGAAACTTGAAGATAATTCTGCTGAAGGGTTTCTGGGAAAGACTTTCTTCCCTGGTAGGAAACAAGCACACAAGAAGGTCCAATTTCCACCTGCCACTTCCCTTCCTACTTTGGTTACTGCCATGTGAGGAATGATGCTTAAAACTAATGTAGCCATTTGAGACTATGAGAAATACCCAGATGTCAAACCATTGTCAAGCCAATTAACCGCTTCTTGAATCTCACACTCCCAGATGTATTATTTAGTTCTTAATGTCTTTATTGCTTAGTCACTGTTTGTTGGGTATTGTTACTTCCATCCAAAGGCATTCTTGATAAATTAGCTCCTGTATGTCTGAAACTGTATTTATTTCACCTGCACTCTAGAATGATAGTTTGGTTGGATACCAGATTGACAAAGGCTTTCCCACAGCACTGTTGTTGCAGTGTTCCAACATCAATTGTGGCTGAGAAGTCTGCTTTCATCAGATTATCATTTTCCATGGGTAATCTCCCCATAGCTTTTAAGGTTTCCTTTGTCCTTAACAGCCTACTATTGTACTGTAATATAACTAGGAGTTGATCTGGCACTTCATAAGCTTCTTCAATCTGAGGGCTCGTGTCTTTCCTCAAGAGCGAAAAACTCTCAGCATTATTCTTTGATTATTTCCTCTATCACTTCTAGGATCTTCTTCTAGAATTCCTAGCAAAACTGTATCAGACCTCCTCAATCTATGTTGTCTTCCTGGTTTCCAACACTGTATTTCTCCGTTCTGCATGTTGTGATGAGTCTCATTTCTATCTTTCAATTCACAAATTCTCCTTTCAGTTTGTCTAGTTTACTGTTTATCCAATTTATTGGGTTTTTAAAACTTCAATTGTTGTAGTTTTCATTGTCCAGATTCCCAACTTTTTATCTGCCTTTGGGCAAATGTGTAATAATCATGTTAATAATCTGATGCTCTTTAAAAATGTTATCTCCTCCTTGATCTTTTGAAAATTATAATCATAATAAATCCTTTTTGAGATTGCTCCATTATTTCTTTTTCCTTCAGTGTGAATTCTCCCATTCTGCTGATTATCTCATGGCAGATTTCCTTGCATGGATTTCATTTTATCTTGAATGATTTTCCTCTATACCACACTCACTGTCAGATGATTCCATGGTTTTCTCAGTACAGTCGTCTGGGATATACAACTTAAACCAGGTCTTACATTCAGAGTTTGGGGTTTTTGCCCTTCAAGATACCATACTTAAATACAATCCAGGCTCAGTTCCTATTATCGAACCAGTACATCTACTTTTTCCCCAGGCCACAGGCAAATGACACTTTCTGGTGGTAGTCAGGCAAATTTATTTCAGCTTTAGTTCATAGATCAAGAGCTGAGTTCCAGCCCCCAACTTCATGCAGGAAGCTCAAATGCAATCTCCTGACAAGGATAAGGCATGCTTTAGTCTCCACTGATTAGATTTCTTTCCTATCCCTTGTCCATAGCTGTCTATATATCTTTATATTTAAAATAATTTTCACTCATTATTCTTATCTATTAGAAAGTTCTCTGCATACACTCACTCAGCAATCTTGACCAGAATACTCTCCATACCTCCCTAAGCATCCTGATAGCAAGGAAAACTCTGATAGCTCATATGAAATTAAGATTCCTGATTCCATATACTGCATTTACAGTAATCTGAAGGGGGGGAGGGGTTAGAAGATTTCAGCAATCATACAAGCAAGTCCCTTAAAACTTGATTCCCTACAACAAAATGAGATGATTCAATGAATTACAACTGACAGCAGAGAATGGAGAAGTACGTGTTTAAGTACGTGTTTACGTACGTACATAGATCCATAGGCAGGGATCTATGTAGAAAAATGGAAATACTACAGTATCTGAGGCCAAATTAACCAGGTACAAGTCTTAATGACAGCACTCATTTTTTATGAAACCATGGGCAAGATGCTTTTGCTATCATTCTACGATAAAAACTTAAATGAGTCAATGTGTACAACTTTAACCAGAAGAAAAAAGGTGCTAGGCTCCACTTGAAAACACTTCCCAAGTGCTCTCCACTCATCCTGGTCTGGAGCTTTGGCTCTACTCTGCCGCAGATCCATATGACCCTCATAACACAGAATGATATTGCAGCTTCCAGAATCCAACAGTTTTTTTAGCCAGAGCTCACTTCACAAGATACAAGTCAGTGAGAATTCACAAACCATTCATTCTCCAGAACAATTTAAGAATAGCATTGGCCAGGCGTCAATCACATCTGTAATTCCAGCACTTTGGGAGGCTGAGGTGGGCAGATCACGAGATCAGGAAATCAAGACCATCCTGGCCAACATGGTGAAACTCCGTCTCTACTAAAATACAAAAAATTAGCCGGGTGTGGTGGCGTGTGCCTGTAGTCCCAGCTACTCAGGAGGCTGAGGCAGGGAAATTGCTTGAACCTGGGAGGCAGAGGTTGCAGTGAGCCAAGATTGTGATATTGCACTCCAGCCTGGTGACAGAGCAAGACTTCATCTCAAAAAACAACAACAACAACAACAAAAAAGCATTGCATCACATGTTTGGAAAAAAAGTATAGTGAAGGTCTTCCTTCAAAATATTTCTAGTTAAATGAGGCTTGCTTAGGTTCATTCAGTCAGAATAACAGAAATCCAAGAAATACCAGAAATCTGTTATTATTTAGAAGAACAATAAGGTGATAGTATAGGAAGAAAGATCTGAAGCTTTGTTTTCTCCCTGGTGATATCTTCATAGGGAAATTTCCACATTCCTTGCAGAAGACATCCACAGATCTAAAACGCAATTTGTCCAGGTGCAATGGCTCACATCTGTAATCCTAGCATTTTGGGATGCTGAGGCAGGAGGATCACTTAAGGTCAAGAGTTCGAGACCAGCCTGGGCAACATATTGAGACCCCATCTCTACAAAAATAAATAAACAAATAAATAAAATACAATTTAAAAAATCATAATTAGCTTATTTTTTGTTCACATTATATTCCTGATATATTCTCTGTCTATAGTCTTCCTTTGACATTCCACAAACTCAATCAGCTCAAACAGAGCTACCTATAAGAACACCTAAAAATACTTTAAGACTTGACATGATGAGATCTCAAAAATGCTTCAGCTGATACATTTAAAATAGAATAGCAATAGTTGCCACTTACTGAACATTTATTATTGTGACAAGCACTATAGTTTACCCTAATTACCTCAGGTAATAACATAACTCTATGAATCGATATATTATTATCCCAACTTTACAGATGAGGATTGTGAGCCTCCAAAATAGTAAGCAATTTGCTCAAGCCTACTTGTCTATTATGACCAATAAACAGTAGAGCAAGGATTTTAACCCAGGTCTGCCTCACATTATAGTAATAAGAGCAAACTGCATTAGAAATGAGAGAAATAAGTTAGTTGCAGAGTCAATTATGCCTATCAGTCTTGACCTTATTCTAAGTATAACTTATGAGCATTGTTAGATTAAAGGTCATGGCCTCGCTGCCTTAGGGAAAACAGCAAGAATGGGAAGCTGAAGCTGAAAATGGCAGGCAACAGATGTAGAGGGACTGTCATTTCCCCATACCTTTAATGATGCCAGTCAACTGGCAGTCTTCAGATTCATCTTGGACTTGTCTTTTCACAGCACAGCTGGTGTGTCATCTTTTACTTCCCTTCTCTGCTTATTTCTTGCTGGATTCCAAAGAGTATTTTTCCAACTTACAAAAAGACGATGACTAATGTTTTTTACAAGGAGGTAAATCATGAAAAACCATCTCATGTAATCCAGGATTGGGTTTAACATTGTAAATCTGTCTCCTAACATAAAAAATACTAAACCCAGAAAATAATCTAATGACATAAAGGAAATGATTTTAAAGAGCATACAGTCTTCAGTCGGTAGTTGTTTTTACAAGTTAGTATGTCAGGTCTTCCCTTGAACCAGAAGTACTCCCAAGGGATTAAAAATACAGAGACACACACGCATAACCTGTCTCTGAAAGACACACAAGAAGCCGCTACCCTCAGAGATTCCGGGTGGCTGAGAGACAAAGAGAGGTAGGAGGCAGTTTTGCTTTTTTTTTTTTATTGTATGCATTTTAATATTTTTTTAATTTTGAATAATATGATTGTATCACCTAATCAAAACCAACAAGAAAACTTAAGAAATTATGTCCTTAACATTTTAATTTCCTGGTCATTACAGGGGAAGGAATAAATACACAGGACTGAATTAAAAGGATATATGAAAGTATAAAAATTACGTAAACTTTATTGTATCATGAAAGTCAATGATGGTCATTGCATATTACTAATATCGTTTCATCAGCATTTTATAAACGCATTAACAAATCTGTGTTTCAAGAAATCCACCGGCTCCTAACCCAGGATTGTGGATCTCCTAAGTAGCTGCAAAGGTGGTGATAGTGCTTGATTTACTATATTTCACAAAGGTGCAAATATTAAAATACTAAATTCCATTGATTTTCATTGAAACAGTTATTGCAAACCAATCAGAAATTATGAACAGCAAATCTTAAAATTTCTTACAGAATTATAATCTAATTAGTGCTATCCGTTAAGTAGATAAAATCATACAAACCACAGATTCTACAAAAGAGAAAATAGATATTCTTCGTGTTAAAAAGACCAGGAATCACTAAATCTGTCTATAATAGTGATGGGAGTAAAGTGAAGAAGAACATCACAAGCCGTAAATTTACGTTCCAACCCACCTAGAGCAATGCTGAAAGGTTCATATCCTTCTGCTTCTTCTGAAGCAGGAAAAAGACTGGGACCCAATGGACTACCTACAGTTTATTTACACTCACCCTTCTCCAAGTTTCTCTAAGACATCAAATACTTCTTCTGGTTGTTTGGTTAAACTATCTTCATCCAACTTTTTCAGCTGCCTGTGAATGAAGAAATATAAACACAAAATACGTTTTATTTGCTAGCAACTAGAACATAAATACATCATTTATTTTATGACTAGCATCCCAGGAACTTCTCTATACAGTCTTTACTAGTTAAGACTTTTTTTAAGAAACAGGGTGTCACTGTTGTCCAGCCTGGGGTGCAGTGGTGCATAGCTCACCGTAACCACAAATTCCTGGGCTCAAGCAATTCTCCTGCCTCAGCCTCCCAAGTAGCCAGGACTACAGACTTCTGCCACTACGCCTGGCTAATTTTTTTTCTTTTTTAGAGAAATGGAGTCTCGCTATTATGCCTACGCTGGTCTCAAACTCCTGGAGTCAGGCAAGACCTGAGTCAGGTCTCACCTCAGCCTCCCAAACCACTAGGATTATAGGCATGAACCATCCCATCTGGCCTATGGAAAGATGACACTTGCTCTGGGTCACTCTGATAAGCAAGCACATGGAGGGATACCAAGAGTCAATCTTCAGTTCAAGTTGTATAAAGAATTTTCTAACAATTGCCAGGCGCAGTGGCTCACGCCTGTAATCCCAGCACTTTGGGAGGCCAAGGCGGGTAGATCACCTGAGGTCAGGAGTTCGAGACCAGCCTGACCAACATGGAGAAACCCTGTCTCTACTAAAAACACAAAATTAGCCAGGTGTGGTGGCTCATGCCTGTAATCCCAGCTACTCGGGAGGCTGAGGCAGAAGAATCACTTGAACCCGGGAGACGGAGGTTGTGGTGAGCCAAGATCACATCATTGCACTCCAGCCTGGGCAGTAAGAGTGAAACTCCATCTCAAAAAAAAAAAAAAAAAAAGTTTTGTGAAACTCCCTCACCTGTGGTGGAAGTTTCTTTGCAATGGTAATACCCTTCCATCATTTGCAGCATCTCTAGCTTGGCCAGATATTCAAACCATTATGGGTTTTTTTTTTTTTTTNTCCCAGCTACTCGGGAGGCTGAGGCAGGAGAATCACTTGAACCGGGAGGCGGAGGTTGTGGTGAGCCAAGATCGTCATTGCACTCCAGCCTGGGCAGTAAGAGTGAAACTCCATCTCAAAAAAAAAAAAAAAAAAAAGTTGTGTGAGAACTTTATAACAATAAAAATTGTCCTATATAATAGTTTGGACTGCCTTAAGAGGTCCCTAGGTCCCCTTTGCTGGAAAATGTAAACAGAAAACAAACTGTCATGTGGGCCAGGCATGGTGGCTCACTCCTGTAATCCCAGCTCTTTGGGAGGCCAAGGAAGGTGGACCACTTGAGGTCAGGAGTTCAAGACCAGCCCGGCCAATATGGTGAAACCCTGTCTCTACTAAAAATATAAAAATTAGCCGGGCGTGGTGACACACGCCTGTAATCCTAGCCACTCAGAACGCTGAGGCATAAGAATCGCTTGAACCTGGGAGGTAGAGGTTGCAGTGAGCCAAGATTGCGCCACTACACTCCAGCCTGGGTGAAAGAGAGAGACTGTCTCAAAAAAAAAAAAAAAAAATTGTCCTGTGGCTGAAATGCTGTAGATTCAAGCATTCGATGTATCTTTCAAAATCTATTTAAATCTTGAGATTTCATGAATTAAAATGATATAATTATCTCTTCAGAAAAGGTGTTTAATGTAAGGTAATTATGAATTGAAACACAACTATCAACTGGACTACAGACTAAGGAAGACATAGGAAACCTTTGCTCTTCCATTAGCAAGTTTTTTGTAAGTTTGTCAAAACACATAAATTCTATAGGTATCACAGAAACAGAAAGTGCAAAGTGTACATTTAGACATGACCAAAAGTGAAAAATCACTAGGCAGCTGAGAGTTTCAGATATTCTCACAAAGACCTTCCCATGAGTAGACACATACCTTTGACTAGTCCCAAAATTCAAAGGTACTTGGCTGCTCACAATTTCCAGATAATTCAGATTTCTCTGACTATGCTAGACAATCATAACAAACACGGGAGGTTGTAAATTAACACTTCTTTAAAACTCTGAGATCTCTAAAAATTACTAATGAGCTTAAAGAAGGAACTTGCCAAGGAATATGTGTGCATGTGTGTGTGCATATGTGTGTGCGTGTAGTCTACACAATGGCTTCCTGAAACTACAAAGAACAACAAAGAATAGAGAGCTGAGGAAATGGTGAAATATGGAAGTAGTCACACTGGAGACTTCTTTGTAGGAAAAAAAAAAGGTTTAGACTAGCTGGATAATATCAATTATTACAAGAAAAGACTTAAATACACATACATACATACACACACACACACACAAATGTGTACCTTCCTAAATAAAACAGATTAAAATCATAAGACAAAAAATAAACCAACAAAAACCCTGACCACATCAAGTGTATCTACCAATAAACACTGATCTCAAAAGGACAATCTTACAGAAGTTTATGAATATCAAGGACTATGTACTAGAAAAATGGAGAACTGCTCCAAGTCAAAACTGCCTTAACTTAATATCAACAAAACAAAATTATCACAGTGACCTTTGAAAACCAAAAGGTCCTAAACATTAGATACCAATGACATCATAAAAACGCCTACCTTCAAAATGAAAAGGGATGAAGTGAAACTCCTCTTAAACTTCAGAACTGAAACTTCTATAAACTCAAGTCAGAATGAACATCTCATATGCCAGGGTTTTTCTGGTAAAGTCCTGACTTGTGATTGTATAAACATTGGACAATACCTCATTTCTCAAGTATAATCAAAGTTGTATAAACAGCTTATACAAAGGAAGATCAAATATGTTTCTTTGAAGTGTTGACTCTCTGTGGTTTACAAAATGCAAAAGTCACTATTTCAACTACTTCAGGGACCACAGCATAACAAAGGAAATTGACACTGCCTTGAGAGAGACAGCTGCAAGCTTCTGATAATACTTTGACAGACAAACTTTATAGGACTGCTCAGATACTTCTTTGAAACAACCTAAGTGGTTTTTTGTTTGTTTTGATCTGGGGCTATTAAAACAACTTGAACTTAAGGCACTATTAACCAAGAAGTGGTCAAAATATATTTGCAAAATGGATTCACAAATGTAATGATGGGAATCACGAATTTCATCAGCAATCTTTGTGAATTATCACAACAAAACAGAATTTCACCTAAAAAGTATTACTGAATTATCAACATCTCTATAAAAAATATTTTGATAAGTAATTCATAACAATATTTTATACCACGATTCTTCACAGAACACTATTACCAAAACAGCCTGACTCTGATAATGCAGTTCTCTTATCTGGGACTTCCCCAGGTTCCAGACAGTTTCAGCACTTGCTCATAAATGAACAAGCCTGGTCAACAGAGCATCCATGGACCAAATACTAGTGGATGCTTCTCTCCTAAGTCAGATGGCCATGTGGATGGCCAGCATCCCAGGAATGCACTCTACACCTTCCACTATGCCACTTTTTTAAATTATTAACTCTTATATGAGACACCAATCTGTCATCACTCACTTAATCACACACACACAAATGTCAAACTCATGAACACAAAGGGCATTTCCTGCACTGGGGTTGTTGGGAACACACGCCACCTGAATTTCTGAAAAGACATCTGTATCTTTCCAAACACAAATAATAGTGTCTATGAAGTAGTCACTTACAGGTTTGACTAATTCTCAAAGCTTTCTCCCATTTCAGAACTCCCATAAAGTTCACATTATGTATAACTATTTCTTTTTCCACACAGAGTTTGATACGGATTACAACAAATATACATGATAAATGGACAACATTTTTAATAATAAAACTGTGTCCCCAGTTTACCCCAATTCATATGTTGAAGTCCTAACACCCACCACCTCAGAATGTGACTGTATTTGGAGACAAGGTTTTTAAAGAGGTAATTAAGATAAAATGAGGTCATATGGGCATGACTTAATCCAATATGACTGGTGTCCTCATAAGAGATTAGGACACAGACAGGTATAGAGGGAAGAACATGGAGACACAGGGAGATGGCCATCTACGAGCCAAGCAAAGGCCTCAAAAGAAACAACTCTGACAATGCCTTGATTTCAGATCTCTAGCCTTCAGAACGGTGAGAAAACAAATTTATGTTGTCTAAACCACCCACTCCATATACTTTGTCATGTCCTAATAAACTGATGTAAATGATAATAAAATTGATCTGCTTCAAATTAGGCAGTCTGCTAGTTACAATGAGCAGATAATCACCAGCCACTTAAGAACCCAGTCTTGCAATGCTCTTCTCTTGCACTTTTAATACATTTTTTAAAATCCAAAAGGTACAGGAATGAGCATGCCAAGAAACTTTAATCCTCTGCCCGAGATTATGTAACACAAGGCAAAGAGGGAAACAAAACTCAGATTCCTAATCCTCTTTTCAATTAAATCAAGGCCTCAGAGAAAGAAACCAAGAAGAACGGAACGAACATAGTTCAGAAAGAAACATTAACTAGTGTGCATTTATATTTGGATCACTGTGGTACTATAGCAAATATCTGCTAACATACACAGAGACCTGTGAAACAGGGGTACTTTCAGAGAGGCATCAGAGTGAGGCAGTTAAGAGCATGGCCGGGTGCGGTGGTTCACGCCTGTAATCCCAGCACTTTGGGAGGCCGAGGTCAGGGTGGATCACGAGGTCAGAAGATCGAGACCATCCTGGCTAACACGGTGAAACCCTGTCTCTACTAAAAATACAAAAAATTAGCCACGTGTGGTGGCACGCACCTGTGGTCCCAGTTACTTGGGAGGCTGAGGCAGGAGAATCGCTTGAACCTCAGAAGGCGGAGACAGCAGTGAGCCGAGATTGCGCCACTGCACTCCAGACTGGGCGACAGAGTGAGACTCCGTCTCAAAAAAAAAAAAAAAAAAACATGGACTTTGGACTAGACCCCACGGATATTAAAATCCTAGCTCTGCCTCTTGCTATGACTTCTCCCAGCAAATCACTACCCTGTCTGTATCTCAGTTTTATTATCTGTAAAACAGACATACAGGGATATCTACCACCCAGGATTGTTGTGAGGTTCAAATGAGTCAATAAACTGAACCATATGAAGTTACCGTTTTTATGGTTCAAAGATGGTCAAATATCAGCAATTTCATATGCTTCAGCAGGAGACATGGAAAGCACTTAGAACAGTGCCTGGCACCCGCTAAGTGCAATATGAGTGTAATAATCATTACTATTACAGTCTCAGCACACTACGCTAGGGTTAATCCAAAGCCCATCCCAACCACCTATTTGCCTTCTGCAATGTTTGTGCACCTCAAACACCCCCAAGCTCAAACTGCCCCTAAGAGTGCTGTCCAGGCAGTCAATTCCTTCTCTTCACCTCTTGGTTGCCCTGCACTTCCACACCCTAAACACTTCCTTCTTTAGAGCTCATTCTGCTGCAGGAAGTCAGACGTCTCTGTAAAATAGAAGTAACCACACTGCACCTCAGAGAAGCATGACTTCTTCGGTCTCTAGTCCCTACTTTTCTCCAGATGTGGCAGACTGGCAAAAGACCCGGGATGTCCACAAGGGAAATTCAGGAGATGAGATTTTCTAGGATCAGCCACCATTCTGATCTTGACCTAAAGCAATTCCAGGTACCACTAGGATTTGGTGCTGATATTCACAAAACAACTGAGGCCTGAAAAGGGCACAGTCTGGCAGGGTTCAGCGACCCGGAGTAAAGAAGGAAACACGTTTCCCAACTGCTCTGGACCTCAGTCTCCCCATCTCGAAAATAGCCTCTATTTCCTTACCTACCTCCCAATGTCAGGTTCTTAAGAGCTGAGGAGGATGTGAAGACCATTAAGAAGACACTCTGAACATCAGTACTAAAGATGCCATCCTACAGTGGGGACACCACCAACAGCATCCTCTGAAATGCTACTCTCCACCATCCCCTCCCTTGCTAGACCCTCAGCCTTTCTTCGCATGCCTTCAGCCTTAGGCGCAAAGCTTTTCCGCTCCACTCCCCACCACCGCACCCCTCAAGTGGGACTTGGGACCCTTGAAAGTCCACCCGGCCTTCCTCTTGGCCAGTTCTCGATCCACTCCCTTAAAGAGATCCCTCACAGATTCTCACCCTGCTTCAGCATTCGCCCCTACCTCCGTGAGTTTCTGCTTGGACAGCGTTCCCCCGAGTGGCCCGGCCTCAGCAGGTACTCTCCCTAACTTGTCCCCACGTTCCTCAGCAGAGTCTCCCCACAGCGAGTGCTCCCTGTAACCGGTCCCAAGTCTAACCCCCTTAGCAGATGCTCCCCTCAGCCGGACCCTCACCCACCAGACGCCCCCCAACCCCCTCACTCAGCAGGTGCCCCATCAGCTGGGTCGCTTCGCTCCAGGGACTCCCACACAGGTGTCTCCCCTTAGTCAGTTCCCGCCTTTCCTTGCCCGGCCCCCATGCCCGTTCTCTTAGCCAGTGGCCCCTCACCGGCGCGGCGGGTTCCTCAGCTGTACCGTCTCCATGGCGCTGCCGGCAGCCGCCCAGACCCGCTCACTGCTCCATCCTCCCCGCGGACCTCCCTGAGCCCGCCCCGCAGACCCTCCCACACTTCCGCTTTCCGCCCCTACCGGAAACGGAGCGGGGCGCGGGAGCCGGGCGCGGGAGCGGGGCGGAGCCACGGCCCTGATCACGTGGTTCGGGCGTGAGTCATGTGGAGCCGTGAAGCTCGGACCCGGAACCGCCAAGTGGTGAAGGCGCCTCAAGGCGGTGCCCGCTAGTCTCTAGGGTGTCGGCGGCGTAGTCTTCCTGCGATACTGGAGCGCACAAAATACTCAGTCCTGAGGCCGAGAATGCACCTCTACCTCGGTCCTGGGCCCCATTTTACAGACTGAGATGCGTAAAGCGCCTCCTTTAGAGGAACTGACGATTCTTAGCAAACCAAGTTTTGCATGATTTTGGTGAGGCCGCGCTGCCCCCAGGAGCGCCTGGAGGTGTTTGTGGTTTTCTGCCCCTTACCTGGTTGAATTCTGGTCCCAGCGGGTACCCTGCACAGTTTCTCCTAGGATGTTACAGAGCATCAACGCGCAAATTGCCCCGCTGTCTTTCTTAAAGGCCTCTCCTTTAAGTCAGTTTGCAGACATAAAAATAAGCAACATTAATTAAGCATTTGCCATGTATTTGTCTTCATATATTATTTAATCCCCCATGTCAAGCCTGTAAGTTCATTCCCATTTTTATTTAATGATTTAACACAGTGCCTACACGTTTTCAGTGCTTTACCTCATTTAATACTCCTAACAACCTAGACGGTATTTTTATTCCTATTTCATAAGGCCAGAGAGGTGAAGTATCTAGCCCAAGGTCACATCGCTTAGAGTATAGGTTTGGGGATTTAAATCCAGGTTGGTCTGATCTCAGGGCCTGCACCACCAAACTGGACAGCCATGGATATGCCTCTTTTTGGGCCTGAGAGACAGACCTTTCTCTCCACTCAGCTCCGGCTTCAGCTATTGTACTTCCGAATGCCGCTACCATCAGTGAGTATTAGGAAAATGGCAGATTCTACCCAGCTGACCCATGGGGGAAAGTTATAGGAGAAAACTTAACCAGAGCAATCTCTCGCTGTTTTTAATTGCCTTGCTTTTCCCAAGGATATGCCATCTACAGAACATAACACCTGAGCACCTACCCTTCAAGGCCACCCAGGTATGGCATCCCATGCACCCAAAACGGGATAAAGGAGCCATTCCCTGACATAGGAGGAAAACATTTGCTGAGAAGCTACTGTGTGCCAGACACAATCTTGGACTTTCACTTAATCCTCAAAACAGCCCTATGAAGAAGTAGCTACCGTTAACAGATAAGAAAGCTGAGACCCACTGTTTCTACAGCTAAGGAGAGCAAAGGTTTTAACCCAGGACTGTCCTGACTCCACAACAGCAAAACTGTTGTTTTGTTTTTGGTGTTTTGTAGAAATAGGATCGCCCTATTATTACCCAGGCTGGTCTCAAACTCCTGGGCTCCAGCAGTCCTCCCACCTCAGCCTCCCAAAGTGCTGGGATTACAGGCAAGAGCCGCCACACCTGGCTGAATAGGAATTGGGTAAACATATTTGAAAATTAAATACCAAATTACCATTACACAATGCCAAACATCTCTCATTTGTCCCCTTCCCAGGATTCTTCCAGAAGATGGACTCACATTATGATGGTCCCCCCCCCCTTTTTTTTTTTTTTTCTGAGACGGAGTCTCGCTCTGTGGCCCAGTCTGGAGTGCAGTGGCCGGATCTCAGCTCACTGCAAGCTCCGCCTCCCGGGTTTACGCCATTCTCCTGCCTCAGCCTCCCAAGTAGCTGGGACCACAGGTGCCTGCCACCTCGCCCGGCTAGTTTTTTGTATTTTTTAGTAGAGACGGGGTTTCACCGTGTTAGCCAGAATGGTCTCGATCTCCTGACCTCGTGATCCGCCTGTCTCGGCCTCCCAAAGTGCTGGGATTACAGGCTTGAGCGACCGCACCCAGCCTGATGGCCCCCTTTTTCCACAGAATGTTCCCAGTGAAAATTTCTGAAATGATGGGAATGTTCTAAATATGTGCTGTACGAAATAGTAACCATTAGTCACATATGGCTACTGAGCACTTTAAATGTGGCTAGCATAACTGAAAGGCCAAATTTTTATTTAAGTTTAAATTTAAATAGCAAACCATGGCCAATCATAATAGCTTAACAGAGAAATGGTGAGCAGGGTTACTGGAAGAGGTATTTTCCTATAAGCTCTGGATATACAGTTGACCCATGAAAAACAAGGGTTGAACTGCATGGGTCCACTAACACAACCCTTGTTTTTTGTTTTTTATTTTTTCAATAAATACAGTCAGCCCTCTCCATCAGAGGGTTCCACATCCACAGTGAAACATGGTTGGAAAATACAGTATGGGATGTGAAACTTGTGTATAGGGTGGGCTGACTTTTCATTTCCAGGGGTTCTGCAGGGTCAACTACAGTACATGAGTATATTCAGATTTTAGTATCCTGATAGATCCTGGAACCAATACCTGGTGGAAACTGGGGGATGATTGCATAACAGTATTCAGGGGACTAGGTGTGATGGTTTGCACCTGTAATCCCAGCACTTTTGGAGGCCAAGGCAGAAGGATTGCTTGAACCCAGGAGTTCAAGACCAGCCTGGGCAACATGGTAAAACCCCTTTCCTACAAAAACCTTAGCCAGGCATGGCATATTGTGTAATGCCATTTGCATGACCCACATGGTCACCCTGGACCCCATGGATCAGGCCCTGCCTGATGCCACCACCACCACCACTTCTCTGCCAGGCCCCCAGTGTGATGCAAGTTGCATGATACTCTTTGCTGTAGTGCCTTTTAATGGCATAGGTTTGGCAGGTTTGGAGATGTTCAGAATAGGCAAATCTATAGAGCCTGTGGTGGATTCGTGGTTGTCTAAGGCCCTGGGGGAAGGCAGCATAGGTGAATTGGAGGAGACGATTACAAGATGTGAGATTTCATTTTGGGGTGATGAAAATGTTCTAAAATTGGTTGTGGTAATGGTTATACAACTCTGAATATACTAAAAGGCATTGAATTGTACACTTTCAATGGGTGAACATATGTGAGTTATAGCTCAATAAAGCTATTTTACAAAAAAAAAAAGACACCTCTTCCCAGAAGACTTCTCTGTTCCCTTGTCCCTCCCCTGACCCTCTCATCTGTCCCTCCTTCAAATTATTTCAGTACTGTTTTTATCAGTCTTGGCATTTATAGGAAGCATTGCAGGAAGGGATTTCCAGGTATTGACTGCTGTATAAGAAACCACCCCAAAGTTTATAGACATAGAACAACAGTCTTTTTTTCTTCTCAGAAATCTACAATTTGAGCATGGCTCAGCAGGAAGGCTCATCTCTGCTTATGGTGTCAATCAGGATCAGCCATGTCCAAAAGGCATCTCACACAGCTGACAGGTTGGTGCTAGCTGTTGGCTGGAAGCTCACTTGGGTCAGAAGGCTGGGGACATCTGCACTTTTCTTGAGCTTCCTCACAAAATAAAGCCTGAGTTCTAAAGCATGTTCCTGAGAGACAGCCAAGTGGACACTGTAGTGCCTTTTAGTGGAAGATACTTAATGTCATTACCACTGTGGAGGGGAGCCACAAAGGTCCACCCAGCTTCAAGGAGAAGAGACGTAGGCTCCATCTCCTCAGGGCAGTGGCAAGGGTCTGGAAGAGCATGGGGAACCAGAAATATTATTGGAGCCATTTTTGGAAAATAAAATTTGCCACAGCTACACTTATCCGATAAACCACTCAGGAAATATTGAGCTGCAAGCAAGTTAAAATATTTAAATGTTGGCTTAAAGCACCATGGCATTTACTGTTTGTTTTGGGACAGAGTCTTGCCATATTGCCCAGGATGGAGTGCAGCAGCATGATCTGGGCTCACTGCAACTTCACCTCCTGGATTCAAGCAATTCTCCTGCCTCAGCCTCCTGAGTAGCTGGGATTACAGGTGCGTGCCACCATGCCCAGCTAATGTTTCTATTTTTAGTAGAGACAAAGTTTCAGTATGTTGGCCAGGCTGGTCTCAAACTCCTGACTTCAAGTGATCCGCCCGCCTCGGCCTCCCAAAGAGCTGGGATTATAGGTGTGAGCCACCACACCTTGCCTTTATTGTTTATTAGTAAGTCAATAAGTCAGCAGTTGATTCAGTGACTCAGCAACATCTATTTCATTTTTCCCCTCCTATCCTACTCAGCATGTTGGCTTTTTCATACTTGTGTTTATTGCCTCATAGTTGCAAAATGGCTGCCATACCTCCACATATCATATCCTTAACCCAGCACTACCAAAGCCGAAAGAGAGCAAGAATGGCTACTTGACCCAGTACCTCTCTCTTATAGGGAGGGAAATCTTTCCCATAAACACCCAACAGACTCTTTTTTTTTTTTGAGATGGTGTGTTGCTCTGTCGCCCAGGCTGGAGTGCAGTGGTGCTCACTGCAACCTCTGCCTCCCGGGTTCAAGCCATTCTACTGCCTAAGCCTCCTGTGTAGCTGGGACTACAGGTGAGTGCCACCATGCCCAGCTAATTTTTTCTATTTTTAGTAGAGACAGGGTTTCACTGTGTTAGCCAGGATGGTCTCTATCTCCTGACCTCGTGATCCACCCGCCTCGGCCTCCCAAAGTGCTTGGACTACAGATGTGAGCCACCGCGCCCGGCCTCAGACTCCCTTTTGTCTCATTGCCCGGATCAGTGTCACATGTGCATCCCTTGATGAACCACTGGCAAGAGAAAATGACATTTTTCTGATTGGCTTAGAGCAATCCTGATTCACTTCCCCAGCCTGGGAGAGTCTCAGGCAAAATTTAGGCTCCTGGAAGCAAAGATGGAAGTCATTTGAGTAGCCAGCCAGCAGCGTGGGCCTCATCTGGTTTTCCCACCACAGTCAGCGTTCATCCTTGGTCGGGGCAGGGGTCAAGGGGAAGCATTTCAGATGGAACATCCACCCAGCCCTCAGAAAGCTTATAGTCTGGTGGCGTTAAGTGTATGCAGATCATTATAACTGAATTCCTGAAGGTAGAGACTGGATCTTTATCAATGACTTTTATTGAATGCCAGACCCTATCAGGGTCTTGGATAAACAAAGATAAAGCGGACCCAATTCCTACCATTAACGACCTCAGAGTGTTTAAGGAAAACTACAAACTGGCAGTTGAAGGGTGACAAATGCAAAGTTAGGAATAAAGCTAGAGACCAACAGGGAGCAAAAGGAGCATAGTAGGGGTTGGGGGGAGGCTGGAATCAGGAAAGGCTTTCAGAGAAGATGATGTTTGAATGGCATGTTATAAGTTAATTCAGGATTAGGCAGGAGAAAAAATATTTAGAAAAAAAAAAAAAATCCAGGAGAAGGAGATAACAAGCAAAGGCTAAGAAGCAAGAACTTAGTGTGTGTAGATAGCAATGCGTGGGACATAGAGACCTCAGATGAGGCTGGAGATAAATTGAAATCACCGTCCGTGAAAGATCTTCATCCACTCTGAAAGTTGATCATACGAACTGGGTCATTCTTGTCATATCCAACTAAGACAGAATTGAAAAGCCAGGGGAACAAATACTCAGGGCGTATAACATTGCTCCAAAAAAGTAAATTTTTGCAAGCCTGGCTGCTAAAACTGCCTGCTGTAACCTAAAACCAGTTTTATCTAATAGCTACTGAAACAGCCTGCTATAATTCTGAGTTTTATCCACCGCTATCACTTACCAATCAAAGCTTCCCAGCCCCCCAAGAAGCTGATAAACCCCCACTTTACTAGTGCCAGTAAACTTCCTTGAAGAGCAATATGTAACATTTCTGTTTTATAAAATCTCCAAACCTCTTTGTTCTTCTGACATACCAAAGACAACCCGGTCTGTGTGTAAGCCCTGAATTGCAATTCTTGATTCCCAAATAAAAAATTTAAACTTTAGAGATTCATCTCTATATGTTGACTTTGACACCATCAATCCACCTGTGCATTCATTTATTAAATAAATATCTATAGAGCACTAGGTGCCAGGTACTTTCTAGCCTTGGAACCTTTGCACTTACCATCCCTCTGGCTGGAACAGCATTCCCTAAATCTTGTCTGGTCTCAGCTTAATTATTACCCCCTGAGAAAGGCCTTCCCTCATCCCCTTATTTAAAATAGCCCACACGTGGTCACTTTCCATTGCATTATCCTGTTTTGTTTTCCTTACAGCACTAATCGCATGAAATTAGAGTCTTCGTTTGCTTATCAGTTAATTGCCTGTGGGGACCCCACTAGGACATAATCTCCCCGATAGCGGGGCCGGCCTCCCTCCCTGCGTCATCCACAGCCTTCTAGCAACCCAGGGAGCCCAGAGCATGCAGCCGCCCGGCGTGCAAGGGGAGTCTAAATTCCAAACCGAGCACGCGCAGAGGGCGGGGCGCTCCGGGCCTCCAGGTCTCGTAGGCCCCGCCTCCGGCCCGCCCCCTCGCGGCTGGGTTCGCTGTGGGGCGGAGATATTCGCCGCCAGGGCTTCCGTCCGGACGCTGTACCGCACCACACGAGGACGCACGGAAGGCGTCCCACTCGCTGGCCTGGCTCCGGGATGGCCCCCAAATTCCCAGACTCTGTGGAGAAGCTCCGCGCCGCCGGCAATGAGAGTTTCCGCAACGGCCAGTACGCCGAGGCCTCCGCGCTCTACGGCCGCGCGCTGCGGGTGCTGCAGGCACAAGGTACGACCCCGGCCCCCTTCTCACCCCGGGCCTGCTCCTCCAACCCCCGCAACCACCGCCCGGGCCTCGCGCTGCCCGCGGCCAGCGGTCCTGCGCGGCCCCTCCCCCAACCCTTCCAGCCCCTTCCGACTCTGGCATCCTACCAGAAACTTCCTCGGCCCTTTCTTTCCACCTGCTTGTTAACTGCCCTGTTGGCCCCTTCCTAAGTTATTTAGGCCTCGTTCTGAGCCCTAAGGATAGAGCTAAACCCTCCTCCCCCGCAGCGACTCATTTTTCAGTTAGTATTTGTTGAGTAGCTGTTACATACCTCCTGTGTAACAAGACACAAGAAGCCCCTTCTCTCAAGGACAGCGCATTCTTGTGGGGGCGGTGGGGAGGGCGTGAGTCTTAAGCGAGTTAGTAAGTAAACGAGACCTGTGGGATAATCAGGGTTAGGAAGAAGACAAATAGGGTGATGCGATAGTTGACTGGAGTGGGAGATCAACGGCAGCATCTCTGAACAAGTGATATTTAAGGTGATGTCTAAATGATGGGAAGCCAAGCGCACAAGGCTTTCGGTCTTGAAGGGAACTGCAATGAGAAAGCCCCCCAGACGATATAAACATGGTGTGTTTCAGGGGTCAAAGCATAGTGAACCAGGGCAGGGAATAGGAGGACATGAGGTCAGTTAGGAAGGCAGACCCTTATTTATTGTGAAGGGGTTTTAAACCCTGCTGAGGAGTTTGGATTTCATACCAGACTGGAAGCTTGGCATGAAAGCTACTGGATGGGAAGCTACTGGAGAGTTGGAAACAGAAGAATAGCATGTGCTTACCAGTTCTCCCAGCGTCCAGCTTTCGGCAGCGTACCGCAGGCCTTTGCCCAAAGCCCCTTCTACAGAGTGAGTGAATGAGAAACCCTCACTGGTTGGAGCCTTGACTTTTGAAAGGAGCCTTGGATCCTGGTTTCTATGTGTCACCGTTCAGTACCTATTTCCCTTTGCCGCCTTCCTTTTTTTTCCTTTTCTTGGCTAGCATCTGTTGAACGCTTTACCATGTGCTGGACATTTTAGACATGATCTACTTTGGTCTTTATTATGGCCCTGTGGATAAGACGCTTAGAAAGGAGGAGTCTAAGAGAGTTAAATTGGCTCCCTTTGGATTACACAGTGAGGACATGGAAGAGCCATGATTTGAATATGGATGTTTGATTTTGATGCTAAGTCCAAATTTTTAATCATTTTGCTAGACCTCTCCTCACATCCTCTCCAGATTTCATGCTTTTTTTTTTTTTTTTTGTCTGCACTTTTTGCAGTTTCAAGTCACTCCTTTGCCCTCTTTGTTCTAGAAAACTCTCCTTTAGGCCCACTTCCTCATGTCAGCCTTACTTGATGAAGTTGCTGAGGAAGCTGAGGTACTGATGTTGCTGTCATTTTCATTCATCTCACCACAGCTGGTCTGGAAAAGCTTGTACGTTTGTATGGGTTAATTCTGGGTCCACAGGAAAACTAGCCTGGTATCTAGATTTAGCAAGGACCAGAGTTTGGTTCTGCTGCTGCCGCTACAGATTTTCTAGGTAATTTTGGGCAAGTCTCTTGATTTCTCTGATCAGTCTTCTTGATCATGAAGAGAACTCAGGGAACAGGCTAATACAATGAACCCTTCCAGCAAGTCTGTGAAGTGATGTCCTCATGTGGTAGGTGGGCACGCGTGATCAGAGCGATTGAGTGACTGTCAGGATGGCAGGGTTGATGCCCTTTCTGCCGCACCACTGCTGTTTCTGAGCAACCATACTGTGGTGACTCAAGATGGATTACAGGTTTTGGGTACTTATACTTAGCTCCTTAAGGGCAAGGATGTATTTTACTATTCTTTGTATTTTCCGCCTCTGGGCCTGGCAAAACAAGAGGGGAAAACACTTGTTATTGTTGGTATTGAATGAAAGATATCAAATATCAACATGGCAACAGGATACTTAGTGAAAAAAGCAAGTTGCAGAAGGATAGGCAGTATGATACCTCTTAGGAAATGCTTTAATAGACATAAAATGGTATCTTACCTGTTAACACACACACACACACATAAATGTAGACGAACATGCTTGAAAATGTTACATACCAACTTCAGGATTGTTCTGGCCCCTGGGAGTCTGGGGAGGCAGCACAGGGATAAGGATGGGGATGGCTGGAGTTTTAACTTATCAAAAAAAATTTTAAGGGCTGGGTGCCATGGCTCATGCCTATAATCCCAACACTTTGGGAGGCCAAAGTATGAGGATTTCTTGAGGCTGGGCATTCAAGACCAACCTGGGCAACAACACAGTGGAACTGTCTCTACAAAAAATTTAAAAATTAACTGGGCATGGTGGTACACACCTGTAGTCCTATCTGCTTGCGAGGCTGAGCTGGGAAGATTGCTTGAGCCCAAGAGTTCGAGGCTGCAGTGAGCTCTGATCACGCCACTACACTCCAGCCTGGGCAACAGAGTGAGACCCTGTCTCTAAAAATTAAGTTGGGAACTAATATAACATGTGCTAAATCTAGTGGTGGATTCTGAGGTAATGGTTTTCTGTATGTTTCAAAATTTTCAAAGAGAGCCTGTTTTCAATTCTTTTTAAAATTATGGCCCACACTAGTGGTCTGAAGTGGTTGAAAATTACCTTTAAAAATAAAAATCACTGTTGGTTGGGCACGGTGGCTCATGCCTGTAATCCCAATACTTCGGGAGGCTGAGGTGGGTGGATTGCTGAGGTCAGGAGTTCAAGACCAGCTTGGCCAACATGGTGAAACCCTGTCTCTACCAGACGTGGTGGTGGGCGCCTGTAACTCCAGCTCCTCAGGAGGCTGAGGCAGGAGAATCACTTGAACCCAGGAGGCGGAGTTGCAGTGAGCGGAGATCACTCCACTGCACTCCGGCCTGGGTAACAGAGTGGGACTCTGTCTCAAAAATAAATAAATAAAGATCATTGTGGCCACAGTGAAGGACTTGAGCCTCTGCGATTCCTGAGGGTAAGGACTGCCTTTAGGAAAATGTCTAATAATTCTCCCCATGGGGTAGCTTAAGGCTTTTTCCTGATAAAAGTTCTCATACTCCCATCACACCCAGCTCAGTTATCATTTCCCTGATAAAGTCCTCTCTGGCTTGACGAGGTAAAACTAGTCTCATGTCTTTCATGGGTCTTTTGTGTCCCTACAACTTTTGGTCAATCCGTTTATCATGGCGTTTATCATCTTGTTCTCTTTCTTTCCTTTATTTCCTTTCTCCCCTTCCTCTCCATCCTTTCCTTCCTCTCCTTCCGTCTTTCTCTCTTTCTTTCCTTCCTTTCTTGGATTTAAATGCTTTTTATAATAAAATACACACCCATCCATCCACTTACCCACCCAAACCCAAGTAGTTACAGCATGGATTTCTTTGAGGCAGAAGCTAGTATTTCATGTATATCTTTTGTGTGTTATCAAGTTCAGTGCTGGAATGAGTAAATGAGGAGATACTTGGTTCCCTTTGAATGGCAGAAAGCTCAGTGTCCTTGCTGTCACATAAGAATGACAAACACGCCAGCCCAGCAGACCAACAAGCCTGATCAGGTTATAGTTATCTCTACTGCCTTAACACAAAGCCCAAAGAGCTCTGAGTATGAAATGTATCCTAGTGCCCTGAGGCACCCATTTCCCAGACTGATCATCTTCCCACTCTACCTGGGCAGGTTCTTCAGACCCAGAAGAAGAAAGTGTTCTCTACTCCAACCGAGCAGCGTGTCATTTGAAGGATGGAAACTGCAGAGACTGCATCAAAGATTGCACTTCGTAAGTGGCTGAGGGTAACTTTGGAATGTCTGAGCGTCTCAGAAGAGGAGGCTGGGTTAATCTGGCTTGTTTCTTCTTTGGAAGGATTCCATCAATTACATCTGGGACAGATATTAAGAAAGTGTCACTGAGTTTCACCAGGTTACTGAGAATGGGAATCTCTACTTGGTCCTTATGGCCCCTGACTTGTGTCTTTGGAGTCTTGGCTCCGCTGCCGAAACAGGAGTGGGATGGGCAGTTAGAAGTAGGCCTTAAAGTCTTTGTGAGATTTGAAACCTGGGGATGAGGTGGAGTTGCAGACCAGTAACTGGCTTGCCCAGGTGTTTTTCAGGGATAGGAGTACGTGAGGGGACGGGAGCAAAGGAAAGAAGGAGGAATAGAGGTTAATAGATGTCTCAGAAGAAGCAAGGAGAAAGGAAAAAAATGGTATTCATGAGTGACCAGTTTTAGAGGACACTGAACAATGTTTCATACCTCTTTTTCTTCAAGCCAGTCTAATATTCTTTTATCATCATTAAACTCTCACATTTACCTGAAATGTGTTCTCAGATCTGTTGTCCTCTGACATTGCTTTAGATTCATGCCCTGGTGATAGCCAGGAGAGCAGGAGGGATGTGAGCATACTCACGGAGCCTGTATTGAATTAATTTGTACCAGGCCCTGTGCTAGATTTTTCTCTTTGAATGTTCACGACCAACCTGTGGGGTACATTTACCATGTGTCCCAGGCCAGAATTTAGTTGCTGAGGGTTGGGGCAGTAAAGTGATTTATCTGGGTCACATAGTTAGCAGCAGAGGTGGAATTCAGACACCACCCCATCTGACTCCAAATCTTGTTTATTATTCCCACCAGACCACAACTGTAAAAACACATAGTAGCGTGAAAGCCATGAAGCATTTGTTCTTGATTTTGGGGCAGTTGAAACTATGAAAATTGATGCATGTGCATGCACATTTAACAAAATTCATGTTTCTCTCCCCTCTTTCCCCTCCTCACTTCAGTCTAAGTTGAAAAATCCCTGTTCTGAGGTTTGGCATTTTTAGCTGTGTCTCTCAGCCAGAAATTACTTCCTGTACGCTGAGTGCTCCAGATAACCCTGCCTGGAAGAAACTGTAGGGAAACCCTGGTGGCTTAGCAGCCAGCCAGTTGACATTTTTGCCTCCTATTCTAGAGCACTGGCGTTGGTTCCCTTCAGCATTAAGCCCCTGCTGCGGCGAGCATCTGCTTATGAGGCTCTGGAGAAGTACCCTATGGCCTATGTTGACTATAAGACTGTGCTGCAGATTGATAATAGTGTGACGTCAGCCCTAGAAGGCATCAACAGGTGAGCTCCATTCACAGCAGGTGGTCTCCACAGCAACTCCCTGTCCTTGATTGGCTGCCGGGCCATTGCCTTGTCTGTCCTCTGAGGGGATCCCTTTGGCTACACTTAGATCTAATTCCCAATGGGCACGTAAGGGAAGGTGTGAAAGGAAAATCTGCTTTTGTATTTAGCAGGTTTTCAGGGAGTCCAAATTACTGAGATTGATTGATTGATTTTTGCCTACATGTGCCTCACAGCATCTATGTACACAGTAATATTTATTGTGTGCTGTTTAAGGTATTGTGCCAGGTTCAGTGGGGGATACCAAAATGAGAGAGGTACAGACCCCACTTATCTTTAAAGCGCTAACTCTAATTGGAAGAATAAGACACAAGCCCAAGCAGCTACGACAAGCCTAAAAGGATATGGTTTGTGGACATAGTTCAGTATGTTGCACTGTGACCCCTCCAGGAGGTTCCCCAGGTGCAATTCCTTTTTGGTCTCTGAGCAGTAATTGGCTTTTATCTCATGGATATTGCCATTTGTATAACTGATCATGTTTCCCCTCTGCATGTGCAGCTAGAAAGCCAAACGCTACACAAATAGCAAACCCTTAACAGGACTTCATGGTATGTATTTAGTGCTTTATTGCTGGCTTGACTTGTCTACCAGCATTCTTTGTTTTCTCTTTGCCTCCTTTTTAATTTATCTGATTCCACAAAATCTACCAATTACTTGACAGACTTTGCTCTAGGACCTGGGCTGAAGACTGAGACATACCTGTTTCTGCCCTCATAGAGGTCCTGGTCTCAAGGAGGACACCAGTCAGTAATAGGCAAGCACAGTACATGATAAGCGCCATGGTAGGAGGCAGGACAGGGAGCTCTGAGGCCAGAAAGGAGCCACCTAGCTAGCTGAGAGGGAGAAGGGGAGGCCAGAGAGAACTTTTTAGAGGAGGTGAGCTAAGATTGAGAGATACGGGGTAGGGGGCCAGCCAGAAGACAGAGCAGCGTGTACAAGGGTGAGCCAGCATGACAGATCACAGGAATTGTAAGAAGTTGGTTTCACGTGGTGCTGCAGGCAGGAGCTCAGCTTGGGACAGGTTGATGAGGACAAGTCACACAAGACCCAGTGTTCAGGGGCTTGGACTTAATCCTGAGCAAGTGAGGCTTTATGAAAAGGTCTGTAGCAGTGGAGCAATATGAGCAGAGTTGTATTTTAGAGAAAAACTCTTTGCTGCCATATTGAGGGATGATATGAAGGGCAACAGGATGGAAGGGAGCCATGCGGCACTCCAGGGAGAGGGTGGAGAGAAAACAATGGGACCAGTCAGGGGACGTGTAGGAAGTATATCAACAAGCTTTAGTGGTTGCAGGGTAGCAAGAAGGGAGGAATAGAAGAAGACACTCAGATTGTTGACATTCAGTCGGAGGTGACTGTGGGACATGAGACTGGAGATGTAATTAAGATGGTTGGGTATTCACGTGGAGCGAAGGAAGAAAATACAGGCCAGACATACGGATTTGAGGGTCATCAGCATAGAGGTGGATTAGGGCTGTGAGAGAGAAAAAGAACGTCACAGCAAGTGGGAAGAGGATGGAGCTTTGAGAAACTCCAGCATTTGAGGGACTTACAGAGGAACAGCAGCTGGAGAGGTGGAAGGAAACAGGGCAGTTATGTCCCAAGGGAAGAAGTATTACAAGAAGGATGGAGACATCATTAGTGTCAGGTGTTCCAAGGAGCGTACATTAAAGGTTTAGCAATGAAGTCACCGGTGGCTCTGATGGAAGCTGGTCAGTGGGATCGGGGGCCAGAGGGCAATGCTTTCAGAAAGTCAGGCTTGAAGGGAGGCTGGGGAGTGTGGCTGTGATAGCAAGGGGTGTCCAGTATGGTTTTATTAGGTGAGGAAAAAGTTAAAGGGACTTAAATGCTGATGGTTGGAGTTAGTAGGAGGGATGAAGATGTGGGAGAGGGAGGTGCTGCCTGGGTGTGGTCCCTGAAAGAGGTAAGATCAGAAGAATGAATGTAAATATATATAACATTTTAATGTTTACATGTAACATTAAATATAACATTGGAGATGGGATCCAGAGCCTAGGTGGATTAGTCCCATTGTCTCTTCTATTGTGACAAAAGAGAAATAGGAAGGATTGGGCACCCAGGCAGGTAGGTTTGTATTTGGGGTGTGAGGAAATTTGCTCTAAAAAAGGGGAACGGCCAGGGAACAGGTTTGAGGAGAGTAGGTGTTTGAAATCACTTTCTTGGCCGCCAGGAAAACAGCCTAGCCCAAGACATCTTGGAATTTGTAGTGATACCAGTCTGTGGTTTTTATTCTTATAATATAGGAAACGTGGCTGTAGGAACAGAAAAAGTATACAGTTAGCTTTATTCATTCGTTCAACACATAACCGATTGTGCCCTGGTGGTTGCCAGGTGATATACCAGGTGCTGGAGATCAGTTGACAGAATGAACTTGGTCGCTGGGTGGCATTTTAAGCTGAAATCTAAAGAATAAGTTGGAGTTAGCCGGGCCTGGAAGGTGGCAATCTTTTTCCAAAATGGAAATGATTGTTCTAGGTAGAGGAAAAAGCATGTGCAAAGTCTTGAACAGAAGGGAATGTGGCTTACAGTGAAGGGGGACAGGAAAGGGTGGGGACCAGATCTCACAGGCCACATTAGCCTAGGGAATTGGGAACCCTGAGGAGTTGTAAGATTTGAGAATGACGTAAGCTTTGCATGTTTTAAAAAGCCTGAGCATTAAACAAATGTCAGGTGCTTGCATGGTTGTGTCCTCGATTCATTGATAAAATATGAAATAAAATGTACGATTCTTTCTTGGAGAAAGTATAGTCTTTTTGGATCACGGTTTAAGTATCCTTAACAAGCAACAGATCCCCACTTTAAAGGTAACATAGTTTGACTAAGCTCAAGGAGTGTCATGGTGACTGATCTGAGATGGCGTTTATGGGTGGCAGACTTCTGTTCCTGTATTGCAGCATGTTGGAGGAGCTAAAGAGGTAGTTCTGACCAGAGGGAGGGTGGCAGCTCTGGCTCTTCTGAAAAGGCCTACCTTCCATGGGTGTGTGAAAGGAGAAATATCTTCTCGACCCAGCTGGAAACCTCCCTGCAATCCTGCCTTCCTTTCCAGAATGACCAGAGCTCTCATGGACTCTCTTGGGCCTGAATGGCGCCTGAAGCTGCCCTCTATCCCCTTGGTGCCTGTTTCAGCTCAGAAGAGGTGGAATTCCTTGCCTTCGGAGAACCACAAAGAGAAGGCTAAAAGCAAATCCAAAGAAACCACAGCTACAAAGAACAGAGGTGAGCTGTGACACCCTGCCCAGAGTCTTGCAATCTCCTGGTATCTGTTTTCTCTAGATTAGTCCTGCAAAAATTGGCATTGTTTAGCTGAGTTATAAAAATAATCTTAGGAACAAAGTATAAAACAAAATAGAAGTCTTCATCTCTTAGAGATTGTTTTCTCAGCTGTATAGTGAGGGGGATGATAAAGTCTTCCTCACAACCATGAGGACTGAATGACATAAGACACGTAAAACCCCCAGCCTGGCCTTCATAGGCATGCAGTGGGAGTTCCCTTCTCTTTCCTCTGGTAGTACTTGGGATGTAGTACTTAGGATGTTTTTGGTTGCAAAACAGAACGCTCAACATGGTAAAATAGTATAGGGAATTTATTGGCTCATAAAACTGAAAAATCCAGAGAGAATTCAGGCAAGGTTTACTCCAGCAGCTCACTGTATTAACAGACTAACTCCATTTTTCTGTACTTATCTCAGCTTTCTTTTCTGTTGTGTGTCAGCTTTGTCTTTGGCAAGCTTCCCTCCTAGTAGCAAAATAGCTATAGCAGTTCCCTTCCTCACATTCATACCCCATGCCTCATGACCCAGAGAAAGAAAGTCTTTCTCTGATAGCTCACTAGGAAAAGATAGGATTTTTTTTTCCCCAAAAAACTCTAGCTCACATATTTTCTCAATCGATTTCTCAATCTATTCTGGTCTTCATGGTCACAGGCCATTTCCTGAAGTACACACCATAACCGGGGGATGAGAATTTGTGAGTAGGTCACCCCTGAGGCACCTGCCCCACCTCCAGAGCTAGAGAGTGACCCTTCCCAGGAGCATGTACACTGTGTGAATCCCTGGAGAAGCATGAAGAAGAGAAAGATCCAGGCTGGGCAGCCAAAAACAGGAGACTCCTCACCTCAACTGTGTGAAAGGAAGAGGCCATTTGTCAGGCACTAGGAAGCTCTTTTAATGTTCCAGGGGAATGGTCCAGCCCAGCAAGCTAGAGATTCAGGCTAGAGGTGCAGAAGGGATCAGAGATGGAGCCCTGCCATGTGTAAGTGACCGTTAGGTATTGGGGGAGGACAAGAGTTACTCACCTTCTACAGGAGAACCCCTGTCTGGTCATGGGTCGCATTCACTCTGGTTTGTGGGAGCCTGGTAAGTGTTCCCCACTCTTCTCTAGGATGAAAATGTGGGGTTCTAATGAACCTGATGGCATCAGTGCACCTGCCATTGATTTCACTCTTTCAATCAGTGCACCTGCCATTGATTTCATTCTTTCAGGGTCACTGAGCCATGTGTTCCCAGCCACGTGTATGCTAAGCAGTGTGACACAGAGAGGACAGGTAGTCTTGGCCCTCAGGGACCTCTCCGTCAAATGAGGGACTGAGACATGTCAAGTGTTTTAAAACACAAGGAAGAGGAACATGTGCTTTGGAGTCTTAGTGTTTGAGGATTTCAGGATAGAAACTGACTTAAGTGTGTGAAGGAGTCGGGGAAAGACTCAGAAGGGGTGGCAGTGGAGGTGGAGCCTTGAGCTGGACCTCGAAGAAGGAGGTCGTCAGCTGGGAAGGGAGGAAGAATCGTTGGCAGAGACAGTGGAGAGAGTTGGGGAATGAAAGTGCATGGGGGGAGCAGTGGAAATAAGGATGACTGCAGAGTGGTGTGTTGTAGGATGCCAGTGAAGCCGAAGCCCTACTTCGAGAGAAACCCTTGTGTTTGTGCACAGAGAGATGTACACAGGAATGTTCATAGAAGACTGTGATAGCAAAAAAACAACTGGAGATAACCCAGATCTCCATAAATGGGAGAATGGACAATTTAGCTGTGGTATTGCAGCAATGAAAATGAAGGAGCTACAGGTCTGTGCATCAACACAGATGAATCTCAGGAGTATAACGTTAAGGGGAAAAAGAAAAACGAAGTCATAAAATAATACACAGACTTACTTATTCTTCTGTATGAAGTTTGAAAACTTCTGTATGAAGTTTGAAAACAAAGCAAACCAAAACTGGTCTGTGGGTACTATTGTATACAGTTAAACGGTTTTAAAAGGTGGGAAAGAAGCACAGAATTGGGGATAAAAGTTTCCTCCAGCAGTGGATTGAATTGAGGAGGGTCCCTCAGGACTTCAAAGGTCCTAGTTATGTGGCTTTTCTTTAACTGGGTGATGAGTTCATGGTATAAACCTATAATCTTACCCTGCTCATAAGTATTTAGTATTTTATAAACATAGTTCTAAAAAATTTAAAAAGCAGATGATATGGAGCCGAGGCTGGAATAATTAATTGGGGCCAAGCAGTGAAGGGCCTGAACACCAAGTTGAGCAGCTTGGATTTCACCTTGTTCTCTCTGCTTCCTCTCCTTGAAGGCTGGAGCAGAGCTGCATGTGTTAGATGAGGGAGGATACTCACAGGCTCAGCCCAAACCAGAGATGAGGAATAGTAGGCTCTTCTCCCTTTTTCCCATAGCCCAGAAACTATACCCTTTCTTTACCAGATGTGTATTTATTAATATTTATTTACTTCTTGTCCTGCTTTAAGTATATAGTGTGTTCTGTACTTTCTTACCTACTCTCAGATTTGACCCTGAAAATAGCCATCGGTGGAATTAGTATTGCCTCATTTTATTGGTGAGGAAATTGAGGTCCAAAAGTTCTGTAGGTCACACAAGATCTTCCGGCTACCAAGAGGCAGTGACAAGGCTAGAACCTGGGTTGCTTTTTATCATTTATATATTTTTAT
This sequence comes from Rhinopithecus bieti, assembly GCF_001698545.2. Lineage (NCBI taxonomy): Eukaryota > Metazoa > Chordata > Mammalia > Primates > Cercopithecidae > Rhinopithecus > Rhinopithecus bieti. The sequence goes on from NW_016806836.1 coordinate 2,987,043, forward strand.
GTGCATGCAAAATGTATTTATATCAGGAGTCCCCAACTTCTTGATGAAAAACTGTTGAATTGCCCAGAAGCTATTAATTGGGGGAAGTCATTAATCAGGAAGGATGATTTACAACAGTGGAGGAAATCGCTGGGAGAGAGGATTGTAAACCATTTGGAAGGGATGATGCTGAAGAGATCTCACTGATCTCAGTTGGGTGCTGCTCCATGGTTTTTTTCCTCTTCTGAATTTGTATCTAGTGCCTTCTGCTGGGGATGTGGAGAAAGCCAAAGTTCTGAAGGAAGAAGGCAATGAGCTTGTAAAGAAGGGAAACCATAAGAAAGCTATTGAGAAGTACAGTGAAAGCCTCTTGTGTAGTAACCTGGAATCTGCCACATACAGCAACAGGTATCTCCTACATAGCTGCTGGCCTGGGGCATTTCAGGACACTGGATGTTTTGTTCCATAGTCTTCTCTTGGACTGCAATGGGCCCCTCATCCCTAGCATTTAGTCAAGTATGTTATAGCTGAAAACATGCATCCATGTTGTGAGCTAGACATGACCAGTGGCATTCATTATCTCAAAAGGGTAGAAACTGAGGGGTGCCAAATGGTAGCCTGGGCTTTGTTGGCCCCGTCCCCAGAATTTTCATAAGCATATAATGTAAGTAAAAGCAGTGTGCTTGCTCTGCAACACAACCCTAACACAAGCCTCTTAGCCTCTCCACCCCACCACGCTGCTCCCTACCCTTCTCCAAGACCCTCCTGTTAGAAATTTTGGCACCATTTCTGTCTGAGAGCACTGGCCCAGAAGCCAAAGTGTGAGGTAACCATTGCCTGGCCTGAGAGTAAGAAGGATGGGTACAGTCTAGCCTGAAGGGTTAGACTTGTGGGCCTATAGAAAGCCCTGCACCAGGAGCTGCCATCAGTGATCACTGACAGCGCCTAGGAGCCAGGGCGCGGTCCCTTCACTGTGTAGGAGGGACTGTTCTGCAACAATGCTCGGAGGTATTACAGGTGGTCTTTCTGTTTTAGTGTTGAGAAAATTGAGGCTCAGAGAAGGAAGGGTTTTGCCTTCAACTCACCCAGCCAGTAAATGTTGGCACCAAAATTGGAATCTGACTTCAACAAGAGCTTCCTGTTACTTTTACTCTCAGAACGTTGAAACATTCAGCAAGAGACCATATCAAAACCAAATGCTTAGTATAAAACATTTATTATAAAATGTTATAAATCTGTTTATCCTTCCCTATCAGCATACATGTATCACTCTCTGATTCAAAAATCTTGGATCTAATGTAGACACATTGTTCTTTATTCCAAACTCTTGAGATAAAATGTGTTTTCCAGCCACGGTGGCTCAATGCCTGTAATCCCAACACTTTGGGAGGCTGAGGCGGGAGGATCACTTGAGGTCAGGAGTTCGAGACCAGCCTGGCCAACACGGCAAAACGCCATCTCTACTGAAAATACAAAAAATCAGCTGGGCGCCATGGCACATGCCTGTGATCCCAGCTACCTGGGAGGCTGAGGCAGGAGAATCACTTGAACCCAGGAGGCAGAGGTTACAGTGAGCCAAGATCGCGCCACTGCGCTCCAGCCTGGGTGACAGAGCGAGACTCAATTGTCACAAAAAAAAAAAAAAGAAGTGTTTTCCACTTCAGTGAGGTAATATGGTCTGAATTATGTAACACTCCAGCAGCATCTGGGGCAGCTTGCAGAAGTATTTCTGCCAGTGAAACTTGGAAATTCCATGTTCACATGGGGTGGAATAGAGAAACTAAGTAGCTTCATGTCAGTTCAGATCAGGTTTTGCTGCCCAATGAATTGGAAAGATAACTTGTAATTTTAAAGCTTATATTTTGGAATTTTGCACCTGTGGTTTTATGTGGTTTTATTGCTGATTGGACCAGAGGGGCCTCAATCTGCCAGGCTAATTTGAAAAAGAAGCCTGCAGCCTATTTGTTTCATATTTGTGCGGCATCTTCTAACTCCTCTATCTCTGGGCCCTCTTTCACCTTGCTTACCTTATGCTGCTAGACACCCCCATTAACTCATTTTTCTGGATCATTGCCACATTTGGAGCTGTGTTTTGTCTTGTTTAGATACCGTTCTTCATGCAGGTGTCTGTGCCACACTGTTTTAATTACTTTTGCTTTATAATATCTTATAAGGCTTGTCTTTTCTTCATTCTTCTTAATCAGAGCATTCCTAGTATTTGCCCATGTTTGTTCTTCTAGCTAAACTTTCAGATCATTTGGCAAATTCCAAAAAATGTCTTGTTGGACAGCTTTTGGTTGTGATTGCATTGAGTTTATAATCTAGAGGACTAATGACAAAACTGAATTTTTAGGCGTTGTGGCTAACATTTTACCACATCCTGGAACGTCTTGAACATAGTCTAATGCTCCCCCTCATGTACGCCCATCTGAATGACACAGTGCCTAGGCTTTGGCTTACTTTGGCTCCCTTTGTGCAGGTGACATCTGAGTGCATAGCACCTACAACTTGCCAGCCCTGAAACAGCTCATAAGAATCTCATTTGTACTCACAGCAGTCCTTCAGCTTAGGTCATTGTCCTGTGTTACCTAATCAGGCTCAGAAAGATGAATTAATGACCACAAAGTTAAACAACTAATACTTGATGGCTGGGATTTAAGCCAGATCTTTGTGACTCCAAGGCTTATTTATTTCCCTTTCACTCACTTGTGTTATTTCCCAACCCCTTTGTAATTAAAACCCTTCTGGCTGGATACAGAGTCAGCTCATTCACCAAAAGTCAAGGGTGTTTATTTTATTACCTGAAGTTACGCATTTTGATCATCTTAAATATAGTCTTGAGAAGTCGCACATGCCCCTAGTAATCACTACCTTTCTATTCTGAAGTCACAATACAGTGCATAATGCTTTCACTGTGGTTCCTCTACTTCCCAGTCACTTGGCCATTTCTTTAAATTGCCAAGCCCATGGGGAGGAAACTTTAGTTTCCTTAGAATTCCTCTATGTTCAGGCTGGGCATGGTGGCTCACGCCTGTAATCCCAGCACTTTGGGAGGCCGAGGTGGGCAGATCACTTGAGATCAGGAGTTTGAGACCAGCCTGGCCAACATGCTGAAACCCCATCTCTACCAAAAAATACAAAAGTTAGCTGGGCATGGTGGTGCGTACCTGTAATCCCAGCTGCTCTGGAGGCTGAAGTGGGAGAATCGCTTGAACCCAGGAGGCGGAGGTTGCAGTGAGCTGTGATCATGCCACTGCACTCTAGCCTGGGGACAGAGCGAGACCCTGTCTCCAAAAAAAAAAGGAATTCCTCTGTGTTCAAAGTTCAAAACAGGGGCTACTATTCTAAAACTTGGTGGTTTACAACAACCATTTTACTTTGCTTGTAATTTATGAGTCAGGAATTAGGGAAGGGCAGTTCTCATTTGGGGTCTTTCATGCAGGGTCAGCAAGATGGTAGCTGGGGCTGGAATCCTCTAAAGCCTTCTTCCTCGATTGTCTGGCAGCCGGGCTGCCTGACTCAAATGGCTGGGCGATGGAACTGTTAGAGCAAGCTGGCACCTCTTTCCACTTTCTTAGCAGCCTTTTCATGTGTGCTGGCGTGAGCTTCCTGAGAGCATGGTGGCCTCAGAGTAGGTGGCTTCTTCCCTGTCAGTTCAAGGCTCCAAGAGCGAGTGTTTCCAGAGACCAAGGTGGAAGCTGCAAGGCCTATTATGACCTAACCTTGGAAGTCACATCGTGTCCCTTCCTCTGTCCTCTGTTGGTCAGAGCAGTCACAGAGCCTGCCTGAATTCAAAGAGAGAGAGCAGACACCCCTCCGCCTCTCAGTGGGAGGAGTGCCAAAGAATTTGTGCCTGTCTTTTAAGTTGTTACAAGAAGGTTTTTCTCTCTGTTAATTTATAAATTCCATGCACTATCAAAGGACTAGTCGAATTTTCTTCTTTAAATTCATGGTAAGTTTGTTAGAAAAAAAATGAGAACACTAACATGAGAGAATCTGGTGTATGATAAAGTCTGGGGCAAAGAGAGATTATTTAATAAGAGGTGTTGGGTTAGCGAGGTTAGAGTTAAACATGAATCCTACCTTCTTATTTTAAAGTAAATTCTAAGTAGATCACAGTTTGGAATGTAAAAAGCGAAACCATTAAGTTAGAGAAGAACACATGGATTAACTGTCTTGCAGTGGGGAAGGTATTCTTATGTGAAGGGAAAAAAATGTTACAGAAGTTGTTAAAGGAAAAGTTAAGAGAAGTTTGATTTCATAAGATTAAAAACCCTTATGTAAAGATGTTCAGCTTTACCCACAACTAAGCAACTAAGACAGTGAGATACTGTTTCCATATTGGCAAACATTAAAATTTAAGACCCAAAGTTGGTACAGTTGTAGGAAAATAGGTTCTGTCAATAACTATTCAGCTTTTTTGGAAAGCATTTTGGCAGTAACAAGCAGATTTTCTTTTTTTTTTTTTTAAGAGATGGGGTCTCCCTATGTTGCCCAGGCTGGTCTCGAACTCCTGGGCTCAAGTGATCTTCGCACCTTGGCCTCCCAAAGTGCTGGGATTATAAGCATGAGCCACCGCACCTGGCCAATCAGGTTTTAAAATGCATGTATCTTTGGATACAGCAGTCCCTTGCACAAGGATGTTCATCATGGCATCATTTATTTACAAACTGGAAACAATGAAAAATACCTCTCAGTAGGAAATTGGTGAAACAAATTATGCTACATCCAACTTAGTGAATACCTGCACCCACTGAAAACAGTGAGGTGGAACAGATGAACTTATGTAATGAGCACCCAGACATCTGACTGTTTTGTTTTTAGTGACTGTGTTTGGAGAGAAGGACTAGATCTGAATGAGGAAGATATACATACACATGCACTTTTTTTAACCCACAGATGCAGAATATATTGTTGTATGGATGCACATGACTTTTTTCCAACATTTTATGATGAAAATGTTCAAAATACAGGAAAGTTGAAAGATTTGTACATGAACACCCATATACCTACCATCTAAATTCTCCAATTAGTATTGTTACATTGCCTAATCACTGTTTAGCCATCTGTTGGTCTATATTATTGTCTTTGATGCACTTCAAAGTAAATTGCAAGCATCTTTACATTTCACCCCATGTCAGCATTATATATTAGAGTTCAGTCATTGTTTTTTGGTTTTTTTTTTTTTTCCTTAAAGTAGATAATTTTTTAATCTGTCAAGGGAAAGGTTTCAGGAAACCTTTTCTTTGCTTGAAAGAGCTCAGTATAGGAGAGTGCAGTACAGCATGATATAATTAGATGAGATCAAGATCTGGAGTCCCGTGAGCAAACCCCCTGCCTATTTGAATCCTGGGTCTGCCCCTCAGTACTGGCGGTACCTGGCCCAAGTTTGTTTACCCTTCTGAGCCGGCACGTTTCATCTGTGAAAAAGGCTAGGATTGTTGTGAGGATTTAAGAAGACATAAAGTAGCCAGCACAGAGTAGGTGTTCAGCAAATTGGAGATCACTTCTCAAACTACTCCACGGCATGTGGGTGGCCCATAAGAAGTGACTGAAACCTCCAAAATGGTCTTTCCCCTTCAGAGCGCTCTGCTATTTGGTCCTAAAGCAGTACACAGAAGCAGTGAAGGACTGCACAGAAGCCCTCAAGCTGGATGGAAAGAACGTGAAGGCATTCTACAGACGGGCTCAAGCCCACAAAGCACTCAAGGTAAAAAAAAAAAAAAAAATCCTGGCTAAAAGGTCCCAACATAGCTACAGAGATTTATGCTAGTGCCACCATTTATAGGGTGTAGCCAAGCTGAGGCAATATCTGCAGCTTTTACTTCTCATCCTGAGCCCAGGATAACTTGGAGCAGGCCTGTGGGCTGGGGTTTGCAAATACTTTGCTGCCTCAGCAGCTATCCCGACCCCAGTCCAGGAACCTTCCCCACACTCCTGTCTTTTCTTCTATTAGGACTATAAATCCAGCTTTGCAGACATCAGCAACCTCCTACAGATTGAGCCTAGGAATGGTCCTGCACAGAAGTTGTGGCAGGAAGTGAAGCAGAACCTACACTAAAATCCCAACAGGGCAGCCGGAACCCCTGCCTGACCTTACCCAGAGAAGCCACGGGCCACCTGCTCTGTGCCCACTCCTGAAACCCAGCATGCCCCAAGTGAGCTCTGAAGCCCCCTCCTCAGCCCTTTGATGGCCTTCCACCCTGTAAGAGGCGTTGCTTGTTCAAATTAAGCTCAGTGTAGTCAAACACAGACATGGTGGTTGTGCCAGAAAGGTCCCCACTAGGGCTAAGCGTGAAGCTGAAGCCCTGTCTCCATTCCCCCGACCCAGCTAGCGGACCACACCAACAGATCCTCATCAGCAAAGCAGTTGGCTTTGTCCTGCCCAAGTGTGCTGCAGACTGAGTGCTGCCCTTGTGGCTTCCCCAGACCCCACCTCACTGCAGTTCATCTGAACAACCTGAGCTCCCGGGCAGGGGTGGAAGGAGGGGGATAAACCTAAGGCCCTGATCCAAAGCAGCCTGTTGAGCTGGTTCTCCAGGGCTGCAGTCTCTCCAGGTGTACAGCTGCTGTCCCTGCCCTGCCCTGTCCTGTCCTTTCCTTGCACAGTCTCCTGTGTCTGAGCCCCAGTGCCTTCTGTTCAGGCCCTGCTTTGGTGGGAAGGCGGAGCCCTGACCCTTGGACAGCTGTCCTTGACTCTGTGCTGCTGCCTTCTGCAGAGAGGCACCTAGGCTGATGAAAGGGCCCAGTGATTGTGGCCACTCCTCCTCGAGGTAGGAGTGGGAGAGAGGCCTCCTTGGTCAGTGTCCTGCTTTCTGGGCAGGGACTTGGCTTTTTGTTCCAACAGTGGCCTTCTCCGGGCTTCATAGTTCTTTGTAATATGTTGAAGTTAATTTGAACTGACTGATTATGTTGAATTGTGTGTTTAAGCTGTTGCATTAAAAGGCTTTCTTCTACATCAGTGTCTGCTGTGCTTTCATTTATGCCTTTTCAGCTTTGCACCTGGAACTTTGTAGTAATAATAAAAGCTTATTGCTTACTGGGCATTCAGTCATTTGCTGAACAAATTTATTGACATGTCTGCATGGGCCAGGCACTGTGAATAGTGCTAGGGAGACAGCAGTGAACAGACACAGCCCCTGCTCTCAGAGGGCTGGTAGTCCAGTGGGAAGCCAAGAAGTTACCACACATGTAAAATTGCAGCTTGCCTGAGTGTCGTGAAGTAGTCATCAGTGATTTCCCTGCCCAAAAGGGGAAATTTGATGCAGTGGAGGTAAGGGGGTTCCTGAGTAAGTAAAGCTGGAATTGAGTTCCAAACAGGGAGGTTAACTAGTGAAGAGGGGAGGGAAAGCACCGTGGACAGAACGGCATGTGTAAGGCCCTCATTGGGAGCACGGCCAGTGAGTACAGGGACCTTAAAGGGCCGATGAAATTCACAAAACATGGTATGGGGTGAGGCTGGAGAGTGCTTTACGATCTAGCTAGCATCAAGGGCTGCCTCCCTTTCCTGGGCTGGTTTTCACCTTATGGAAGTGGAGTTTTAGGATTCCACAGAGCAGAGCAGACAAAGGGGTCTGATCATCCCTTGGCTCCCATCACACAGTGCTAAGCAGCATTCGGTGTTAAGCACACCACCTCTGAGCTCTCTTGATGAGTCTTGTCTGAGCCATCAGACACCCAGGCTGAAGCAGAATTAGACAAACCCCATCGGCACAGTCAAGGGACAGTTTCAGAGTGGGGCACCGTACCCCTTTATTGCCTCATAAGCAGGCAGGACTGATGTGAGGTAGGTTTCATGACATCCAGTCACAACTGATTTATATCATCCTGAGCTCTAGAAGGCAAGCAACTTGATTTGCTAGTAAAGACACAGAGGGTAGGGCCGGCACAACCCAAAGAGGCTACTCATTTTGTACTTCAGAAATTTCTGATGAACACAACGTGATAAGCTTCCTCATGCCCATCACTCATCTTTGAAAGTTAACATCATTCAGCCTTTTCCAGAGAGGCTTTGAGGAATAAAACTTCTGCTTCTCATAGGTTAATGTTTCTAGGAGAGGGACACACAGCTATCAATATGACTGTCTTAAAGGTTGTGATGGAATTCTACCCCACTCCCGGAGAAGGTAAAACAGTTACGTGGGAATGGCAGGGCAGAGAGCAGATCATGCGGGGACTCCTAGGCTATGTAAAGTGGTCCTTATTCTAATGGTGGGAAGCTACAGCGGGATTTATGCAAGGATGAGACATTAGGCATTTTGAAGCCTTAGGAGTGCATGGTGGAGGACAGACTGCGGGAGGGCTAGGGTAGATGCAGTTAATCGGCGGAAGGTAGTGAGTACAGGGGTTGAGCTTAGCTCAAATTAGTGGATTTATTCCACTAGGTAGTGGAAGTGGATTTCGATTTGGTAGGAGGTCATGTTGGTGGATTTTCTCTGGAAGATGGGAAGAGAGAAAGTGGTATGGCAGGAGGGCTGGGGAAACCCTCCGATTTTGGCTTTTGCAACAGAATGGTGGGGCCATTTGTGGAGACAGAACACTGGAAGAGAGAATCAGAGAATAAGGCCAGGCACAGTGGCTCATGCCTGTAAACCCCACCCGAGGCGGGTGGATCACCTGAGGTCAGGAGTTCGAGATCAGCCTGACCAATATGGTGAAACTTCATCTCTACTAAAAATACAAAAATTAGCCGGGTGTGGTGGAGTGCACCTGTAGTCCCAGCTACTCTGGAGGCTGAGGCAGAAGAATTGCTTGAACCCAGGAGGCAGAGGTTGCAGTGAGCAGAGATCGCGTTACTACACTCCAGCCTGGGCGACAGAGTGAGACTCCATCTCAAATTTAAAAAAATTAAAAAAAAAGAGGACTTAGTTAAATCATATGCTTGATTTTATACATGAATGTTACCAACATAACCAGGAGCTGATGGCAAGTAGGTGGTGGAATGTGAGAAAGGTGACTCAGTTGCTCTTAAGAGTTGAATGGGCTGAAGAGAAAAACGGGGAGTCATCCTAGACTAGGTGCAAATTGAAGATGTGCTTGTAAATTAGATAGCTCAGGAGAACATGGCATGAGAAAAGGAGAGAGCCCAGGACTGAGACTAAAGAAATGTCAGCAGTCAGCATTTGGGGAGAAGACAATGGATCTGCACAGGGAACAGATTAAAAGCAGCCAGAGAAGTGGGCAGAGTGTGGCGAAGACAGGTTGGAGGTCTGTGGAGTGGAGAACAGGAAGAGTGAGGAGCTGAGAGTGGCAGAGCAGCCTTGAGGACTCAGTCAGATTTGTTGCTGGTGAATTTTTAGCAGAACCCAGTCTGCTTGGGTCATAGTAGAAGCTTTCATTTGGCTGCTCAGGTACAGGAGAGGGCAAAGACGACTGTACGTCCCTGTTGGAAGGTGAGCACTAACTGACCCGAAGAAGCTTTGAGAGACTTCCCCATTTCCAGGGGAGGAAAATCCTGACCTGGGAAGGTGCCCTAAAGCGTTCCTACCAGGGTTAATTATGTTACACAACTCCTTAGCCAGCCTGGAGCCGAGAAGCAGCTGGGTGTTTGCCCTGCAGGGTGCCCAAGCCAGGGGCTCCATGCACATCAGATGGAGGCCCCTGTAGCTCTGGTCCATTGTGTGATATTCATGTTGTCATCCATTGTGCTGTTGACGGGTCAGTTCCTGACACTTCTGCTCTTGTGTATGTGCCCTCTGTGTACTTCAGCACTCCTTTATGGTTTCTGTTTCTTAGAGCCAGAGCCTCACCCAGTCATGTCTACCCTTTGCTCTGTCCCCACCTCCCTCAGACACAAAAGGGTGGGAGGCAAGGCAGATTTTGCAGCACTTTTAATACACAAAGCAAAAGGTAATAGGCTGGATGGGTGACCAACCGTCATTCAGATACAGAGCCCAAGGATAGATACAGACTCATGGGGAAATAAGTTAGAGTTTGCAGGGCCTTAGGACTGAGAGCCAGAAACACTGTCCTTTTGGCAGCCATGGAAGTGAGGATTTCCTTTTCTGAGGACAAAAAGGTAAAAGTAAGTGTTTTTAAAGTATGGTGGACACCCAGACTTCAATAAAGAAGGTGGTTTCATCCCGGCCATGCCTTCAGGCAGGCAGAATAGAGCCAGGCATGGCCCCAGGAAAGCGCAACCTATTCTGCATGAAGCCAAACAGGGCAGCTGGCAAGAGGGCACCTCCTTCACCCTCCACCACCCCTCATTCTGATCACAGTTAATCATCCCCTCTGATTCTCATGACTTCCTCCAAACTCCTTGGTGATTCAGAGAAAGCCAGGGACACAGCACAATTCTGTGTGTTTGTGAAAGTCCCTGCCTAGTTCCTTACAGCTTCTCCTGGGCTCAGCTGCTCCTGTCACCATTCCACCCACCTGGTTTCAGTGCATGTACGCCTTCGGCTGCTCCATAGCCTGGTGTGCCTGCAGCACGGCCACTGCCTCGTCTATCTGTGGGACATGAGTGGGAGAGGCTTAGTGCAGCTGCCCCAGCAGGTCCCAGAAGAGCCTTGACCTCCCCCTGGCTCAGCATCCTGGATACAGGATCCTCCTTCATCCACAGTGTTTCTGTGGAACCCTCCCTCCACCACTGCTTGCAAGATCCCATGGCCCTGTCTGTCACCTTTGACACAGAGGTACACTGCTGGACAGCTGGAAAAATCTTAACCCTTACACTGAGTCAGAACACACTTCCTTGTACCAAAACCCTACCTATGGAACAACACAGAGTTAGTCCACGGAGGTGCGAAGCAGCAAACCCTTAACCTAAGCCCCCCCTCCACTCTAAGATTCAGCAGGCCTTCAAGTGTCAGCAAGAAGAAACACTTTATCTGGCCAAACAGCTGCCCACTAGCTCCACTAGGAGAGCCCTTGTCCTTAGCTCTGCTCCTGCCCCCTCGGGCTCCCTGCTGCCCAGGTTCCTGCTTACCTTGGCATGGAGGGACTCTGGAGACTCCAGCATAAGTAACAGCTCTGAGTTGTCAATCTCCAGCAGCATGCCCGTGATCTTGCCGGCCAGCTGGGTGTGGACATCATGGATAAGGGGGTAGAGACGCTCCCCTGTGTGGAACACCCTCTAATGGCTTGTGCACCTGCCTGGCTCACATCCCAGCATCCCAGGGCTGGTATGGAGTGGAGCACTGAGGACATCTGGGTTCTTCTCCCAGAACTGCTCCTTCCAGGCTGTGACATTTAACACCTGCTCTAACATCAGGTACTTCTAATGACAGGGCCTGGTACTGGCGGTCAGCCTCTCTCAGCTGTGTGCAGGGCCCAGCAAGGATGGGGTATCTCTTAAGGCAGAAAGGGTGGAAGGGGTTTTCCCATGAAGAAAGTGAAGATGTTTATAGAGAACTAGTAACAAAGGCTTCTACTTCCATTAAGTTCATTTAAAAGTTTTCCGGGTAAGGCCAGGCACAGTGGCTCACACCTGTAATCACAGTACTTTGGGAGGCCGAGGCGGGCGGATCACCTGAGGTCAAGAGTTTGAGACCAGCCTGGACAACATGGTGAAACCCCGTCTCTACTAAAAATACAAAAATTATCTAGGCGTAGTGGCACGTGCCTGTAATCCCAGCTACTTGGGACGCTGAGGCAGGAGAATCACTTGAACCTGGGAGGCAGAGGTTGCAGTGAGTTGAGATCGTGTCACTGCACTCCAGCCTGGGTGACAGAGCAAGACTCCGTCTCAGAAAAAAAAAAAAAAAAAAAATCAGGGTGAGGGGAAAGCGGTAACGTGGCAAAACCCTAAGTAAGCTGAAGAAACAACGGGGCGGTGGTAATGGGGGCGTTCAGTGAAGGGTCTGGAGGTCTTGGTGGCCATGCAGTAAAGAACCTGCCAACCAGGAACAAGCTTGTGTTCACTTAGTGACATTTTTCTCAGGGCCTGCCATGGACACTGGGGTGGAGATGAATTGCACAAGGAATCCAGAATCTATGGGGAACATCACATATTTACCAAATGCACCAATGCCCCACCTGCCTGCGTTGAGCACGAGGAAACGTGAACAGCAGCTTCCTCCCATTCAGGAAAGGGGTGACGAACTTTAACCCCCACCTACAGGCCACTTCTCGGCAGAAACCCAAGACCATACCTCTACTCCTCCCTTCTGTCCCCTGATCTGCCCACATCTGGAGTGTCTCCCAACCTCAAAGTCACAGGACAGCAGCACTGGAAGTTCTGGACCTCAGGACCATCTAGTCTGACCAGAGTTTTAAGACAAGAGAATAGGCGCCTGAAGAACAGAGGCAGCTTGGCCACAGTCACCCACTAGTGGGGGGCAGTGACAATGCTGGACTTTGACCTCACGTTGGACCACCACTCAGGGTGTTTCCCAGCAGGCTAGCCAGCTCATAGCCTTCCTCTTCTTGCTCCAGAGTAGGAGAACCAGCCACTCACCAATCATCTGTTTTTGCTCATGCAGGGGTGCCGCAGCCAGCATGGACGCGGTCAGGGGCTCCTGTCCCGGGACGTGCACAGCTGGCTCCTGGACCTGCATGGTGCCAGGGACACATCCCTTAATCACCATGGATAGGCATGCCCTCAAAACACTTACCCTAGGCTGGGCATGGTGGCTTACACCTGTAATCCCAGCACTTTGGGAGGCCGAGCCAGGCAGATCACAAGGTCAGGAGATCGAGACCATCCTAGCTAACACGGTGAAACCCCAACTCTATTAAAAATACAAAAACTTAGCCGGGTGTGGTGGCATGCACCTGTAGTCCCAGCTACTCGGCAGGCTGAGACAGGAGAATGGCTTAAACCTGGGAGGTGGAGCTTGCAGTGAGCCGAGATCACCCCACTGCACTCCAGCTTGGGTGACAGAGTGAGACTCCGTCTCAAAAAAAAAATGGAAAAAAAAAACCCCACTTACCCTGGCAAGTGAACAGAAGGCCAGGGAGGCACTGGAGGAGGGGAACAGCGGGCAAGGTCTGGATGATCAGGTAGGGTGCAGAGTCCCCAGCAAGGGCAAAGTGGATTAGAAGACGAAGTCATGCCTCTAGCTTAGACATTTCCTGTAGTGCTATGAACTTATAAAGGTCCCTGATGAACGTTGATAAATGAAAGCCCTGTGTTACCAATAACTTTGTGCCAAATAAAGCACTTTTTATCAAGTAGCTTTATGGACATGTCCCCAGCACACTTCTCACCCTTTCACATCTTAGTAATTTTAGCACATTTTTGGCTGGGTGTGGTGGCTCACACTTATAATCCTAGAACTTTGGAAAGCCAAAGTGGGAGGATTGCTTGAGGCCAGGAGTTTGAGATCAACCTTGGCAACATAATGAGACTCCTGTCTCTACAAAAAATACACAAAATTAGCCAGGCCTGGTGTCACACGCCTGTACTTGGAGGCTGAAGTGGGAGGATCACTTGAGCCTAGGAGTTTGAGGCTGCAGTGAGCTATAATCACACCACTGCACTCTAACCTGGGTGCTGTCAAAAAAAAAAAAAAGACCCTTCTCTCATTCATTTTCCTAGAAGTCGTTCAAACTAGACACATTGAAATTCTACATAGGATATGATAATCCTGAATTCTGGACCTTTTTTAGGGCAGGTAGATAAATATACAGTCTTTGATTAGAGTTGATATTTTCTGTTTTGAAGATTAAGTACATCCCTTCAATAATCACCATATTCTTAGAATACCTTTCCTTGGTGCTCATCACAAATACTAAGGACATCCAAATTAATTTTGGTAATAACCGAGGCAAAACGGATTGTAAATAAAACAGGATGCTGGCCCTCTTTCCCCTTCTCGCAGTAAGGGTGATCTCTTACTGATTGTACACATTAATAAACAAAACTTTACAAGCCAAGGAAAGAAAAAAAGCCAAGGCCCAACACCTTAGCTAAGGTTCTGAGCCAGGCGGCCAGGAGCCCAGGCTAAGAGCAGGCAGCTAGGCTGGCCTTACCCGATAGGTGCTATGTGCTGCTGAGGAGCATTTATACGGCAGGAGAGGCCGGCCTGCTGTACAGCATCCTACCCCACTGGGTCCTGTGGTCTGAGTACCAATGTTGGCTGCAAAAAAAAAAAAAAAAAAAAGCAGAGTTCAAACAGCTGCTATCCAAAAACGAAACAAAACCAAACCAAAACAGAAAATAACAAGCATTGACAAGAATGTAAAGAAATTAGAACACTGTGCACTGTTGGTAGGAACGTAAAACGATGTAGCCACTACAGAAAAACAGTATAGGGCTTCCTCAAAGAGTTAGACAGAATTACCATATCATCCAGCAATTTTACCTCTGGGTATATACCCAAAAGAATTGAAAGCAGGGTTTCAAAGAGCTATTTGTACAAATATTTTCTTTTCTTTTCTTTTCTTTTCTTTTTTTCTGAGACAGAGTCTTGCTCTGTCACCCAGGCTATAGTGCAGTAGTGTGATCTCAGCTCACTGCAACCTCCACCTCCTGGGTTCAATCAATTCTCTTGTCTCAGCCTACCAAGTAGCTGGGATAACAAGCACATGCCACCACATCTGGCTAAGTTTTGCATTTTTAGTAGAAACAGGGTTTCACCGTGTTGGTCAGGCTGGTCTCGAACTCCTGACCTCATGACCCACCCACCTCGACCTCCCAAAGTGCTGGGATTACAGGCATGAGCCACCATGCCCAGCCTGTACAATCATTTTCACAGCAGCATTATTCGCAATACCCAAAGGGTAGAAAAGAGTCCATTGATAGATGAATAAATAAGTAAAAATGAGGTCTATACATACAATGGAATATTATTTAGCCTTAATAAGGAGATTCTGACACACACTACAACATAGATACATCTTGAGACATGTAAAGTAAAAAAAAAAAAAAAAAACAGCCACAAAAAGACAAATACTCTATGATTCCACTTATATGAGGTACCAAGAATAGTCAGATTCACAGAGACAAAGTAGAATGGCAGTTGCCAAGGGCTAGGGGGAGGAGGAACGAGAAGTTATGGTTTGCTGGGCACAGAATTTCAGCTCTGCAAGATGAACAGAGCTCTGGAGAGTGGATGGTGGTGACAGTGCACAACAGTGTGAATACACTTAATGCCATTGATCTGTACACTGAAAAATAGTTAAGTGGTAAATTTTGTTATGTGTATTTACCACAATAAAAAGGAATAAGCAGGGGTGTCAGGGCCTGGCAGCAACCTAAGGCCAGAGATTGAGCATGCCTCATTCACGCAGAACCTCCAGTGCTGAGCTTGGGGCTCCAGCACAGAGTGGACGTGAGAACATTTGCAGAATGAAAGAACAGACGCGCTTGCTGAACAGCCAAAATCTACACCCTTGTTTATAGTCACTGCAATACTTACCAGGCTTTAGGCCCAGCGCTAAGCTCTTGCATGCATGATCTCATTGATCCTCAACAACAAGCTGGGCATGGTGGCTCATGCCTGTAATCCCAGCACTTTGGGAGGTGGAGGCCAGTGGATCACCTGAGGTCAGGAGTTCGAGACCAGCCTGGCCAACATGGTGAAACCCTGTCTCTACTGAAAATACAAAAATTAGCCAGGTATGGTGGTGCGTGCCTGTAATCCTTGCTACTTGGGAGGCTGAGACAGGAGAATTGCTTAGAACCCGGGAGGCAGAGGTTGCAGTGAGCCGAGATCACACCATTACACTCCAGCCTGGGCAACAGAGCAAGATTTGATCTCAAAAAAAAAAAAAGAAAAAAAATTAAGGCCGGGCACAGTGGCTCATGCCTGTAATCTCAGCACTTTGGGAGTCCGAGGCGGGCGGATCCCCTGAGATCGGGAGTTCAAGACCAGCCTGACCAACATGGAGAAACCCCGTCTCTACTAAAAATACAAAATTACCCAGGCATGGTAGTGCATGCCTACAATCCCAGCTACTTGGGAGGCTGAGGCAGGAGAATCACTTGAATCTGGGAGGCGGAGGTTGCAGTGAGCAGAGATCATGCCATTGCACTCCAGCCTGGGCAACAAGAACAAAACTCTGCCTCAAAAAAAAAAAAAAAAAAAAAAAAAAAATTTAAATTCTCTACAATAAAATGGGGGTACTATTTTTGTCCCTATTTTACAGATTAGGTGATCGGATGTAGTAGTCAGCAGAGGCCTGAGTCAGTTGGTCCCAGGAACTGGAGGCCAAGCTAACTACCATGCTACAGTGTCCAAAGTCGGCCTTGCTCACTGAGAGGGCGTATGGCAAGGTCACCATGGAGGCTGGTCCTGACTCCTGGTGCCAACTTTGCCCCACCCCCATTCCCCTTGGCCCTACCCACACTCACCTACTCTCTGGGTATGAGGCATCATGCGTGGCACCTGGGTGGAGGCCTGCCTGACACTGCTGATGTGGGCCGGGGGGCGACGAGGCACGACTGGTGGCCGGACCATCGAGGCACCTGGAGGGTAGGCAGCTTGTGGTGCAGACACCACAGAGAGAAAAGTTGGATGGAATGGTGGGAATAATCAGGGTAGCACACTGTGCCCAGAGGCTTCCAGGGCCACCGAGAGAATGGGAAGGGAAACTACAACATTCACAACAGAAATAGGAGTCAATTCACTTAGACCCAGAACTCCAGAAAGGGGGAGTGTAGGAATCTACAATTTCAAATCCAGCTCGTGTCTACCCAGAGCCCCAAACTGCATAAGCACCATGATCGTACACCTTAGTCTCTCAAGACAGTTTCAAGTGAGTGTGCATTTCACTCTAACAGAGGAGGGCCTTTGGTCAATAATATAGCCAGAGGAATTTCATCTTCTCAGCTTTGCAAGAATTTTCAGAGTCACAAATCAGAGGCGTCTTTGGCGATGACTGCTGGTGGCTAGCTGTGTCTTTCATTGGCTCACCACTGTGCTTGGTACTGTACACACATCTCGTTCAGGCCCATGCTCAGAAGAGGAAACTGAGGCTCAGAAAAGTGAAGTCACCCACCCGGGAAAGTGGCAGAGCCAGGTTTCATCCCTGGGTCATGACTGCCTCATGGGGCCCACACCAATCGGCCAGTCAGAGTGGAAGGGGCTGGGTCACTCACAGGAAGGTCTAGGTGGCTGGGACGTCCACCTGGGAGCAGGCTGGGTGGGTGTCACCGGGCCACAGCCATAGTATGCAGCCTGGGCTGGAGGCTGCATGGGAAAAGAAGACCCAGACTGAGGGGCTTGGCAGCAGGGTAGGTGAGAAGCTACAACTCTTCAGGGACACCATGGCAGGAACTCCATTGGCTCCTGCAGGGACTGGTGAGTCAAGACCCATAAGGCTGAAATGAAAGTTCCTTCCTCCCATCTCAGGATGTCCATTAGCCCTGACTCCTCCAGGGCAAAGATCTTAGATTTCAATCTTGGCTCCTTGTCAGCGAGCCCAATGACCTGGATAAAAAGGGTGACATCTTACTCCAACTTGTGCCAGCTTAAACAACTGCTAAAAGGAGAGGAATGTTCTCACTCTGGTGGCCTTTAATGGGTGACATCTTTCTACTTCCTCTAAGTCCCATGAGGTCCTTTTCCAAACCATGCTCCTCAGAACACTAACATCCAGGGGAGATGTTAACAGGCATCCCACAAAAAATGACCATCTAAGCCGGGGAAATGCTGGATAATCTGTGCCTGTTTCAGAGAGTCTCAGTAGAAATTGGCATCTTAGGGTAGAATAGTGTAGACAGTAAAGAAATTTAAGTCATGGTGGCTCATGCCTGTAATCCCAGCACTTTGGGAGGCCAAGGAGGGCAGATCACTTGAGGTCAGGAGTTCAAGACCAGCCTGGTCAACATGGTGAAACCCTGTCTCTACTAAAAACACAAAAAATTAGCTGAGTGTGGTGGCACGCACCTGTAATCTCAGCTACCTGGGAGGCTGAGGCACAAGAATCACTTGAACTCAGGAGGCAGAGCGTGCAGCGAGCCAAGATGTTGTCACTGTACTCCATTCTGGGCAACAGAGCAAGACTCTGTCTCCAAAAAAAAAAAAATTAATTTTTTTTAAAAAAATGTAGGGTGGAGCACAGTGGCTCACTCCTGTAATGCCAGCACTTTGGGAGGCCAAGGAAGAAGGATTGCTTGAACCCAGGAGTCTGAGACCAGCCTGGGCAACATGGCAAGACCCCCTTCATTAAAATAAACAAAAAAATCAGCTGGACATGGTGGCACACACCTGTAGTCCCACCCACTCAGGAGGCTAAAGTGGGAGGATCACTCAAGCCCAGAAATTCAAGGCTGCAGTGAGCCATGATCACGCCATTGCCCTCCAGCCTGGGTGACACGGAGACCCCACCTCAAAAAAAAAAAAAGAAAGAAAAACGTAGGTTTATTTTGCTGAACGCAACATTTCCCAAACTTGCTGGATCATTAAGAGACTTTTTCAGCACAACATTCATGAGCTTCTCTCACTGGGAAATGCCATTTGACTAACACTATCTCTCCCTTTTATAGAGAGGAAAACAAAGATTTCCTCGTGAGTCCTCAGCAGAAGCAAGTTAGAAACCTAACTTGAGCAAGTTCATGCTCTGCCTGGCCGGGGCAGGGGGGAAGGCTGTGGTGGGAGTTGTGGGCAGGATGTCACCTGGGGCACGGCAGGCAGGAAGTAGCTGGAGGGCTGCTGAAAGGAGCCCAGGAGGGGGTTGCTCAGGGTCCGCATGGTGGAGAGGCGTTGCATGTACTGGTTGGTCAAGATGGCCTTCCGCTCCTCTTTGCGCTGGGCCAGTGCCACGTAGAGTGGCTTGGTGCCCACGATGCGCCCATTCATCTCTGTCACGGCCTTTGTCGCCTCTTCTGGGGAGGAAAAACACACAAAGCCAAACCCCTTGCTGTGGCCACCCTCTGTCATCACCTAAAAGCAAGACAAGACAAGAGCTGCTGGGGTGGGGAAGGAAGGCTCCTGGCTGCGCTGCCTCCCTCCTCCCCACGGGCCAAGCCCAGCACTGAGCAGGCCCGCGAGAAAGCTGTGATGGAGGGATGTAGCATGCACCCCCGTTTACTGAGCTATGATGGAGGGATGTAGCATGCACCCCCATTTACTGAGCAGTGATGGAGGGATGTAGTGTGCATCCCCGTTTACTGAGCTGTGATGGAGGGATGTAGCGTGTACCCCTGTTTACTGAGCTATGATGGAGGGATGTAGCATGCACTCCTGTTTACTGAGCAGTGATAGAGGGATGTAGCATGCACCCCCATTTACTGAGCAGTGATGGAGGGATGTAGTGTGCACCCGGTTTACTGAACTGTTTGAGGGATGTAGCGTGCACCCCCATCTATGAGGCCTGCTGCATGCCAGATACTTTACATGTCTTCACACCTCACACAATCTCCGATGCGGGAGGCATCGCGGCTCCCACTTTACAGCTGGGAAAAGAGAGACTCAAAAGAGTGCCTTATCTGGGGTCACTCAGCCAGTGGTTCGTANAGCATGCACCCCATTTACTGAGCAGTGATGGAGGGATGTAGTGTGCACCCGGTTTACTGAACTGTTTGAGGGATGTAGCGTGCACCCCATCTATGAGGCCTGCTGCATGCCAGATACTTTACATGTCTTCACACCTCACACAATCTCCGATGCGGGAGGCATCGCGGCTCCCACTTTACAGCTGGGAAAAGAGAGACTCAAAAGAGTGCCTTATCTGGGGTCACTCAGCCAGTGGTTCGTACGTTAGCCAGGACTCAACCCAACACACTGTTCTGGTAAACTTCTATTGCCTCTGCTAAGTACCAAGCCAAGTTCTTTAGGAATTTGAGAAAGAGGTTCTTAGCCTTTTTGTTAAAATAAACTTTTACTTTGGAGTAACTTTAGATTTACAGAAAAGTTACAAAACAGTACAGAGGTTTGCTGTATATCTTTTTTTTTTTTTTTTTTTTTGAGACATAGTTTCACTTTGTCACCCAGGCTGGAGTGGAGTGGCGCAATCTCAGCTAACTGCAACCTCAGCCTCCCGGGTTCAAGCAATTCTCCTGCCTTAACCTCTGGATAGATGGGACTACAGGCATGTGCCACCACACCTGGCTAATTTTTGTATTTTTAGTAGAAAGAAGGTTTCACCATATTGGCCAGGCTGATCTCAAACTCTTGACCTCAAGAGATCTGCCCACCTCAGCCTCCGAAAGTGCTGGGATTATAGGCATCAGCCACCATGCCTGGCCTGCTGTATATCTTTCACCCAGCTTCCCCCAATGTGAACATGGTACATTTTTCAAAACTACAAAATTAACACTGGTGCAATGCTATTAACTATTTTATACCGTTAGCTCCTATTAACTACAATGCTATTAACTGAACTCCAGACTTCATTGGAATTTCACTCTTTTTCCCCCTAATATTCTTTTTCTCTTCCAGGACCCAACCCACATGGCATTTAGGGTTTGTCTTTTTTTTTTTTTTAAAGAGATGGGGTCTCACTCTGTCATCCAGGCTGGAGTACAGTGGTATTATCATAGCTCACTGCAGCCTCAAATTCCTGGGCTCCAGGGATCCTCCTGCCTTAGCCTCCCAAGTAGTTAGGGCTATAGGTACACGCCACCACATCCAGCTAATATTTTTTTTAAGTTTGTAGAGATCAGCAATCACTATGTTGCCCAGGCTGGTCTCAAGAGATCCTCCTGCCTAGGTCTCCCAAGGTGCAGGGATTACAGGCAGGAGCCACCACACCTGACCCTGGGTTTTTAACCTTTTTTAGGGTCAAGACACTGGCCTGGCTCACACATCCCATAAGGACTAGAGTTATTTTTTAAATCCTCTTTTTTTCTTTTTTCTTTTTTTGCCTTTGAGTCAGGATCTCACTCTGTCACTCAGGCTGCAGTGCCGTGGTACAATCTCAACTGCAGCCTCGACCTCCCAGGCGCAAGTGATCCTCTCACCTCAGTCTCCCGAGTAGCTGGGACTGCAGGCATGCTCCACCATGCCTAATTTTGTTCATTTTTTGTAAAGATGAGGTCTCATCCTGTTGCCCAGGCTGGGCTTGAACTGCTGGAGAGCCCATGCTCTTAATCAGTAATTTTCAAACTGTACTCTGCGACCCTTCAGTGTAGGGGTCTTAACCTGAGAGTCCATGGATCCCTCTCAGGGAGGTCATGGATACAATTTAGGGGGTCTGTGAACCTGGACTGGGGGAAAAGTGACATCTTTATTTTCACATTAGCATTTCCTTCTATTATGAATATGGGCAACAACAAAAAAATCCTGGCAGTATTAGCCATGAATTTGTCATGAAGAAAAAGAAAATATTTTCATAGCACATAAATTATTGCTAATCTTGGTTGAGCGCAATGGCTTATGCCTGTAATCCCAGCACTTTGGGAGGCCGAGGTGGGCAGATCGCCTGAGGTCAGGAGTTCGAGACCAGCCTGGCCAACATGGTGAAACCCCATCTCTACTAAAAATATACAAAAATCAGCTGGTTATGGTGGCGGGCGCCTGTAATCTCAGCTACCCAGGAGGCAGAACCCGGGTTCTTGAACCTGGGAGGCAGAGGTTGTACTGAGCTGAGATCATGCCACTGCACTCCAGTCTGGGTGACAGAGCAGGATTTCGTCACAAAAAAATAAAAATAATAATAATAAAAGAAGCACATACTGCTCTCACTTTAGTAATCTATTATATTTTTTCAATATAATTTTTTAAATAAGCCTAAGAATCTTATTTTATGCATTTAAAAATATTCTTAGGGCCAGATTTGGTGGCTCACGCTTATTTTTGGGAAGCTGAGGTGGAAGAATTGCTTGGGCCCAGGGGTTTGAGATCATCCTGGGCAATACAAAAAATAATTAGCCAGGCATAGTAGTGCTCCTATAGTCTCAGCTACTTGGGAGGCTGGGACAGGAGATCACTTGAGGCCAGCAGTTGGAGGCTGCAGTGAGCTGTGATGGCACCACTGCATTCCAGCCCGGGCAATAGAGCGAGACTCTTGTCTCAAAAAAGTTTTTAAAAAATATTCTTAGAAGGGGTCCATAGGCTTCATCAGACAGCCAAAGGGCTGGGTGCAGTGGCTCATGCCTGTAATCCCAGCATTTTGAGAGGCTGAGGCGGGTGGATCACCTGAGGTCAGGAGTTTGAGACCAGCCTGGCCAAAATAATGAAACCTCCGTCCCTACTAAAAATACAAAAAAATTAGCTGGGCATGGTGGCGGGCGCCTGTAATCCCAGCTACTCAGGAGGCTGAAGCAGAAGAATCACTTGAACCCGGGAGGCGAAGATTAGTGAGCCAAGATTGTACCATTGCACTCCAGGCTGGGAAACAAGAGTAAAACTCCATCTCAAATATATATATATGTGTGTGTGTGTGTGTGTGTGTGTGTGTGTGTGTGTGTGTGTATTTAAGAACTTCTGGCAGTCGGTAGTTAATAATGATAAAATTTAGCAAAGCTAACACTTATTCAGAGCTTACCATGAACTTGATAGTGGTATAAGTATTTATATCCATTAATTCCTTTAATTATCGTAATTATTTTTATATAAAACAATATAGGGCAGATGCAGTGGCTCATGCCTATAATCCCAGCACTTTGGGAGGCTGAGGTAGGAGGACTGCTTGAGCCCAGGAGTTCAAGGCAAGCCTGGGCAATATAGCAAGACCCCATCTCTACCAAAATAAAATTTTAAAAAATCAGCTGGGCATGGTGGCACATGACTGTGGTCCCAGCTACTTTGGAGGCTCAGGTGGGAGGATCACTTGAGCCCAGGAGATTGAGGCTGCAGCATGCCATGATCACACCACAGCACTCCAGCCTGGGCAACAGAATAAGAACCTGTCTCTCATAAAAAATAATAATAAACCAAAATACATAAAAGTGCATAAGATAGGCCAGGTGCAGTGGCTCACGCCTATAATCTCAGCACTTTGGGAGGCCAAGGCGGGCAGATCACCTAAGGTCAGGAGTTCAAGACCAGCCTGGCCAACATGGTGAAACCTCATCTCTACTAAAAATATAAAAATTAGTAGGGCTTGGTGGTGAGTGCCTGTAATCTCAGCTACTCAGAAGGCTGAGGCAGGAGAACTGCTTGAACCTGGGAGGCAGAAGTTGCAGTGAGCCAAGATCGCACCATTGCACTCCAGCCCGGGCAACAAGAAGGAAACTCCGTCTCAAAAAATAAAAATAAAAATTGTGTAAGATATATATAGGCTGGGCGCGGTGGCTCATGCTTGTAATCCCAGCACTTTGGGAGGCTGAGGCAGGCGGATCACAAGATCAGGAGTTTGAAACCAGCCTGGCCAACACAGTGAAACCCCATCTCTACTAAAGATACAAAAATTAGCTGGGCTTGGTGGAAGGCGCCTGTAATCCCAGCTACTCGGGAGGCTGAGGCAGAATAATCGCTTGAACCCGGGAGGCAGAGGTTGTAGTGAGCCGAGATTGCACCACTGCACTCCAGCCTGGGTGACAGAGCTCTGTCACACACACACACACACAAAGATATATATATAATCCCCATTTCATACCATTTGTCTTGTTAAAAAGATGGTCACCCCAGGTATGCCTTAACTCTAAGCAATCCAAATTTACACATTTTCTTTGTTCCAGGAGTCCTCAAGAAGGTCCATCTCCGGATGCTGTATGTAAGGTGTATGATGACTAATTACATCAGTCACTATTTCACTACTTATCGAATGCAGATACTCTACATGCAGCCTCTTTAGTAGTTCTCAGGACACCTGGAGAGGTGAGCAGTGTTGCTCCCACTTTATAGGTGAGTAAATAAGGTCCAAAAGGCAAAGCCACTTGCCTCAGATTCTACAGCTAGGTAATGGTAGGACTGGGGTTTACATTTAAATCTGATTAACTTTAAAATTCCATCTTCCAACCATGTTACTACATCAAATGTGTATGCATTTGCTGGGAAAGAGGACCTATAGCTTTTTATGATGTGTAATCAAATTTACTGATGCCTAATTCACATGTGCCACAGCCTTCTCTCACATTTTTCAAAAGGACCCTAACCTAAAAGACAACCTTTTTTGCTCCAAACACAAGGCTCCCTGAAGAATGTTTATAATTGGACTCAACAGCCAGAAGAGAACTTCTAGACCACTTCCTCAGAACCCAAGCATCATATCACTCAGGCGGGTCCCCCCATCCTGCCACTCACACAGATCTCTTTGGAAAATTCCTCATTCCCACTCCAGCTCCCTACCTCTCCTCACAGCCAAGTCAAACACTGCTGCTACTGCCACTTCTTCCAGGTAGCCCTCCCTCCTGTTCCACTGAACTCCTGTAGCTCTGCCTCCCATACTGTCCCCATCTTATAATCCATTTGAGTTAGTGATGGGCTGACTTCCTCACTAGACTATAAGCTACTCGAAAGCAAGGATCACATCTGATTTGTTCCTGTTTTCCACAGAGCCTGGTAAAACAACAGGTATTTAAGTATAGTACAGAATGAATAAACAGTAGATCATCTTAAAACCAGCTGGGTGCTTTTTTTTTTTTTTTTTTGAGATGGAGTCTCGCTCTGTGGCCCAGGCCGGAGTGCAGTGGCGCCATCTCAGCTCACTGCAAGCTCCACCTCCCAGGTTCACGCCATTCTCCTGCCTCAGCCTCCAGAGTAGCTGGGATGACAGGAGCCTGCTACGATGCCTAGCTAATTTTTTGTATTTTTAGTTGAGATGGGGTTTCACCATGTTAGGATGGTCTCGATCTCCTGACCTTGTGATTCACCCACTTTGGCCTCCCAAAGTGCTGGGATTACAGGCGTGAGCCACCGCACCCGGCCTCTGGGAGCTTTAAAAAACAAAAAAAAAAGCCAGGGCCCTACACCCCAGGGAGCCACATTCCATGCCTGACTCAGGTGTATATATTTAAGAATTGCCCAGGGCAAATTCTCAAATTGTAATGAGAAGCCAGGGTCAAAAGCCATCCAGTGAGCCCAGTGTCCTTATCTATGAGATGACATCTGCTAAACTCACAGAGCTGCAGAGTAGATGGGCCAGTTACCACATCTCAGGGGCCTAACAGGGTTGGGCACACAATTGGTGCTCCAGAAATAGTGAAGAACAAACGAAGAATGACGAAGTCCCTCACTTTCCAGATGGGAAAACGGAGGCCCAGGAGTGTGATGTCACTGGCAGAGGCCAGACAACAAAAGTCAATGGAAATACTAAGATGTGAATTTCTGGAATCTGGCATACAGTAGGCACTCAATAAATGCCAAGGTTACAGTGAGCCCCAAGTCCAGCTTGTGACTGGGACTATATTTCTACCCTCTTCCCCTTCAGCCCAGATAAGGCTGCAGATGGGCTACAAGTTCCAACGGGGTCAGCAGAGCCCCAGAAGGGGTAGCCGGCACCAACGCCCTGGAGGCGACTGGGCGAGAGGGCGAGGGGTGAGGTTGCGGGGGATGGTGGTGAGAGGATGAAGGGGAACGCTGTCCTCCAGAGGTGCCCCCACCCTCACCTTTGCACTGGTAATTACTCCATAAGGAGAGAACTCTTTTCTCAGTTTGTCGTCATCAATGGAGTCGTCCAGGTTCTTCACGTACAAGTTCACACCCTGGAAGGAAAGGGAAACTGCTGGATGGCCCCTTCCCCTCCAACCCCAACTGCCTTGGGGAGATCAGGGGGCTGACACAGGCACAAGGGGCATGGGGAGCCCCACCAGCCCAGCCTCCTGCTTCCTGTCTCCCTCAGCACCCAGGTACCCCTATCCCTCAGCGTGCCCATCACATGCAAGCTGTAGCCCCACATCCCGAATTCCCCTGCAGTTCTCACACATCTGCGCTGGTCCCAGCCTCACCACAGCTATTCCCCATTTCACAGATGGGGCCCACGAGGATGCCCCAGGTCCCATGGCAGGCTGAGGTGCAGAGCAAGCTCAAGCCGAGCTCTCCAGATGGTGGATGTCGGGCAGCAGGAGGCAGAGCTCCTTGCAGGCCAGCCCATGACCAGACCCCTAACACAGGCGAGCTGCCCCTCCACCGCCTGCCAGCCCAGGAACCTCAGGCACTTACTCATGCTGGTGCCAGGTGCCATCTAAGCTTTCCCATACATTTTGATTTTTTTTTTAAGACTTTTTTTTTTTAGGCGGATTTTCACTCTTGTTGTCCGGGCTAGGTGCAATGGTGCAATCTCGGCTCACTGCAACCTCTGCCTCCTGCGTTCAAGTGATTCTTCTGCCTCAGCCTCCCAAGTAGCTGGGATTACAGGCATGTGCAACCAGGCCCAGCTAACTTTGTATTTTCTAGTAGAGACAGGTTTCTCCATGTTGGTCAGGCCAGTCTTGAACTCCTGACCTCAGGTGATCTGCCCACCTCAGCCTCCCAAAGTGCTGGGATTACAGGTGTGAGCCACCACGCCAGGCCACATTTAGATTTTTAATCCTCACAACAACCCTGCGTGAAGGAAACTTTTATCCTTTTACGGACAAAACTGAAACACAAAGAGTTACCCCAGATCGTACAGTGGCTAAGTGGCAGAGACTGGACAACCCAGGCAGCCTAACTTCAGCATCTGTGCACCTCACTGTTGAGTGACAGCTGCCTCTAGCACCTTGACTTTTCTCCTTCCAGACCTCCCAAACACAACAGTGTGTGAACACACAGAGAGCAGAGACCACACAGTTGTACAGCATAGCATCCTGCTCTCACAGATCACGTAATAAGTATTTTGTTCTGTGGGTCTGTAAGCCCCTGGACACGCTGTATGTACATAAGAGGATGTGTATGTTTCTCAGCCTCAGACCTAGTGACATTTTGTGCCAGACAGTTCCTTGCTGTGGCATTGTCCTGGGCACTGTAGGATGTCTGCCAGCATCCCTGGCCTCTACCCAGTGGATGACAGTAGCACCCCACCATCCACACGACAACGAAAATTCTAGACGTTGCCAAATGTCCCCCAGGAGGCAAAACTGCTCCTCACTGAGAACTACTGAGTATGTGTGCACGTTTTTTTGTGGATGTGTATATTTATATGCCCTTCTCCATGAAGAATCTAGAACTTTTATCAAAAATCTTAGAGGGGGGCCAGGCACAGTGGCTCACGCCTGTAATCCCAGAACTTTGGGAGACCGAAGTGGGCAGATCATCTGAGGTCAGGAGTTCAAGACCAGCCTGGCTAACATGATGAAACTCCATCTCTATTAAAAATACAAAATGAGGCCAGGTGCGGTGGCTCACACCTGTAATCCCAGCACTTTGGGAGGCTGAGGTGGGCAGATCACAAGGGCAGGAGTTCGAGACCAGCCTGGGCAACATGGTGAAACCCCATTTCTATTAAAAATACAAAAATTAGTCAGGCATGGTGGCATGCACCTGTAATCCCAGCTACTCAGGAGGCTGAGGCAGAAGAATTGCTTGAACCCGGGAGGCAGAGGCTGCAGTGAGCCGAGATCACACCACTGCACTCCAACCTAAGCGACACAGCAAGACTCCATCTCAAAAAAACAAAACAAAAACAAAACAAAAAAACAAAAATTAGCTGGGCATGGTGGCAGGTACCTGTAATCCCAGCTACTTGGGAGGCTGAGACAGGAGACTTTCTTGAACCCAGGAGGCAGAGGTTGCAGTGAACCAAGATGATGCACTGCACTCCAGCCTGGGCGACAAGAGCAATACTCTGTTTAAAAAAAAAAAAATTTTTTTTTTGAGGGTTTTACTTCCCAATGAAGTTTTAAATTGGACTGATCTACAATATTCACTTTAATTATTAACTCCATATAATTCAAAGGCTGTCCAACATTCCAGCTTTTGGATGTAACATATTTGGCCTGATTATTCTCAACCAGGAGTAGGATTTCCTCTAGGGGCATCTGGCAATATGCGGGGTACTTTGGTTGTCTGAGACTAGAGGATGCAACTGGTATTTAGTGGGCCGGGTTAGACGCTAATCAGTCCCACATGAAGGATTATTCTAACCAAAAGGTCCCCAGCACCCTTACTAACCCCTATCATGGTTGGGCTGTGCCCAGTTTCTCACTGTTACAAAACAGGCAGTGGGGACCATCCCATGCTCGTTTGATTCCTGCCTTGAGTCAATGCCCAGAAGTAGGATGACTAGAAGAAACAGTCACCACTCAGGGCCCCCGACACACAGCTGCTTTCACACAGAAGTGGCTGCCACCAGGAAGCCTGACCTCACCTGGTAACGCCTCAGCCGGTCCTGCTTCATCTGCTCAAACCTGCGCTTCAGTTCATTCTGCCGCTCCACGCGCTTTTGGGCCCGGCCCGCATACAGCAGCCGCCCGCTCACCTCCTTCCCGTTCATATGCACCACAGCCTGGGGAGAGGAGGAGGGAACATGATTGGTAACCACTCAGATGTGGCCCTGGCCCAGGCTCATCTTCTGGATCTAGAGAGGCCACCTGCAAACCAGGCTGCCACACTAGCTGAGAATAATCAGTACCGGGACAAAGGCCATTTAAGTATACCCACTTTGGCTTACGCCTGTAATTCCAGCACTTTGGGAGGCCGAGGGGAACGGATCACCTGAGGTCAGGATTTCGAGACCAGCCTGACCAACATGGAGAAATCCTATCTCTACTAAAAATACAAAATTAGCCAGGCATGGTGGCACATGCCTGTAATCCCAGGTACTCAGGAGGCTGAGGCAGGAGAATCGCTTGAACCTGGGAGGCAGAGTTTGTGGTGAGCCGAGATCGCATCATTGCTCTCCAGCCTGGGCAACAAGAGTGAAACTCCGTCTCAAAAAAAAAAAAGAAAAGAAAAAAAATCGGACTGGGGCTGTATTTTAAAAAACAAAATTGATGGCCGGACACAGTGGCTCACACCTGGTAATCACAGCACTTTGGGAGGCCAAGGTGGGTGGATCACTTGAGGTCAGGAGTTTGAAACCAGCCTGGCCAACTTGGTGAAACCCCATCTCTACTAAAAATACAAAAATTAGCCAGGCATGGTGGTGGGTGCCTGTGATCTCAGCTACTTAGGAGGCTGAGGCGGGAGAATCCCTTGAAACTGGGAGGTGGAAGTTGCAGCGAGCTGAGATCGCGCCACTGCACTACAGCCTGGGCGATAGAGTGAGACTGTGTGTCTTTTTTTTTTTTTTTTTTTTTGAGGACAGTTCACTCGGTCACCCCTGGCTAGAATTCAGTGGCATGATCTCGGGCTCACTGCAGCCGCTCCACTCCCGGCTCACCGTCCATTCTCCTGCCTCAAGGCCTCCGGAGTAGCATGGGGCTATAGGTTCCCGTCACCACGCCTGGCTAATTTTTTGTATTTTTAGTAGAGATTAGAGTTTCCACTGTGTTAGCCAGGATGGCCTGGATCTCCTGACCTCGTGATCCACCCACCTCGGCTTCCCAAAGTGCTGGGATTACAGGCGTGAGCCACCATGCCCAGCCGACTCTGTCTTAATAAAATAAAAATAAAAATAAAATTGAGATTTGCAAAGTTTCCCATATTTAAAATGTAAACATGGCCGGGCACGGTGGCTCACGCCTGTAATCCCAGCACTTTGGGAGGCCAAGGCGGGTGGATCACTTGAGGTCAGGAGTTTGATACCAGCCTGACCAACATGGTGAAACCCCTTCTCTACTAAAAATACAAAAATTAGCCCAGCATGGTGGCAGGTGCCTATAGTCCCAGCTACTCGGGAGGTTGAGGCAGGAGAATCACCTGAATCCAGGAGGCGGAGGTTGCAGTGAGCCAAGATCATGTCACTGCATTCCATCCTGGGTGACAGAGTGAGATTCCGTCTCAAAAATAAATAAATAAAAATAAAATAAAATAAAATGTAAATATTTATATAGTCCCATATTTTAAATGTGTATTACTAAGTGAAAGAAGCCTATCTAGGTTACGTACTCTCTGTTCCAGAAAAGGCAAAACTACGGAGACAGTAAAAAGATCATCGGTTGCCAGGGGTTAAGGGGCATGGAGGAATGAAGAGATGGAGCACAGGGGGTGTTTAAGGCACTGAAAGTACTCTGCATGATACCGTAATAGTGGATACATGTCATTATGCATTTGTCCAAACCCCTAGACTCTACACCAAAAGTAAATCCTAATGTAAACTTGGGACTGTGTGTTAATGATGTGTCAAAGTAAGTTAATCACTCGTAACAGATGTGACCCTTGGGAGCAGGACATTGATAATGGCAGAGGCTGTTCATGTGTGGGGGCATGGGGTATACAGAAGACTTCCGTACCTTCCACTAAACATTGCTCTGAACCTAAAACTACATTTAAAAAAGAGCTTAAAAAAATTAGGTTCTAACTGCAACTACACATGGATAATTTGAACAAAGCAGCAAGCGTAATTCTTTCATAATGGTATGACAGCATCATCAACATCCTTACTTTGAGTTGTATTTCATGGCACAAAATAATCCTCTTTGCTAACTGTGAGAGCCTTTTTGTGTGTGAAGATGGCGTCTCGCTGTTTTTGCCCAGCTGGTCTCGAACTCCTGAACTCAAACAGTCTTCCCACCCAGCCTCCCCAAGTGCTGGGATTACAAGCATGAGCCATCACATCTGGACAGTTTTTAAAAAATTAGAGACAGGGTCTTGCTATGTTGCCCAAGCTGGACTCAAACCACTGGGCTCAAGGGATCCTCCTGCTTCAGCCTCCCATGTCAGCTGAGATTACAGGTGCACACCACCACACCTGGTGGAAACTGATTTAAGTGGTCAGTTCACAAGTAAATATTTTTATATAATCATGACTTTTGCATCCCTACCTAAATATTCAGTTCTGCAGACCTCAGGGCTAGAAGTGACCAAAGAAGAAAGAAGCCCTTGGCCTTTGCACCACAGGAAGGAAGGGCTCTGCCTGCTTGTAGGACTCTCCCACCCTCTTGGCTTAGGCCAGGGAGGGACTTTCTTCCCCTCCACAGGCAGCTGGGGCCCTCTTCTTAGTCCCAGCTCAGTCCCCATGCTGCAGAACAGAGCCATGGGGAGGCTCCTACCTTCTGGGCTTCCTCATGCTTCTCAAAGTTGACAAAGCCAAAGCACCGCGAGTGACCGCTGTTGTCCCTCATCACCTTCACACTCAACATCTTCCCTGTAAAGGACCAACCTGGCTCAAAGGGGAGTCTGGGAAGTCCTCAGGAGACCACAGGAGGGCCCCTCCCCGCTACCAAACTTTGGAGGGAGAGAGGGAAAACAGTGATACCCCCACTCCCTTGGAGACACACCCACCAAACTGGGAGAAGAGGTCCTGTAGGCCTTGCTCGTCCACATCCACCGGGAGGTTCTTCACGTAGATGTTGGTGAACTCCAGGGCCCGCGCCCCCAGCTCCGCCTCCCGCTCCCGTCGAGACTTGAAGTGGCCCACAAAGCTGTGGACACACCACAGTGGCTGATGGCTATGAACAGCTACCAGTCATCAGCCACCCCCGTGCCAACTCCCGCTTAACTGCTGCCCTTCTCCAGGCTTACATATCCCTCATCAGGAAACTGGGTAGGACAAAACTCCTTAGAATATCCCCAAGGCCCGGCTACCTCCAACAGCCAAGATATTCTATTATGTTCCAGAGCTTGTCCCCAGCAGAAGGTTAAGAAGATTTCATTCTTGCAACAAATGCACACATAACTACAACTATATATCAGGCAGCTGAGAGCACAGAAGAATGAGCCTGGGAGTCAAACAGACAAGGGCTTGAATCCTCACTCTGCAGTTGCCTAGCTGTGTGATCCTGGGCAAGTTACTTAACCTCTCTGAGCCTCAGAGTTCATTGCTGGAAAATTGGGACTCAAATTCTCATCATAGGGCTTTGCTTATTGACATGTATTGGGTGTACTGGGGAAGTAAGGTTAAGTGAATTAGACGCAGTCAGTGCTAGTGTTGCTATGGGGGGCATTGATTAAAATCACTTAGATACAAGATTAATTTTATTTTTACTCATTATGTTTTTGACACTGAGTTTCACTCTATCACCCAGGCTGGAGTGCAGTGGTGCGATCTCAGCTCACTGCAAGCTCCGCCTCCCGGGTTCAAGCGATTCGCCTGCCTCACTCAGCTTCCCGAGTAGCTGGGATTACAGGCATGTGCCACCACACATGGCTAATTTTTGTATTTTGGGTAGAGATGTAGTTTCACCATGTTGGCCAGGCTAGTCTTGAACTCCTGACATCAGGTGATTCGCCCTCCTTGGCCTCCCAAAGTGCTGGGATTACAGGTGTGAGCCACTGCACCCAGCCACAAGATTAATTTTAAAAGATCATTTCCTAGTTCATGTAAACACATTTAGGAAAGTATCCCAGATTTTAAAAATGAAAATAAATTCTGATGGTATTTATAGCACGTTTAGCACAAACAAAGTTGTACCAGGCACCACAATTTGAAGAAAACTGAGTGGCAAAGGTAAACTTGAGTAAATTGGAGCTAACAAGAGTATTCTTCTGAGCACTGGGAAAGCCCACCAAGTTTTGTTTGACAGGTTGACTGGACCCTCCCCTAAGTAACCCTGGACAAAATGACTCTCAGTGCATCCCCCAGCTCAAAGCCACCTTCTCTCCATGGGCCCGACCATGGGGGCTGGCCCCTCAGATGAGCAAAATCAAAATTCTAGGCAGGGAACAGCCAGAGGCAGATTCTCTCTAGCATCTGCCTCTCAGTTTTCCCAGCTGTGTAGTGGGGATGATATCAAAGTTAATGGTAGGATGAGAGCAAGCTAAGCATATGCCTACTTTTCTTTCTGCCAAAATCTCATGAAACAACACAAAAGGTTTAAAGAAAAAGCCAGGCGTGGTAGCTCGTGCCTGTAATCTCAGCACTTTAACATGTTAGAAGGCTGAGGCAGGAGGATCACTTGAACCCAAGAGTTCAAGACCAGCCTGGGTAACAAAGTGAGATCCCATCTCTACAAAAAAAAAACAATAAAAAAATTAGCCAGGTGTGGTGGCATGTGGTCACCTGTGGTCCCAGCTACAAAGGAGGCTGAGACAGGAGGATTACTTGAGCCAAGGAGGTCAAGGCTGCAGTGAGCTGTGTTTGTGCCACGTGTATCTAGCCTGGGCTACATAGCAAGACCCTGTCACACACCATACACCCCATACTGAGAAGGCTGGAAAACAGATGAAAACACAGAGTCCATTGATGATATGACCATTAGCCAGTCCCTCTAGAGTTTTAAAATCACCATTTCCTTTACCACTCTGAACAATTCTCTAATGCAGATTATCAGCTCCATCTTTATGTCGGGAAAGAGTCCCTGAGAGGGTGAGCAGCTGCTCCGAGGTTGCACTTCTAGGAGGGCTGCCTGCCACTCAAGTGTCTGGTGCCCATTAGCAGCTTAAGGGTAGCATCGATTCCAAGTCAGTGGTGCCATGCTTCGGTCCCTGCAGCCTCCACCCTCCCTCGGGCCCAGCCACTTACACTTTGCGGTCATTCAGCAGCATCCCATTCATGGTGTTGATGGCCTGCTGTGCAGCCTCATGGGTCTCAAAATGGACAAAGCCGAAACCCCGGGAGCCATGCTCGTCACACACCACCTGGGCCACAGGGAGGAAGGACAGGAAGAGTACTGACAGAGGGTTCAGGAAGAAAGGAATGGCAAAGGTGATCATGACCAGTCTCTGCATGCCTGCTGTGTGCATGGAAAAGGCAGTCCTGCGTGTTAGGGATGGGATATGGAAGCTCAGAGAGTGCCACCACTCAAGTTAACGGATTAAGGAAGGCTGGGTGTGGTGGGCTCACGCCTGTAATCCCAGCACTTTGGGAGGCCGAGGTGGGCGTATCACTTGAGGTCAGGAGTTGGAGACCAGCCTGGACAACATGGTGAAACCCTGTCTTTATTAAAAATACACAAAATTAGCTGGATGTGGTGGCGGGTGCCTGTAATCCCAGCTACTCAGGAGGCTGAGGCAGGGGAATTGCTTGAACCCAGGAGGCGGAGGTTGCAGTGAGCTGATAATGCACCACTGCACTCCAGCCTGGGTGACAGAGTGAGACTCTGTGTCAAAAAAATAAAAAGAGAAAAGAAAAAACAGATTTAAGAGGGAGAGCGCCCTCGCAATGAACACAGGTTTCATCTATACTGTATACCGGCTTTTGATTGTCTTCCTAAGGCAATAGGCAAAAGGGTTAGAGTCAAACCCCCATATCTGCATCCGTGTTTCCTTCAAGAAACTAGAAACAACCTGGGTATTCATCAAGGGGGGGCCTTGATGGTACATTCACACCAGTATACTGTTCGTGCAGAGTGGAAGAATGTGGTTGGTTACATGGCTGACAGTCTTGTTAAGTGAAAACAAACAAAAAAAAATCCATTCAGGCTGAAGTAGGCATCTACACACTGGAAATTTTGAAAAAGACACATAAAATGTATTAATATTACTTTTGGGGACTAGGGCTGAAAGAAATGGAATCTTCTTTTTCACTTTCTTCCCTTCCACATTGTTTAAACTTTGCCAATTCATGAATGACTGCAACAACAAACTCATTTCAATTTTTCTTTTGAGAAGGAGTTTCACTCTTGTTGCCCAGGCTGGAGTGCAATGGCACAACCTTGGCTCACCGCAACCCCCGCCTTCCAGGTTCAAGCGATTCTTCTGCCTCAGCCTCCCGAATAGCTGAGATTACAGGTACATGCCACCATGCCTGGCTAATGTTTTATATTTTTAGTAGAGATGGAGTTTCACCATGTTGGCTAGGCTGGTCCCGGACTCCTGACCTCAGGGGATCCACCCACCTTGGCCTCCCAAAGTGCTGGGATTACAAGCTTGAGCCACCACACCTGGCCTCATTTTTTTTTTTTTTTTTTTAAAGATGCACAACATCCTATTTCCATTCTGTAACGCTCCTAACTCAGGCCAGCAGGACAGAACTTGAGAACGGGGAAAGACCTTCTAGTTCATGTAGTCCCCATCCCTCTTGTTGAACTCACAGAAAGACCACTAAACCCCACTTCAAGGTGACTGTGGCTCCACTCATTGCTGTGGCTACAGGCTCAGCTCAGCTAGTGGCATTTTCTGCCTGGATAACAAGCACTGCCTCCCAGCCTAGCTTCCACACTACCACTGGGATGCTCTTTCTAAAATGTAATTCTGACCACATTCCTTCAATCTCTAGTAGCTTCTATCCACAGAACTATATCAACTTGGCATTTGAGGCTCCCCAATGGGTCCTGCACAGCAAGTCTTGCTTCCAAACCCACGCCTTGCACATACCCCTCCACCTCTCATACTGAAACAGGGTTCTTCCACTTTCCACTCAAGTCTCAGCTCGGTCATTCAGATTTAATCACATTGACTAGGTCCCCACTGTGGGTCAAGAACCTGCTAAGGGCATTACATACCTCCCTCGTTATCTATGCCACAAGAATCCTTCCAAGCACCTCTTAACCCCTGAGCCCCAGAGGGAAAATGAGAATAAATGACTTGTCCAGGATCAGCCAACAGAATTCTTTGATTATTATAGTTACCACTGAGAAGCTTCAGTGTGCCATGTACCCTTTTAAGGAGTATACATGTATGCAGAAAACCTAACACACAGAAAGTAAGTGATAAATCTGCCATTATTATTGTGAAGAACTTTAATACACAAGTGAAGAGTCTTTCTTCGTTTGATCCTCAAAGACTGGAAACGGCCCCGTCTCTCTGTCACAGATAACCCTTAGCGCATTACTACATCTCCTGAAGTCTACCTGCTCCTCTGAGCCACAGGGATAGCCTCCCACTGACCAAGAATTTGAGGGCCCTTATTGAGAACTTAAGGATTATGCTTGGCACACAGTAGCACTTGATGAAAGTTCTAACACACAGGCTACAAAAACTGTCCCCATCCTCCCTAGAATACCAGACACTCCAAAGGCTACAGGGTAACCGATCAACCATCCTCATAAAATCTAGAGGCAGAACACCCAGGTTTAAGCCCTGTGTTCCGGACATACTGACCTGCTGTATGGCGGCTGATCCTCAACATCTTCATATAGAAAATCAGAGAAATAATCAGAATCCTTCTCAAATGATATACATCCATTGGCTCAACAGATATTTATTGAGCACCTAATATGTGTCACATCTTATTCTAAGTATTGGGATATAATAATGACTAAGAACAAGATCACTGATGGAACTTACATCTAATGTATGAGAATCTTAAAAACAAGATTTAATCACTTGATTGCCATGATGGCCCCAATTAATGGCCTTCCTGTAGCCACACCCTTCATCCTATAATTTCTACTCCCCTCTCACTTTGAATGTGGGTTGGTCTTGTGACTCGCTTTGGTCAATAGAATGTAGTGAAAGTGGCCAGGTGCGGTGGCTCATGGCTGTAACCCCAGCACTTTGGGAGGTCAGGAGTGTGAGACCAGGCTGGCCAACATGGTGAAACCCACCCTGTCTCCACTAAAAATACAAAAATTAGCCAGCCATGGTGGCTCACACCTGTAATCCCAGCTACTCGGGAGGCTGAAGCAGGAGAATTGTTTGAACTCAGCAGGCTTGAATCCAGGAAGTTGCAGTACGCTGAGATTGCGCCACTGTACTCCAGCCTGGGCAACAGAATGAGACTGCATCTCAATTTAAAAAAAAAAAAAATGTAGTGGAAGTGATGATTCCAGTTTTGCATTCAGTTCTCAAGAGGCCTGGTGTACTTCCACACTTGTTTTCTGAGCCCCTGCCATTGCCATGAGAATACCATGAGAATAGCCTGGACTAGCCTGCTGGAGGACAAAAGGCCATGGGGAGGAAAGTCAAGATGTTTCAGCCGACAGCCAGCCACTCCCTCATATACCCAGTGAGAGCTCCCACTCAGCTTTTAGTGGGCATAGGAGGGAACCCAGTCAAGACCAGAAGAACTGCCCAGCTGAACTTTGCCCATTGCCAACTGTGGAATTACGAGCTAAACAAATGATTGTTGTTGATAGCCACTAAATTTGAGGGTTGTTACACAGCGAGAGCTGACTGATACACAGGTAATGTCTGATCATTCACGGAAGATGAAACTGAAAGAACGGCTGCCATTCAGGTGCTTGCTGTTCCTGAAACTTGACTGAAAGGACCTTGTAAACTGTAAAGTGAGGTGTTGCTTGTCATCCCTCTACCAGGCAGGTAGTTGACACTGATCCACCCAAAGACATACACCGTTCATCCTCTACCTTGCAGGAGAGGATGTTCCCAAAGGTGGAGAAGGTATCATATAAAGCCTTGTTGTCAATGGAGTCCTCCAGGTTCTTGATGAAGATGTTGCCCACACCTGACTTGCGAAGTCCTGGGTCTCGCTGGGACCACATGAGGCGAATAGGCTGGCCTTTGAGCATTTCAAAGTTCATTGTGTCCAGTGCCCGCTCCGCTGGACAGAAGGAAGAGGAGAGAAATGAGCAAGTTAAGTGAATTTGCTTGCCTTGATCGCCCACCCCTCCAGGTGCTTAACTGGGAGCCAAAAAAAGAGAAAGTCATTGTCTGGGTCCCACCTGAGATAAGAGCCTGAAGGCTCAGGAAGGATAAGCTGAGAATTAGTGTGTGTGGTGCTCCCCCCACCTTCCAGTTATGATCTCATTCAACTCCCTGTAGCCACATAAGCATGGATTCCCGCCCCCATTTTACAGATGGGAAAACTGAGACTAAGAAACAGGAAAGGTCTGTGGCCATGTCAGGTCTATTCTGGCTTCTAAAGTACACTGAGTGGATAAGAATGTCCATATGAGGCAGGTGGATCACGAGGTCAGGAGATCGAGATCTTCCTGGCTAACACGGTAAAACCCCGTCTCTACTAAAAAAATACAAAAAAATTAGCTGGGCGTGGTGGCGGGAACGTGTAGTCCCAGTTACTCAGGAGGCTAAGGCAGGAGAATGGCGTGAACCCAAGAGGCGGAGCTTGCAGTGAGCCGAGATCGTGCCACTGCACTCCAGTCTGGGCGACAGAGTGAGACTCCGTCTAAAAAAAAAAAAAAAAAAAAAAAAAGAATGTCCATATGACAAGTGGTGGCAGCACTTTGAGGAAATTAAAACTCAGAGGTGCTGCAGGGCAGAGCTGAGGTTACCTCTCAAGCAGTCAGGTTCTGGGGAAAGTGAACATTACCTCTCTGAGCCTGTTCCTCATCTGTAAAGGGGGAATGATGATAATATTACCTACTTTTCCTAATAAAGGGAGATATTACCAACTACCAGGTTGTTGGAGGGACTGAAAAATAAAGAAGGTATTCAAGGTGCCTTGTTTGTAACTTTGTGCCTGACACAAAATCATGTCTGTCTCAAAACAGCAGCCAATGCCCAGCCTCCGGCCACTGCTGCAGCCTGTATCCCTCCCGGGTGATACATGTGACCTGTTTCAGGCAGTCTGCTAGCGCAGAGACACGGAGAGGGGCTGTGGGGAACACAGTGGAGCAAGTTTCAGGAAGCCTGGCTTCTCCACCTAGTCTTATCATAAATACACGGGGGCAAAATCCTTCTCTCTGCAGCGAGGTTTCCACCTATGAGGTGGGGCAAAAAAACCAAGTCCCACTTCATTCACAGGGCTTGGAGGAAGGGAGGAAGACTGGAAGAGGCAGGAGGTGGAGCAAAGCAGAGCAAAGAGAAAGGTGTCCAGGAATCCAGCTCAGTAAGGGGCGGGGAACAGGCCCCGCGGAACAACGCCTTCCCCAGCAAATCACCCACTCAGGGAACCGCCTGGTCCACACAGGCGGCCTGGCGCAAGGGATCCTTCTAGTGGACTCCGCTGGGGCGGGCGTTTTTTGGGTTTCTGGAGTCTTAGGTCAGAATGTTAAAGCCACTATTTTTGTTGTTGTTGTTGTTTTTGAGATAGAGTCTCGCTCTGTCGCCCAGGCTGGAGTGCAATGGCGCGGTCTCGGCTCACTGCAACCTCTTGCTCCCGGATTCAAGCGATTCTCATGCCTCAGCCTCCTCAGCAGTTGGGACTACTGGCGCCAGCCATCATGCCCAGCTATTTTTTGTATTTTTAGTAGAGACAGGGTGTCGCTATCTTGGCCAGGCTGGTCTCGAACTCCTGACCTCAAGTGATCTGCCCGCCTCGGCCTCCCAAAATGCTGGGATTACAGGCGTGAGCCACCGAACCCAGCCTTATCACTTAAGAGCGTTTACGAGGTAACAAGTGATACAAGAGATAACTTCATAGACACCAGTTCTCCATTCTTTATGCTATCGGGAGAATAAGCCTTAGCCCCATTTTGCAAATGAAAAGGTGCGGAGGGTGAAGGCTTGCCCAAGCTCACACCCTACTGGCAGAACGCCCTTGAAACCTGGTGCTCTTATCTTCATCCCTCCACTCTCAACAGAAGTGCAAAGGACAAGCTCTAATCAATGCTATCAGCTCTGAGAAAGCAGCCTTGCGGCCTGGAGGCAGCGGTTTTTCAGAGCCCCTGCAGGTAGAGGGGCCCAGTGTGGATCTCACGTCGCGCTGGGAAAGGCCTGAGCCCAAGGCTGGGCTCTCCTGCCTCCCCGCTCACCAGCTGTGTCGCCTTGGGCATCTTCCTCACCAGGTGCTTTGAATCTCTCATCCTCACAAGCACTCTATAAGGCAGCTAGGACCCCCAATTTCCAGACAGGCATCTGAAGCTCAGAATGGTCGAGTAACTTGCCCAGAGTCACACAGCTGCTGGGCTTCTATCTCTGGTCCGCCTGACCCCTCAAAGCCTATATCTGTTTTCATTCGGCCCTAATCTCTCTCCTCTGCAGAGGAATAGCAGTAAGCCACACTAATTACCAATTCCCATCTCAGGGGCCAGGCCTCTGCCAACTCCGTTATCTTTGAGCCTCGGTTTTCCCGGCTGCAAAGTGTAAGATTAAAGCGCAAGCGGCCCAGTTCCGGCTTCTGTCTGTCCGCCTGCCTGTCCATCGGTCCGTCCCCTCCCGCCCCATTCCCAGGGCTCACCGTCCGCGGGCTGCTGGAAGTTGATGTAGGCGTAGCCCAGCGAGCGCCGGGTGGCCACATCGCGGCACACGCGGATGGACAGGATGGGGCCGGCGGGAGAGAACTTCTCATAGAGCATGGCCTCGGTCACGTCGGGGTGCAGATCGCCCACGTAGAGCGAGGCAAGCGGGTAGCCCGAGCCGCTGGCGTTCATGGTGGGCAGGGGGCCGGGGCTGCGGGGCAAGCAGGAGCCGGGTCACCCAGCGGCCCCGCGCTCACGCGGGCGGGAGCCCTCCTTGCCGGGCGCGGACTAGCCCCTTCCCTTTACCGCCCCCGGGTCCCTGCGCACCAATCGTGGGCGCGCTCGGACGCACCTCCCCGGGATCCCTCCTGGGCCCGCACCCCACCTGCGAGCACTTGGGGATCTAAAAGCTACAGGTGGGGACACCTCTGACCCCGCCCTGGAAGGCGGGAAAAGCCTTCAACCTGGACTTGAGCAGGGCTGCGCGCACTTGAATGGAGCTCTCAAAACCCCCCGTTTTAAAAGGGCCGGGACTGGGCCGAGGAAAGGACGCAGGAGATTGGATTCTAACCCCGGAGTAGGTCATCGTCTTTCTGAACCCGTTTCCCTTCTCTGTAAAACGGGAATGACTCCCTCCTGACAAGAATGAAAGGAGACCCAGACCGCGCTTTTTGCGTTAATTCCGAACAGGCCACTGTTTCAAAGCTTGTGGAGAGAATTTTATCCTGCTCCATTGAAGATGTCTTCCTCCAAAGACCCTGATCCAGTCCCACCGTTTCTCACCAAGGACGGAAATGGCTTTGAGAGGTGAGAACTGGAGACCACTAAGGCCTTTCTTGGTATTGGCTCATATTACCAAGACCCCTCCCTGGGATATTCCCTGTCCCTCTGCTAAGCCATTACACATCCATTATACCAGGGAGGTTCACTGAGTTACTTGTGGCTCAGCCTAAATGCGGACAGTTGGGACCTAATAGCAGAGCAAGACCTAAACAGCAACACTGTCAATCTGAGCTTGCAGCGTCACTCTATCTGTGGTATAGGGACATTAAAAACAAGTCAACGACTCCATTGAACACCAATACTTCACTTTTTCTCTGATAGGACTTTCCTGGTCTCACTGATCCAACAAAGCGGGTAGGCCCCCAATAACCTTTGGTTGAGCGTGGCTTCAACAGGTGGAACAGCTCCCAAACTAGGGACAGAAGGTGCCCATCTGGCTGTCCAGCCTCAGGGTGGCAAGGACGCACTAATTCGAATCTTGGGCTAAAAAAAGACCTCTCTATCCTGATACTTTTCTCTCCTTGTGGTAGTGTGGATGTTTCCAGAAGGGGCAAATCCCGTGAGGAAACAGCTCTGCAGGCCACCATACAGTATGAGGACAGGTGAGACGCCAGCTTCGTGATGACCAAGCCTTATGCAACCACAGGTTACATATTTCACTGGCTTGGTTGTATCTCAGGGTTAAAAAATGGGGAAGGGATGGGGGAATACATTGAATACAATGCAAAATAACTGTCCATACGAAATCTTAGAAGTCACTAAAGAGGACCTAATACATGCATGGTTTGGTATGGAAGGTAGAGAGTTACCATGTAACGGGTGGAAAAAGGCTGTTTAATTAATGGTAATTTCTTCCCCTGTATAACACCTTGACTCTGGTCCTAAATAATGAAATAAAACTGTTTGCCTATTCTTAAAGAAAAGAGAGTTAAGAATAAGTGTGATCAGAATAGTTAGCTAGGTCTGGTAGCAACACAGATGGTGGTGACACATCAATTCACAGGCAACTAACTGATAAAATTTTTATTTCACTTTTGAATTTTTACACTTTTCCTGATTATTCTGTGTAAGGTGAAACTAGAACTGTTTAAAAGACATACACAAATCTAGTACATCAATAACCACGGATTTTTCTTTTTTGCTATACTATTTTCACAATCACGGGTGTGCTTGCTAGGCAATATAACCATCACAGAAGCAAACATTACGCAGAATACTGGTAAGGAAAAACAAAGCAAGAAGAGAGCTACCAGATATACAGACAGGCTTGGTTCCACATTCACTACTGCATTTTCAAGCGCCAAGTATTAACTGCACATTTTTGTTCAGCTAGAAAGGAGGGATTTTTTTTTTGTTTTTTTTCTCTTTTTTTGGTTTGTTTTAAATCAGTGCATAAATTTTTCTTTTCTCATTTCAGCAGATGGACAAACAGATGGACTCTACAGCTAGGTGGAATATTAAAGGTAGAGGGGTGATCCTGTGAGACTGACAGGCCTGACTATTCTCAATTCTCTCCACTGCAGTATCTATGCAACTTCCCTGA
The DNA here is from genome assembly GCF_001698545.2 of Rhinopithecus bieti. Lineage (NCBI taxonomy): Eukaryota > Metazoa > Chordata > Mammalia > Primates > Cercopithecidae > Rhinopithecus > Rhinopithecus bieti. Next base: position 3,029,003 of record NW_016806836.1, read on the forward strand.
ATACAGGGTCTCCTTAAACACATCTGAGCACTGAGCTGGATGACTGCACTTGAGAGACCTGGTGACAGGCACAAAGAGCATGATCAGGGCCAGCCTCAATACAGGGAGAAATCATGGATATTTAAAAATACTTTTTTGATTCAGATCCTGGTATGACTGAAGAGCAACACCGTGTTGAGAACTGGAGGAAGACAGAGCTCTGGTGCCAGAAGCTCTTCTCAACTCTTTAAAACCAGGCTTGCTCACCAAGGTGCTCAGTAATCTCTCACCCCTGCCCATATATAGCATTAAAAAGTGAACAAAAGACAGATAAAGATAGAATTCAAAAAAGAAAAAAAGTAAGGAAGCAGAGGGACAGAAACTTAGAAGAGAAAACCAAGGTCAATAGTCAAAAAGGATGGTGGGAATAAATGTGTAGATTTCAAAATTGAAAAGCCCCGAGCTAGGAAGAACCTGAAAACTGAGTACTCCTCAAGTGAAAGGCAATCTCTACAGAACGTCATTCCTTTTTTTGTTTTTGTTTTTGGAGATGAGGTCTCGCTATGTTGCCCAGGCTGGAGTGCAGTAATTCACAGGTGCAACCATAGGGCACTGCAGCCTTTAACTCCTGGGCTCGGGCGATCCTCCTGCCTCAGCCTCCCAAACAGTTGGGACTAGATGCACGCACCACCACGCCTGACTCAGGACATTATTCTTAAAGGTATTATCCAGGAAACAGATAAGGTCATTCATAAAACACACGGCTTTTTTTCTTTAGCTCAGTGTTAACAATGAAAGTAGATTCCACTATTGAAGCACAAGTTGCAAATTCGTAACATAGTGAACATATTGCTGTAGGAAAGGGGGTTCAGTCGGGTGTGTTATATGAGCACTCGAACTTTTCAAGGTGTCATAAGCCAGTTATCTGCCACAAAGAATTTCCATTTCAGGATTCGAGTTTCCTCAGAGGAAGACACTGTGGACATTTGTGGTAACGAACTTTTAAGTGGCAACAGCCCAAACAGATCAAGTGTCTTTAAGCTCCGAACAACGGCAGCATTACTGAGAATTACCATTAAACTCAAATGCCAAATGATGTGTCTCACTCCAAGTTCCAGCATCACAATATAATCTCTATAACTTTCTGTACAACTTTACAATGGAATTGTATTTCAATGGTTATTTTGATATCAGATTAAACTTTCCAAAAAGTTACACATAATTCAGGTCTATTTTTTCTACCAGTAAGAGTTCTGCTAAATTACAAAACCCCATAATCACAGTGTTCAGTTTTAAAAAAATTAAACACACAGTAATCCTGTCAATGTTAATCAAAATCAAAACTTCGGAATGCCGTGGCATTTATGTGACCAATCTGAGTTTTAGATACAAATACCAGCTGTTTATCCCATGAACCATTTTTCCTAGGCTGAGGCTGTGAAAAATCGAAAGTCGACGTATGATTCTTTTTTTTTTTTTCTTTTTTTTTATCGCACAAGGGATGTATGTGGAGGGTACAGAGTGACACTGAACAGATCACGAAGCACGAGAGACATTAGTTCTCCCCCTCCCCAGCATCTCCTTCGTCTCCCTGGTTTTCCGATGTCCACAGCTGCAAGAGAAAGAAAGCATAATCAAAGCAGGGCTACTAAAAGTTGCCTACGTAGGTGGTCCAATATGTATAATCTTATCTCATCAGTTGAAAATTATTCCTGTGTCACTGCAGACAGGGATGACTGCAAAGGTCAAAACTTCAGCAGTCATTTATAACAAATTTAACAACTTAAAACTGTATATTTAACAGGGCACAAATCCCCTCTTGAAGATAAGAGTGAATGATTAATAAGTAGGTGAATACGACAGAGACTATAAACCCTGTGGAAGTAGTACTTACAGTGAGATTGTCCCTAAGTAACTGCATGATCAGAGTGCTGTCTTTATAAGACTCTTCATTCAGTGTATCCAATTCAGCAATTGCTTCATCAAATGCCTAAAACAAAGAGCCTTTAGCAAAGAATTCACAAGTTCTCTGGAGCTAGTTTAACCCACTTTTTTTCTGCTAAGTGAATATAATTTATCTTCTTGTACAGTACTTTGGAGGAACCTAGGCTATTATTACCCTGTCTGTTAGCTGTTTCCAGCAAAAGTATAAGGTATGTTTACAAAGCACCAACCAACAATGACAGAAATTCCAAGATAAGAACTTTGCTATACCTAATAAGTAAGCAGTATTACTGCTAACCCTGGCACAGTCATTCTGGGCAAACTCATGGTATTTTTTTATTACCAAAGACATTTCTAGCAATCTTCTATTTAAAATTATTTAAAAAAAAATTTTTTTTTTTTTGTTTTAAACTAGAACTCAAAAGGTCTGGATACAAGGGACACAGTGAAACTCCCATCACTAAATCTGATTTAAGTGATGAACTTTAAGGCACCCTTCCCGAATAAAATTTTTTTAAAAGGTGTGTGCATGCTGAGAGACTACAAAAAATATGTAGAAAAGGCTAACGGAAAAATATGGAAGGTAATCCAACACACAACAAGAATGTGGTGTGTATTTCTTTTATACAACTATAATCTCAAATCTTGGTACAAGAATGACAATGTATAACCAAGGCCCAAAGCTTGGCAAGAAACAACTAACTACATTCACCTGGAACTTTCTACAACCACCCCCCAAAACACAGTAATCAAACAAAAGTCAGCAGAAGGTATTGAGAATGAATTTAAAAAGTAACAGATCTGCATTTATCTCATAAAAGATATACTCCCACCCCCAGAAAATCTTTCAAAAAAAGTCCAAGACAATGAGTATGTTCAGGAATAAAAAGAAGCTAATAACACAAGCACTGTTTTGCAATGGTTAGATATCACAAAGGGTCTTTCTCACCGTTTTTGCCAGGCTGCAGGCCTTTTCAGGAGAGTTTAGAATCTCATAGTAAAAGACTGAGAAGTTAAGTGCCAGACCAAGTCGAATTGGGTGTGTAGGCTGCATTTCTTTCTTACTAATTTCAAATGCTTCCTGGTAGGCCTGCTGGGAGTTTGACACAGTGGCTGTAACATAAAGATGAAAATATTAAAGGCTCGGTTCTTTCATAGGTATCACACATTGGACCAACTACCAAATTATTTTCTTAATCCCAAATTGGGCAGGAGCAATGATCTAGCAAATGAGGTGTCAGTGTCTCTGCCATTCAGTTATACATTTGTTAGATATTTATTCTAAACCAAGTTGTATATTAAATGCTTTGGGGGAAAACAATTATGGCAAAGTCTACTAAAGCAGTTAAGAAATACAGTTATAACCTTTAACAATACAGAATGTGAAAAACAATATGCTCCAGTGCAAAGATCACAGGCTTTAGAGTCGATAGATCCAAACTTTAATTCCCAACTCTTACTCCATCGGTCTGTGGCTTGGGCAAGTAAAAACCTCCATAAACCTCAGTTTATCTGAAAAATGGGCAGCCTGCCACCTAACTCGTAAGGTTGTGTGAAGAGAAAGTGAGACTCGAAAGTACTTGGCACATAGGCACTTAATAAAGTGTGGTTAAGATTATCACCATCACAGTAATACATGTGATAAAAGCAATGCATCACTAGGGTAGTTTCATACCACCAAGTATAACAAGTTTCACCGCTAAAAAGAGAGCTAACAAATAATACTCAAGATAAAGATCTTTTTAAATATACTGCACACCAGATTTTAATGCCCTCCATATTTCCCTGTCAGATAAATTTTTATTTGCCCACTCATGACCCCGTTCATCACAATGCTGTAGTCTTTTAAATTCTTAGTACTGTGACATTGGTGTCTAGGGCAAACAGACAAAGCAAAATTGTTAAAAGTCCCTGTGAACGAAGACTGGCTCCATTACTGGTCAAATTTCTTTTTAAAGATATTACTTACTTTGTTTGTTGTCTCCAGATGCCACTTCAGAAAGATACCTAAAATAATCTCCTTTCATTTTCAAGTAGAACACCTTACTTTCTGGTTGTGTAGCATTGGGAATAAGATATTTGTCCAACAGCTCCTAAAAAATGATCCACATTAAGACTTTAGAATTATTCACAAGATGTTAAAACTATGTTTGAGATTCAAGATATACACTACCGCTTCTAAATAATTTTTTGGAAGATTAAAAAAACACCAATTTTCATCCAAGCTACTAAATGTTGTTTAGCCCAGGTCATAACAGCAGATGCCTGTTTTCTTCTTTTAAAAATCACTTTGACCATCCATAGGGGATAATTAAAGTATAGCCATACAATGAAATGCTTTGTAGGCCTTTAAAATGATGCAGAGCTTACACAGATAATGGAAAGGCTCTCAAAAGAAATCTGAGTGAAAAAAAGCAGATTATAAATACCACAAGAATCCTATTTTAACATTAAGATACATATGTGTACATGCTCACAAATACATAAGGGAAAAGCCTGGAAGGAGTATGTTAATAATGGTTCTCTGGGTGGTAAGATTAGAAGTGATTTTACTTTCTTATTTATATTCTTCTGACTTGTTCTCCCCACCCTTTTAAACCCATAAACTGGTATTACTTCTATAATTAAAGGGGAAAAAAATCTTTCCTTAGGAGGAAAAAGGTGATAATAGAGCAAAACTGCCAAGAACTAAGTTTAAAGTCAATCTGACCTGGGTAGAAATCCCTCTTCTGCCACTTAGTATCTGTATCTGTAAGACTCTGGACAAATTACCTAATCACCTTGAGCCTCAGTTTCCTCAGCTATATGAAGGGTCATCTTCTAGGGTATAGCCATCTTCTAGGGCAGTTATAATGATAAGTAAGTTGACATACATAAAGCGCTTAACACGTTGCCTGGCACGTAGTAAGCACTCAAAGAGTAGCTAATACTATTAATAATAAATTCCTTTAAACATTTATGCTTACAACAAAAGTAGTTCTGAAGGAGTCCAAGCTTCGTATACAGAGCAATATTTTCGAAGAGTTGTTTTAGAATGTGGCATCCTGAAAAACTGGTTAAGAGGCAGTAAGTACCAAGCTCTTCTTCACATTCTTTCAGATGCTCTTAAAAGTTGGTCTACATTTCATGAATTATGGAACTTTCTTGCCCTTGGAATGCATGACACACTTCATCTGAATACCAGATGTACCTAACATTCAGGAATTAGTGCACCATTAACAAACCCCCAAATTACCAACAGGCAACAAATTTAGTCATGACACTCTTATGCCATGAGTCTAATAAAAAGAGAAGCTCAATGCAAAGCTTAGTTATAAGGGGATTTAATCAACCAAAGTGAGAAGATGCAGGGGGTGGTAGTCGTTTTAATATTCTTTGTAGACAGTGTGTAACTCCTAATGGGTTAGGGATAAGGGGTAGTGCCTGATGGCTGACACGCTTTGTACTGGTTTTCAAAAGGAGTCATGGGCAGTAACTAGGAAAGGCAGCCAGCAGGGAAGGAGGTACGTCCCCAAGTGTGAATTCCTTTTCCCTTCAAAGCAGCCCTCACTGTTCATTTTACCTGATTTCACCTGGAAGAAAAGAAAGTTCCCAATGGGCTCAGGATGTGGGGGAAAGGCAATATGATTATGATTTGTTTTAGAGTACGTACCCTTCCCATTCAATCCCAAGTGGCGGCCAGAGGGAATCAATCATCTGACTAAGGCTTATGTAAAATACAGGAGAGGAGAATGCCCCAAACACTCTGAATTTGGCTCTGGAATGCATGCCGAACTTGATGGATGTGCCTAACTTTCAGACCAAAGCAGGACAGTGCTTACAGTGTGAAGGCATGACTGGGGAGAGGCTGAAAGGCAGCTCAGCTTTTTCATCTCCCTCCCCTACTGGTGATGACATCACTACTCTGACTAATATACACAATAGCCTATCTGTGGCTGTATCTATTAAAATCCTGTCTATCTGGCCTCAATTTTATAAGATGGAGGGATGCTGAATAAATGTCACTGTTTTTCACACGTCTTTTTGATAAGAGAGGAAAGTATCTCAGAAGTGATGTACAACCTCTGATCAGGCAATAGGTGACAAAAATTATATCATATGCTTAAAAATTAGTTGTAAATCACTGGCAGCTTTCCAGTATATTCAGACACCTCTCTCTCATAAGCTATTTTGAGAGTCTGCATTTATACATTAAATTAATACTATTTAGAAACCACTGTTCAAAACAGAAGCACTGGCCACTTACCAGAACGTCATTGCAGATGTCCTGCAGTTCTGCCTCTATCTTCTCACGGTACTCTTTGCCCATCTGCTGCTTCTTCTCATTCCGCTCTGTTTTCTGCTCAATGCTGGAGATGACACGCCAGGAAGAGCGGCGGGCGCCTACCACATTCTTGTAGGCAACAGAGAGCAGATTTCTCTCTTCATTTGAGAGTTCATGCCCCTGTTCTGTGACTGCCTTCATGGCTGCAGCCATATCATCATAGCGCTCAGCCTGCTCAGCGAGTTTGGCTTTCTGTACCAGCTCACTTTTATCCATTGTCATTCCCTAGAACAAGAGCAAGAGAAAAAGAAAGAGCAAATGTCAGGCTTCGCGGCCCAGGAAACATGTGTGTGAATCTTCTTCCAACCCATCTGGATAGCGGCATACTAAATGTGAAACATCTCGTTCCAAATGCCATCAACAATACCGACCATATATTAAACACTTCTAGGGTTAAGTACTTTGCTAAGGCGTTTATATTATTTTGGTCATGTAATCTTCCCAAAAGTCCCACAGAGTAGGTATGTTCATAACAACTCCTTTCCCCTTCTTATGGGTGAAGAAATGGAGGGTAAGGGAAGACAAGTGATATGCCCAGAGCAACATGCAAATAGATGGTAGAGAGCCAGAACTCCAGCTCACATCTATCTGCCTCTAGAGCTTTTGTTTTCTTCCATTAGCCTAATTCACCTGCCTGGCACATAGAGATTGCTTAATAACTATTTCTTTAGAAGTTTATGCTTACTAGCCAGGTGCGGTGGCTCACGCCTGTAATCCCAGCACTTTGGGAGGCCGAGGCGGGCAGATCATGAGCTCAGGAGTTTGAGAGAGCCTGACCAACACAGTGAAACCCCATCTCTACCAAAAATACAAAAATTAGCCAGGCGCGGTAGCAGGCACCTGTAATCCCAGCTACTTGCGAGGTTGAGGCAGGAGGATCGCTTGAAACCAGAAGGCAGAGGTTGCAGTGGGCCAATATCGCGCCACTGGACTCCAGCCTGGGCAACAGAGTGAGACTCCGTCTCAAAAAAAAAAAAAAAAAAAAAAGTTTATGCTTACTATATATATGTCCTTGACTTCTCTCAGTAATTGTCTGGTTTGTCTGTTTTAATGACCTTAATCCAACTATATCCTGTAATACAGGAAGTCCTCTCTTCACTGTCCTGTAAGGAACTCTGGTTTTGACTAACCCTGTTTTTTCCATAGTACAGGAAAAAGTAAGTATGATGACTGCTTCAACCAATCCTGAAGCAAAAGATATGATTTTAAATGATCTATCTGGCTGCACCCATCAAGCAGTAGATACCCGAAAGATGGGAAAGATTATCATCATATCTTCTGTAATCTGCTAACTTTGTTACTAGGACACACTGCACAGGAAGAACATAAACTAAGGGCAGTCAGACTTGGGCTCTATCTAACACTAGCTCTGCTACTTACTTACACTTACAAGTGGCATGACCTTGGTTAAATCACTTAACCTGAGAGCTTCAGTTTCTCACCGGGCAGTAAGAACACTACCCAGGGCTGGATGTGGTGACTCAAGACTGGGATCCCAGGAGTTCAAGATTATCCTGGCAAATTAGTCTCTAATATAGTAAGACCTCATCTCTACAAAAGAAGAAAAAATTAGCTGGGTGTGATGGTGTGCACCTGTAGTCCCAGCTAATCAGGAGGCTGAGGTGGGAGGATCACTTGAGCCCAGAATTCCAGGATGCAGTGAGCCGTGACTGTGCCACTACACTCCAGCCTGGGCAACCAACTGAGACCCCTGTCTCTAAAAAAAAAAAAAAAAAGAAACAACACTACCAACTCTTTTAGTGGGCCTGTTATGAGGAACAAAAGACCTGATACATGTGAAGGCACCTTGAAAAAATATAAAGCATTATATAAAAATATCAGGCACTAATTTTGTATATGGTATAGGTTGCAAGAGAAAGGGGTATATAACAAGATGTAGAGCGCCAGAACTTGAAACCATAACTGAATTCATCTGAACCATAACTGAGTTCATTTAAAGTTTTTCTGAAATAGACAAAAATCCTAGTGACTTCAGTTTATCAATTTATCAAATCCATACACCAATCAGTGAATACCTCTTATCAACTCACCACAGTCAATTCCCCACTGCAATAATCACAATAATCACCATTTACAGAGTGCGGTCAGTAATTTTAATAAGTAATTTTTGGATAAAATAATTGAAGAGTTATTTACTAAACAAGAAGAGTTAATTTTATGTATTGTTGGTTTAAATATTGATATATCAATCTGTGCCACACAGTATAAAAATATGCTAGTATCTTGAAGTATAAAAACATGAAATACTACTTTAGACAGCAGTAATAATGTCAGGTTTTTTTGTGTGTTTTATTTATTTGTTTTTTTGAGACAGCGTCTCACTCTGTCACCCAGGCTGTAGTGCAGTGGCGCGATCTCAGTTCACTGCAACCTCTACCTTCAGGGTTCAAGCGATTCTCCTGCCTTGGCCTCCTAGGTAGCTGGGATTACAGGTACTTTCCACCGTGCACAGCTAACTTTTGTATTTTAAGTAGAGATGGGTTTTCGCCATTTTAGCCAGGCTGGTCTTGAATACCTAACACCTCAGGTGATCTGCCCGCCTTGGCCTCCCAAAGTGCTTGGGACTTACAGGTGTGACCAACCGTGCCTAGCCAATGTCAGTATTTTTAAAACAAATTCTTTCATTACTATATACATGGTATCACAATTTAAGGCTCTGAAAATGATTATTTGTTTGGAGACAGAATCTCACTCTGTCACCCAGACTGGAGTGCAAGCAGTGATGTGATCTCGGTTCACTGCAACCTCCGCCTCCTGGGTTCAAGCGATTCTCCTCAGCCACCCGAGTAGCTGGGACTATAGGCATGTGCCACCACACTCAACTGATTTTGTATTTTTAGTAGAGACGGGCTTTCACTATGTTGCTCAGGCTGGTCTTGAACTCCTGACCTCAGGTGATCTGCTCGCCTCAGCCTCCCAAAGTGCTGGGATTACAGGTGTGAGCCACCGTGTCTGGCCTCTTTGCTATTTTAAAATCAATCATTTTTGGCCAGGTGCAGTGGCTCATGCCTGTAACCCTAGCACTTTGGGAGGCCGAGGCAGGCGAATCACAAGGTCAGGATATCGAGACCATCCTGGCTAACAAGGTGAAACCCCATCGCTACTAAAAATACAAAAAATTAGCCAGGGGTGGTGGCACGTGCCTATAGTCCCAGCTACTGGGGAGGCTGAGGCAAGAGAATGGCTTGAACCCAGGAGATAGAGGTTGCAGTGACCAAAGATTGTGCCATTGCCCTCCAGTCTGGGCAACAGAGCCAGATTACATCTCAAAAAAAAAAAAAATCCAAGAAAGTATGACCTCCACTCACAAAATGGTTTTGCCTCAAAAGTCATTTCTGTATTTTCAAGAGAGAAATTCTACACACAGGGCCCTATCACCTAAAAATGTTTTAAGGGAGCACAATAAGATATACTCAAAATCTAGGTGATTCAGAAAGAATTAATTCTCCAGTTCCTATGATTTTTCTTCCTGCTATTATTTAAATTACATGCAGAGCTGTGTCTTATATGAGGCTCACTAATTGTAAGCTTACACTCAGCGAGGCAAGTCTCACTTTGATCCATCTGACATCTTCACTCACAACACTAGAATGAAGCTAAGGTAAAGAGAGTAACCCTCAAGAAACATTCCATTTGTTCCCTTCTATTTCCCAGAACCTCCACAGCAGTTAGAAGAGGACATGTGGTAGTTCTGTCCAATGAAAGATAAGTAGAAATGATGCTACTTCCAGGCTAACACTGTGAATATCCTACATGTGGCTCCCCAGGCTCTCTTCCCTTACAGCAGCCATTGAGAAGGCCATGTATTCTAGGTGGTACAGTCATGCAACTGCAGAGTTTTTGTCAGTCTGAGTCCCTGGGTGACCGTATAGTGCAAGACTCCTGCAGACCTGCATTGGACATGCAGGGTGAAAACAAAAGAAACTTCTGTTGGGTTAAAACATTGAGATGCTGGAGCTGTTGGTTACCACAAGACAACCTGTTCTACTCTAATACAAGGACATCAAAAATACTCTATCACCTTAAAATTATATAGTCGGCCCTCTGTATCTGCAGGTTCCAGATACATAGATTCAACCAACCGTGGTGGCAAATAAAGACGGAAAAAAACAAAATAAACAAGGATCTTCAGATTTTGGTATCCCCAGGTGTACTGGAACCAACACCCCCCAGCTACCAAAGGATGACCACTGTCTCAATATGTCTAACTTTCTTTACCATAAGGTCTTTGAGAGCAGGATAATAAATATCTTCATCATTAAATAACCCTACTTCATGGTTCCTGAAAGTGCCAGGTACACCAGAGAGAAGTCAACTTTCAATGACCCAACAACCTTTAGAAAATTTCCAGACTGTAGACTAATTCGAAGTTAGAAGTCACTTAGAGGCCCACTTCAAAGTTCATAAAACAGTACCTGGAAACTCTACCTATGGATGACTCCAAATCATAAACTACTGGCCAAAAGCCAATTCAGAGTTAAGCCGTCCCATGTGATATCATAATGGAGTAATAAAGGATTGCTATTGCTAAATAATGCCATCAACCTCTTCAGCTCAACTAGGTCCGGAAATTAAGCTACCCCCCTTTTACTTCTCTCCTTCTCAAGCATTAAAAGTTAAATCATACTACTCCAAAGAATCTGGACTGTTCAATGCGACCTCCCAAAGATGCCTTCCCTATTTCCTAAAATAAAATGTACCCTTTCTGTTTGGGGCCAGCTGTTTTATGCTTCTCTGAGATTACTGCAAGATTTCTTAGAGATTGAGAACCATCATGGCACGATAAGACTGCACACCTTTTAAAAATCTGTATCCATTTATCTGTTTCAAATGTTTTTAATTACACACATACAGAAACAACTTACAACAAACAAAATCCATAGCTAAATGTCCTGATGGCTACTGCTTACATAACTTTTGACTTATATAACATGGATTTTGAAGCAACTAGACCAATTTCAACAGGAAATGGGTTACACAACACCCAGCAGTTTGGAGGAAGGCAGCAAACAAAGGAGAAATGAAATTGTTCCTATTTCTATGTCTACAATAAATCTCTCACCCAAAATCTTGCCCTAGTGGCACTGCTTTCAATCACTCATTATCTATAGTCCCCTCCATGCCTTTCCTATAAGACCCATTTTCCTATAACTCTGATCAAGTCACTTCCTGCTCAAAATTATTTAAAGTTCCCTGATGCCAAAAGCAGAGTCAGATTTCCTCCCCTATCAGTGAAAGCTTGTCAGTCTATCTTCCAGACCCCCACATCATGCCTTCCACATCATATGTGTTTCTGCCAAAACAGTTTTCTTATATACGAAGTACGCTTTTCTATCTTTGCTCACCAAGTCACTCCCTCTAACTGGAATGGCTTTTCCCAAATTTACTGTGCATACAAGATTCTTCACAGTGTGGCTCAGATACCATCCCTTCCATGAAGCCTTTCTTAAGCTGCTTAAGCCATAGCCACACGTGCCTATTCACTTAAAATGTGGCTAGTGCCACATACTGAAATCATATTTTGTTCATAATGGGTTAAGTATAAACAAACAGAATTAATTTCACTTTAAAAAAATTTTTTAATGCAGCTACCAGAAAAATTTAAATTACATGTGGCTTACATTCTATTTCTACTGGACAGCATTGCTCTAAGATGAATATATTCTCACAAAGCATTTCGCTGATATCTGTCAATGTCTTATCACGTTTCTTCAGTACTAAAATTACTTATATAGTATCTCCTATTTCCCTTCCTACACCATAAGCTCCTTTGGGCATATCTCCCACAGCATCCTGTACATAATTGGTAGGAATAAGTATCTGCTGAATGAACGAACTGATCCTGAAATGTAAGCATCAAACTGCAGAGTTGGAGAGTTCTCCGTTTTCTCAAATAATTCAAAGCACCTATTAGCCTCACAAGCATATTAAATCTTCATTACATTTGTACCTAGTTCCTTGGATTTCTGTGCCCTCTGAAACTCAAAGAGTAATTCCCAAATTACTCTTCCAGTTAGGCATGACGGATCACATCTATAATCCCAGTGCTTTCAGAGGCCAAAGATGGAGCATCGCTTGAGACCAGGAGTTCAAGACCAGCCAACATAGTAGGATTTTGTCTCTACAAAAAATTAAGTATTAGCCAGGTGTGGTGGCTCATGCCTATGGTCCCAGCTACTTGGGAGGCTGAGATGGGAGAATCGCTTGAGGCTAGGAGGCCAGGGATGCAGTGAGCCATGATTGCACCACTGCACTCCAGCCTGGGTGACAGAGACCCTGTCTCAAAACAAACAAAAAATTACTCTTCCTAAATTACCTCTAGTCTTGCCTTTGTCCTTACTTAGTAACTTTTAACGACTCCCTTTGGACTACTCCATCAAATTTAAGCTCTACCTGGCTTTGAAATTCCTGATAAATTGTCTCCTCTTTACTTGTTTGGCTTTCTCATCCACTGTTCTCCAACATGTGCCTTTCTCTCAGGCTGGCCAGCACCGCATGCTCTATAAACACCATGCTCAAACATGTCTGAAACTGTTTTTGTCATCTAGTGTGCTCTCCTATTTACTGCTTGCCTATCCAAACTGCATCCATTCATCTAGGGCTACAAACCCTTCCCTGACTGCCCTTACCTTGCCTATGACTCCGAATACACTTATAGCCTATTACAAGGTCTAGGGCTTCTTTATGTAATTCTATGATACAGATGAGTACTGTAACATTTACAGCTTCACCTGTGTGCCCTCAAAGGAAAGCTTCATATTTGTTTCACATTTAATGCTTACAACTGTACTAAGCACAAAACTCACATGCAAATGAATATCAAGTTTCTACAAATCATTATTGGGAGAGCACAAGGAACACAGAGTACCTATACGTAGTACAGTCAGAAGGCAGCAGGACTGTGTGACACAGCACAATATGCCACTATACAGCCATGTAAGCATGTTAAATCTCATTCCAATCCATAAAATAAAGATGGCATCTACCTCAGGAGAGTTGCTGTGAAGATAAGGGGCAGGGAATTAAAGAATACTAAATGTGGAAATCTTCCTTGAAAAATGCACAGTGCAAAATCAAACTGAAGTACTATTATTCTTCTCCACGACTATTACACTGTAGTAGCCCACAAAACCGTAAGCTTGAATTTTCTTTTTAAATATATAAATTTGTGAGAAAAGCAAAAGTCTAGATTAATCTTGTATAGGTAGTATGTTATGTTAAAATGAACACACATGTTAACTGTAACTGAAGTTTATCCATTAGTTTCTAATTGAATTTTCTAGTGATACACCATGATGGTTTTTAATCAAGACCTACTGTTGTTCCAAGACTTTGAATGAGGTTCCCACTAAAAAAAAAAGTCAGCAAGATACTCTTTATTTGTCTCCTAAAAAGTTTTTGAAAGACTATAGTCTCATCATCAGGCCTGGCACCACTACAGAAACGTCAAGATACTGGGGCAGGCAAACTCATTAGAGGCCACAAAGGGCCCAACCCTGCAGTAAACCAAGAGATTTTCCTTGTGCTGGGCACATTTCAGGAAGACATTGACATGCTTGAGAACAGGAGCTCTCCAGGACACCTACATGATGATGATGGCTGTCAATCTGTTCTAAGCCACTGGATGCAGCAAGTCAGGACTGGGAAGCATTTGTTGATAAACACAGAGATTGCTTAGTGAAAAAATGGAAGCAAATCTAAATATCCAACAATATGGGAATGGTTTAAAAAATAAGGAGATTGGCCAGGTGCACTGGCTCACACATGTAATCCCAGCACTTTGGGAGGCCAAGGCAGGCAGATCACCTGAAGTCAGGAGTTTCAGACCAGCCTGGCCAACGTGGTGAAACCCCATCTCTACTAAAAATACAAAAAAAATGAGCCGGGGTGGTGCATTACTGTAATCCCAGCTACTCGGGAGGCTGAGGCAGGAGAATCACTTGAACTCGGGAGGTGGAGGTTGCAGTGAGCCAAGATTGCGCCACTGCACTCCAGCCTGGGCGACAAGAGCGAAACTCCATCTCAAAAAAAAGGGGGGTGGGGGGAGAGACAGATGGTACAAGATTACGTGGCCATCAAAAGAAGAGCTTTAATGTCATAAAGAGACTTATTGAAGAGCAATGGGGGCTGGGGGGAGGAAGCTGCACAATAATATTTTATTTCTGTAAAATATCCCCTCAAGAGCAAACAAACCCAAAAAGAAAGGTTAACACCAAATGGTTAACACTGGCTCTCTCTGGGTAATAACATCATTATATCCTCATTTTCTTATCTTTCTGAATTTTCTTCAAGTATGTATTACTTTTAAAAAATCTTGGTACTATTTATTTTTTTAAGAAAAAAAGTGTTTTTCTGTTTAAAAAGAGAAACCAAGGGTGCAGATAAACAGCTATGAAACATAATTCTAAAGGTACTCACAAAATAGCATTTTCTTCAAAGAAAGAAAATCCTAAATCAGATAATAAATGCTGAAAATAGAGGATCTAGGAAACAGCCTAGCGCCTCTATCTCAATTCCTTCCCCAAGGGATATCTTTCTAGTCAGGGTCAAAATACTGAGAAGTTACTTCCCAGTGGCTAGAGCAGATATCCTAGGACAAGAATCAAAAAAGAAAGAAAAGAAAAAGAAGACTACCTATTGCTAGTCCATTTTTTTTATAAAGGCACTGCAAAGACAGAGTTGAAAATGACAGCTGTAGCCTTTAAAAGCACTGGCTTTCAGCTATGTTTTGTTTCCAAGGAAAAGAACATGCTCAATTCTAAAATAATAAACTTTGAGTTTAATAATTTGCTGGAAATTTCAAATGAGGACTCCATTACTATATGCCAGGAATTACCCAAGCTCTATACATATAAAATATATGGTGGGGTCTGCTTTTAGCAAGCCTTACATACACATCTGAGCTTCTAAAGAGAAAGTAGGTGATTTTTCTACATTTCCACATTACAACTTATCTGAATCTGTTTTCTCAGTGTTTAAAGGAGACATTAATAGCTATCAAATAAGAAAATGAACATAAAATGCCCATATAGTGTTGGTTAGAGTAAAGGCTCATAGCCATTCTTATTCTTTATTCTTAAGCTACCTCACAAAAATGTAACACATATAATCCAATGTGTGTTGAAATAACTACAAAATGAAAACTACCAAATTTCTTTTCTT